>NC_085048.1:113593430-113934676 GCF_963662255.1 Cinclus cinclus
AATTAATTCCATGTCACCTTCCACAGGGAAATCCTGCATTCCAGCTAATTGTGGGCACACAAGAGAAATGAGAAGACTTGTTCCCCATTTCTGCAAATGAGCAATGCCCCTTGGAAGCAGGAGGTTAAAGCCTGCGACCCAAGCTCACCCACAGCCAAATAACTTGGGATGAGCCATGGGATGTCAGAGCCTCAGTTTCCACCGAGGGAATAACAACACCAACACCAAAACAAAAAGAAAGGAAAAGAAAGGAAAAGAAAGGAAAAGAAAGGAAAAGAAAGGAAAAGAAAGGAAAAGAAAGGAAAAGAAAGGAAAAGAAAGGAAAAGAAAGGAAAAGAAAGGAAAAGAAAGGAAGAAGAGAGACTTCACTCATGTACAGCGCAGATATTGTTGGCCATTTAAATTAGTGACTGTAAAACAAGCTGAATTGTCCCAAAGTGAGACTTCAGAGAAGTGCAAAATAATATAAATTAATCACTTCTTGGCATGGGCTGGCTCATTCCAGAGGAGGGTCCCAGCTGTGTGGTCATGACAATACTGTATAAATAAGGATAATGGCCTTAGCAGTTTTTCTCTTCCTCTTCCAAGCTCATCCCTGTCCTAAGATCCAGCTGAAACTTTCTGCCCAAATCTTTGCAAACCCAAGAACACACAAGAAAATCAGGAATACACAAGCAAAGTAATTTCAGGATTTTGAGGCTGGGATGTAAGTTCCCATGATTTAAGCTGGTTTTGCACCACTGCCCTTCTTGTTGGTCAATAGCTCCTAGTGCCAAAACCATGGTCTGGCTAGTGACTGACTCGAGCCATGGTCGCATGACTGATTTAAAATAAAAGAAGATTCAGGTGCCCTAATGCTGTACCACTTTAAGGGCAAAAGACCTTCTACAACATGTTTTATCTTAAGCCATGGCATTTGAAACACATTTCCTGACCTTTGTTTTGATTCTGAAGGTTGTGAAGTACTCTGGTATAGCACGAAAAAAAAAAAAAGAAAGAAAGAAAAAGGAAAGGAAATAGCAAAAATTTGTGTATTTAAACAATTTCCAAAAGCACCAATTGCCTCCTGTGACCATTATGAGTGGCTTCATCCACCTGGAGGATATGCTGGGCTGAAAAGAACAAGCCCCAGCAAGTCTCAGTATGACTGCCCCATCAAAAGGAGAAGCACATTTGATAAAAGCCTCCAAAGCAGTTAATGGTTGTACTGTGGTAAACATCAAGCCTAAATAAACAACAAAGCTACAGACAAAATTATTTGGTTAATGGCAAGACTGGATATTTTTCACAGTATATAAATATTACCTACACTTATTATTCCAATCCAAGAAGAGCTGGGTTAGTTAACATTAATTAACTCACACAAGTTAACAGTAATGCAAAATGGGAGAAACCATTCCCTTCTGCTCATATTAAAGAATAAAATGGATTTTTTTTCAGCACCAAGCACATGAAAGGGAAAGAAGAGCTTCTGGCCAAGGAACCAAAAGGTTTGCCCATAAGTACATGAATAAAAGAAATGGCTTTCTATTACAGGTGATAAAAATTGTACTCAGCATCTTTTGATATATATCTTCTCAAAAGTTTTGTGAGCACGGCCCTCTTGTGGGCTCATTTGTGTTTGTGTAACAACTGGAGATGGGGAACAGCTAATTCCTTTACCTGTTGGACAAACCTTCACTCCTCCAGGCTACCAGAGAATTGGCTGCAGGTATAATCATTCATCCCCTTGCCCTGGAGGAACAGAGCTGCTGCCAGCAATTTGTCAGCATAATTTGGGTTTATTGTTCTTGTTCTGAAATTTTATCTTATTTTCTTTTTCTAAATGAAATACTTATTCATCAGGAAAAAACATAATGTGCTATGTTTGAAATGCTCTTCTCATTTTGTTAACTCCTACCTTTTAAAATTTTTCATCTGCATGAGGTTGAGGGTAGCGACCCACCATGTTAGGAAATAACTGTGCTCAGAACAGGCAAGAACTCAAAGCAAAAAGTGGGGGCTGATTCATTAAACTATGGCATCCATCTCCTCCTAAAAACAGAACCCACCTATTTAGCAAGAATTTACCTTTTACATAGTGTATCCTTCCGGCTGTTGGCCATACTGTTGTCCCCAGGCTCACTTGGACAAAACATCCAATACAGCTGCTTAATACCTTAACTGTATAATCCATAGGACAGATACTAGAGCTACAACTGCATGATAGACAGAACTGGTCTCTGCAATGCACAAGTCTTATCCCTTCTTCACTTCTGGAGGGAATGGCTAATAAGAATCCTCAGGTAGCCTGTTTCTTATCTAGCATATAAGAAACCTTTTGATTTTTCTCTTAATTGGGAAGAAAAATACAGATTGGTATAGAGGATTGAAAATATACCTTTATAATACAAAAAATATAATGCCATATATTTCCAAGATTCTACACTATTTTTTATGCAAACACAGAATTGGAGAACGGTTTGGGTTGGAAAGGACCTTAAAGATTGTCTAGTTCTAACCCCTTGCCATGGTCAAGGACACCTTCCACTAGGCCAGATTGGTATTTTGGGGACCATGAAATCCAGACTCATGACTAATTTCAGTTTTTGAGAGGACCCACTTACTGCTTTGACACCTGAAAATCTCCTAGTGGGACTAACCAAGGCTGATAGCCAACAATCCCACCTCCCTGCCTGCCAGAACCAAGTGGGGGCATCATACCAAAATCAAGGGGGTCAGAATAAATCATACATGTAGAAACTTCAAAATGCTATAAAAAATAGATGCTTTTTACTGCCTATAACACTTGCATAATCCGCTTCACACAGCTTTGATTCAAAGGTGAGTTATTTTAAATAGAACAAACAACAAAGGCACAAAGATCAGGTTCAGATGGAAAAAATGGTGTTCCAAGTCTAGGGAAATAAGGTCGTTGAAATGACAGGCAGGCGATAACTCCACCTGCAGCTAAGCAGAACAGCGAGGGCGACTTGTGCACAGATGGAAACCTTTGCAGTGTTAGAGGAGGGAAGGCCTGGCTAACTGAAAAGCACAAAACTCTGCATGGAAGACTCAGCCCTGACCTGGATTCCCTTCCTAGCCCCAGAAAAGTCATAAGCTTTCTATCTTTAGTTTCCCCTTAATGCAAATGAGGGTGAGACTCTTCTCTAACTCTTTGCAGCTGCATAGGAAAAATAAAATATAAGCTGTCTTTATGCATGCAACACAGGAGACAAAGAGATAAAAGGAATGAGAGTGGGTATCAACGTGAACACCAGAGAGGATAGAAAACTGGAAATAAACAGGACTTCTGCCACTGATTTCCACAAGGCCAGGATTTTACCTGAAGGGACCAGAGTCACAGCTAACTGCACACTGTCAAAGGTCACCAAACCAAGATCCACCAAACACCACCAGTGCTCTCCATCAGCCTCTGACCCTACCCAGGTGTGTGGTGCCCGACACCAGCTGCATACCCACGGCCACATCTCTAACACACCACAGCTTTCTGACTTCCTCCTTACCCTCAAAGCATGGAGGAAAAGAGACCATGGCACGGAAAGGAAAAGGAAAAGGAAAAGGAAAAGGAAAAGGAAAAGGAAAAGGAAAAGGAAAAGGAAAAGGAAAAGGAAAAGGAAAAGGAAAAGGAAAAGGAAAAGGAAAAGGAAAAGGAAAAGGCCTGATAGTCCTAAACAGGATGAACAGAAAATGCGAGTGCAAAAGGACAGGGTGATAGTGCTTTCCAAAGGAAAAAGAATAATTAGAAGCAGCAAACATAAACCACAAAAAATAAAGGAGTATGAAATAGAGATCATCAGACTGGGTGAGACATAAAGAGGAAGGGGAAAAACCACAGCTCTTCTCTTCCAGAAGGCACCAAAGCCCTGTCAAGTCGGCAGGGGCAAGACTTTAAAAAAACCCATTTGTGCGTGTTTGTGTGCACACAGGGTTGCACGTGTTCACAGCTATGCAGAGCCCCCACTAGTCTGGGCTGCATTCTGTCAGAAGCACAGCTCCAACACCTTCTGCCTATGCTGAAATCAAACCTGCTGCACTTGGGGAGCCATCTCCAAAGTCCTCTCAAGGGGACAGCTTGGGCAGATGGACTTTTCTTTGAGAAAGGGCTCTAGTGGCACCCAGCAAAACCTCTGGCAATAACAAAAGCAAACAGCTTTCAGACACTTAGACTTCAGGGTTTCCATCTTGCATTGAATAGTGCTGCACTTGGTAGCCCTGATGGGCACCTAAACAGCAACAGCCTCAGTCACAGTGCGTCTTGAAATTTGACTGACCTTATTCCATTCATTGTTTTCTTTTTTTTTTTTTTCCTGGAATCCCAGCTCAACAGTAAACACTGCCTGCCCAGCCTCAGGTTAACTGAGCCAGCTGATGGTGATGCAGGGTTTTTGTCTCCCACACAACAAACATTGACTAGTACTTTCTATTTAGAGCAACCCCACATTGTAAACCTGTCTCCTCCCTTTGATAAGGGGCATATCACTAGATAGCATTAATCCCTGGCCCTCTTCTGACACAAGGAAACACAGTTTTGCAGTCAGGAGATAAAAGTCACTGTTCCACATGGATTTTTTTTTTTTTTAAGTTTAAATATCATGCAGAAACATGCATAAAGTCAGCCCCCAACAACACCGCTACATCCAGAAAGCTGGTGTGTAAGTCCTTGAGGTGTGTTGGTCCTCCTTGGCTCCTACTAAATTTAATAAGACTGGAGAATTTTCCACATCTTTCTAGACCAGGAAAAAGGTCTTCAGAGACAAGTAAGAGTTTCCTGTTCAATATTTCATGTAATGATTCCTCCAAAGGTGTAAACAGGAAAAACGTCTCGCCACTTAGCCTGAAAATGAGAGCCTGTCGTCCCTTCCCTTTATTGCATTTATGTGTTAAAAGTCATTTAGAAGGGGATCTGCCAGATGCTCAGGTACAAATGAGACAGCACAGGCTGTCAGACGACTGGCTGAGGTCCCAAAACTGGCCTGCCCAGACAGACTTGAGCAGGAGGGAGACCACAACATCAACTTTTCCCACCCTCTCCCTTCTGTCACACCAGGGTCCCAGCAGGCAGCCTCAGAGGGAGTCAGTACTGCAGAGAGACATGCACCCTGAATATTTGGATTCAGCAAAGGTATACTTGGAGTAAAACCTACATCTCTAAGAATTCCCCAACAGATTTTTAGGGATGGTACCTTTTGGGAAGACAAAATTAACCCCCTGGCTGCACCTGCTGCAAATTTTTTTCATTACTTAAATGCAGGCTCTGACTTCCAACATCCCATCAGCCCAAGTGGGGCTTCCTGAGGAGGGAAGGCACAAGCACAGCCCTTGCTCTGCAACAGCCATGCTTCATTCCAAGCAAAAACCCCGAGCTCGTGTCACAAATATCAAATGGTTTTTTTAGCCAACTGACAACAGACGCCATTCGGAGTCAGCGTATTTTGATTACGGCACATTGTTCGCAGGACTCAAGAGCCCACACGCCTCACGTTGTTGTTCAACACCAAAATTTAATTGCAGTATAATTAGCTTTGCTCCAGCTACACCTTTCTGTCTGGATGGATGCGATACCTGCAGAGCCTGTGTTGGGTATAAAACGCGTTCCTGATTATAAAATGTTTGCTTAATCTTGAGGGCACCGCCTTGCTTTTTAAGGCCCTCTGCAAGTCACACACTCCAGTACGTGCTGCCCGTTATCTCCAGAAGGCTTAAAACTGGAATCCCCGTGATTCACATTTTCCAACGCTCATGGCCAAACCCTTCTGCAGAGCAGCTCCTCCACTTTCTCCCATTTCACAACAAGCCGAATCTGCGGCGCGGCAGAGGCGGTCGCACAGCTCTGCTCTGCAAGCCACACGCCAGCGAGCCCGTGGCCACAAAGCACACCAAGCTCCCCTGCGGGAGCCAGAGGCCAGTGAGCTCCAGGGCTGGTTTGCCAGGCTGAGGTGGCCACGGTTCCCTGACGCCTCCACCCGCTCATTGAGGGGTGGCTTGGAAGCACAGCTAGCTGCCAGAGTCACCCAAAAATGTTGGGCTGAGTGGTCTGTGTGGTCCCACTGCACCTCCCAGGGAGCTCTCGGAGTACCCAGGGATGCTCGTAGCAGCACAGGGCTCATGGCATGGCCACACGTGGATCCGTGCCTCAGGCCAGGCAGAGTAGCCACCACCTCACGAATGTTCCCAGGCAACCCCGCAGCTCTACTCCTTCTGTAGAAGTTACCGGCGGCACTGCTACCTATTCCATCCAGAGCTTAACTTTATCCCCTTCCTCCTTTAAATACTTTTTTTGAAATGCTAATTAAGTGGAAAATAGCAGAAGAGGCCAAAATCAAAGCATAAAGCCACCAAAAGAAATGTTTACCATCAGCCTTCCAATTAAGCATGGTGCCTTCTTATGACACCAAACAAAAACATTTTGCTTTCTTGGCAACATTTTCTTCAAATTATCCAAACAGTGAAATAATTATTGTAACATATCATTATGTTATATAGCTTACTTTTAAATATCTTCTATATATACCTTGCTATCACTAGATGACATATAAATTAAGATATCAACCCTACCTGATAAGGGAAAAGGAGAAGCAGAAAATCTCAGCTCACAAGCACCTAATCATCTCATTCCAGAACCTCAGTGACAGACCTGGGAAGAGAATCCCCGTCTCCCTTCCTGCCTCATGCTGTCACAGCAGAGCAGCATTCCCCACCCCTGCCCCTCCAGCACTGCTGTATCATTTCTCACCCAAAGGATCTCCTAAACACTTGTTACTGAGGGCCAAAGCTCAGCTCCACGCACACATATGCATTTAAGAACAAAATTAACCCTCCCTGCACATACTAATAATGCGCATAGCATCATTCTGGCTTTACAGAAAATAGTAGTGAAAAAGAGATCCCTCACAGGAGTTAGATTAATGTAGCAAGACGCATCTGTACATAACCCTGTTTCTTCTACATAGCTGTGCCACAAAACACTGCCACAGGCCTCACAGGCACGGGGAAAGCACAAGGACGCTCCCACAGTAGGTGGAAATCACGCCAGTAAAACTGGTTGCACAACAGGGAGGAGGGCCAGGAGCCTCCAGGGGTAACACAGCTGCAACATCCTCCAGGCAGAGAGGGGTAAAGGAGGGAACAGCTCAAGCATGGTGCCTAAGCACTAAGTACCAATGTGCATGAGCATCTCGTCCCAAGCACCCCTGCAAACACAGGGACCCTCTTCCCAAGCATCCCCACAAACACCGGGAAACGACGGGAAGCTGCCTGCCACCAACTCGTGCATGTGTTTGAAAGGTTTCTTTCCCCATCACCCTCCTGTCACAGTGATGCCCAGCAGTGTCAGTCAGCTACAGAACCCCTGTCCATGTTAAGTGCTGCCCAAAGTGCCTGTGTGAACATGAGCAAAGGGGAGAGCAAAGCTGTGACTTCAAATGACCCCTGGTGACACGGCTGTACCCATCACCAAAACACAGCAGTGACACTACTCTCCCACAACACTGCACAACAGCATACAAGAGAAAAATCTATAAATCACAAGCCACTGGGACACTCCCCTCATCGAAAATTTGGCCAACACTACCTGTGCAAGGTACCTCGATGATGCAGGTGTGAGTGTAGGAGCTCGGGAACCAAAGTATCTCTGTGACTGCACCCTGAGAAGAAGAGTCCCCTATACTGGCTCAAGCCTAAAACCAAAGTGCCACCTACTGAGTCTACAGTATTTGTGTCCTCCCAGGTTTCTAGCAAGGAGTTGGCCATGGTTCATACTTAGCTCACCAGACTAATCCAAATATCAGCAAGCAGCCACTGACCCCCATGTGAGAGCACGTGCCTCGGGTTGCTGCTGAGCACCAGCAAGCAGGTGCTATCCCAGCTGAGGCCAGGGTTCCTTGCACGCCCCACCCCAATGCAACAGGTACCACCAGTCCTGCCAGGGGTCAAGCCTGTAATGTCCACACATCAAACCCTGCTTGCACTGACAGAGCTGGCCAGGGTTTAGTGTGGGCCAAAACACCCCTGAGGCAACAGGTTCTACCATTTCTATTTGCACAGACACTTGTATTTCTGCACCCCAACAAAGCCATGGGTTTTTAATCTTCTCTTACTCTCCCTTCTCCTGAGAGCTACGCAGACTTAAATGGAGCTATTTAAAGGCAGTGTTAAAAGCTCCAGCAATGGTCTGACCTCAGGAACAAAACGGGACCAAAACCTGAAGGTCAAATGAATGAAAATAAAATTACAAGGTAAAGTTTGCCTTCCCCGAACGTGTGCCAGCTGCAAGAATCTTACATTACATTGATGTAGCTTTCCAAAGTTTGAATACAATAATTTTCTGTATTAAGGGCCCAATAACCCTAATGGAGGCATAATTAGGCATTGATGTCATGCCCATATGAGAGAAGCTTGAAAAACTTTAAATAAACTGTGAATGGCAGGATTAATACCGCAGCTTTGCATTTTGTACAGCTGTTTGAATATAGTACACTGCCTGTGATGGCATCAGCTGTTGCTTTACTCTGGGTCAGTACTTCTGAAGTTAAAACAGGCAGTTCTTTAAAGCAAATAAAGAATTATCCCTCTTACTGTTGGCCAGTGTACTTCAGCAAAGAAGGTCTGGATGCATATTTGCTTTACATTAAAAAAAATACAACCAAACAAAATGAAAAACAACAACAACAAAAAACAAAATCAAACCAAACCAAACCAAAACAAAAAAAACCAAAACCAAAAAAAAAAAAAAAAAAAAAAAAAAAAAAAAAAAAAAAAAAAACAAGTAAAAGAAAGCCAAGCTGTAAACAAAAATAACTGGCCAAATTCTAAGTCTGGCAATGCTAATAAGAGGATTTTAATTTACTGCAATGGCTCTCCAGAATGAAGAAGTAGGTAATGCAGTTTTGGAGATCATTTGTCCAAGTGGGAATATCATATAGATGCCTGGAGAGTCCTTGAGAAAATAGCTCACCTCAGTACTGATTGAAGAGGAAACACAATACTTTGGTGAAATAGAATTCTGTATTTCTAGGAAAGGCTCCAATAGCAAATTGCTTACTAATGCAAGAAGCCTTGTAAATTTTATTATGAATGAAAGGGGCAATGGCAAGCGTGTGACATCGCACAGCATATGCACACAAGGCCGAGTCAGTAAAAAGTAAATAAATAAGTTACTTATAAGCTCTAAAAGACACATGAAAATATCTCTGGCACAAACTCAGGCTCAGTGAACTTCAAGCAAGAATATAAAACAGCTCCGAAACCATTTTACTATTATTTTTTTTCCACCAGGTAACCTAGCTCTCCTACAGGCTAATATTCAATCTTTGCCTTCTTATTGGAAATACCAGCTGAAAAAAGTTTACCTCGATTTCTGCACCATCTTTAAAAAACTACTCACCACCCGATAGGGAAGAAACTACCTATGCAGGGAGTGTGTCAGCTTGATGCCAAATTCACCTGGGAAGCACAATGGCCAAACCACTGCCCCCCTAGAAAGGGTGCAGGCAGCTCTCCCCCAGCCTCACAGCCCGGCCAAGCCCTTGTCCTCACCACCTCAGCCGGATCCTTCCCCAAATCCCTGCCACCATAAAACGTTCCAATTTTTTTTTTTTTTCTTTTTCCCAGGCAGCGTTAGCAGGAGGAGAGGAGGCTGTGGAGCCCCGGCTGGGGCGATGACGGGCACGGGCAGTTAAGTGCTGCTGTGGAGATGAAATATGGCTAATGAAAAGCTTACCTAAAGCTCGTGGGGAGCCAGCGCCCGGCCGGCCAAACCTCTCCAAGAGCACCGGGCACGCGGCAGCCAGGACGCTCGGGAAAGACGAATTAACTAAAAGTTAATGTGGATGTTCTCATTCAAAAGAAAAGTGGCCTACTCCAAAGGGGATTAGGATAAAGTGAACTAAGGCCACTTTACTTCTGAATGAGAGCATCCACACAATAGTCCAATGCACTTTAACTAATGCACTTTAATTTTACACCCAATCAATTTGTCTTACCTCTCCTGAGTGTCCTTGTGTGGACAAACCCAGAGATTCATCGAGTTTTGAGGCCAGGCAGGGAACATTAGATCAACTCATCCCACTCCCCGTGTGTTATGGGCCATTGCCTTTCACAGCTATCCCTTTATTGATCCCCAAAACTCATGGATGACTTACGTATAACCTCTGATGGGGGCAGGGAGGAAGTATTTCTTCAATGGCCCGGATTTGAAGATGCTTGCAAAATGAGAACCATTTGCAAAACAAGAAGACACCATGACTTTCAGCAGCCCACCCTGTTGCCAACAGAAGAGGCTAAATCTGGGCAAAAATCCATCCTACCTTCTGCCCTGCAACTTCATAAGAAAACGGCAGTCTCTGTATTATAACTCTAAAATCTCTCTTGCCCTTTAAATTGAAAACAGACCTTTAGCCTTTAGGACCAACTCACTTTTTTTTTTTTTTTTCATTCACCTCACCAACATTCAAATTTTCAATGCAACCCCAGACATCCACCAACAAATCTCAAACTCCCTTTTCCAAAACATAACAACCCCCAGAAACCACTTGCTGCCTGCGCTATTGCGTTCGTACACACAATGACAAACACAAGCCTGAAAACTCCACATCGCCCTTTACCTCTTGGAAATGTACTCCCAAAAATAAATAAATGAACCCACGACAGCAGCAACCAGTGAGGCAACTCAAGCAGTAGAGCCCTCAGGGGTGATGGGGTTGCCCTGTGCCAGCAGCCCTCTAGCTAACAGAAACCAAGCCCCCACCGCCACCGCTGAGGGACTGAAGCTTTCCAGGGATGTCATCTAAATTTAAAAAAAGAATCCCGAGGGGACTGGCCTGATGGGATTCTGCTCTCACCTGCGCTCCTGGTTACATCTCTTATTTTTGCCCTTTGAAGGAAGTGAAAGTGAAAAGACAACCAAACTAAGCAGGTCAAAGAAGAGCTGAACAAGTTGTATTTCAGACTTGTTACAGAGTTTCGGCGGTGAGTTAGATACCGAGCCATTAATCAGCGGCGTAAATACACCCAAAGAAGTCCAAACACAAAACGTGTGCTCCCTTAGAGCTACCCTCTCCAAATACTATTGCAACTGCGGGAAAAAAATAAAAATATAACCTCTAATTATTCCCAATTTGCCATGTAAGTCAAAGCCTGCTGTGAGAAACACAGCACGTAGGGGAGAAGGTAATACAGCAAGGACACGAGGTGACACTGCAGCGCGCCCCGGCCTCTCCTTCTCTCGCACGACCCTCACCGGGAAACAATTCCAGAAACCTTCAAAAACGTTCCCGACCAGAAACAAGCCGCCACTTTATTTTCTTAAACTTGTTTAGATTACACAAGATAGATCCTAACTGCGTGCTCACGTGACCAAAAAGCCCCAAACGCAGAAACGCAAAGCAAAACAAAAGATTCGCTAATTTAAAGAGGCTGTACCGGATTTTCGGTGCTTTTTGAAGTAGTATTTATCAGCACGATGTACACTTACTCGTTCTGATTGAGTGCAATATAATCTGATGGTTTTAAGGTATAACATTGCCCACGCGGGGCTGCAGTAACCCTTCCGCTTGCAGAGCCCATTACCTTTATGGTTACCTGCGGACCAGCAGCCAGGGAAAGACTCAAAACCCTCAGCCATAAAGGTTAAACTTAAGGTAAAACTCATTTTTTGATAACTTTCAAGCCTCCAAGTTGCCCAAAATAACAATCTACAGCTCCTAACGCAGACGCAGCGAGCTCTGGCTTACAGGAATGCCTTGGGACACACTCGCAAATGCTTAGGATCAATTCTGAGGTTAATTGGGGTTTGAACTCAGCTCTGTCAGGTCTGATGCTGAAAAGAATCCCCAAAAATTCTGAGAATTAAAGTACCCTTTACAATAAGACCTAATTTCAGTTTGGAAAACTTTACATGGAAATTAGGCCTGAGCAGGCAACTTCAGGAAGGCAGCAAAGCTTACACCCAGCTGTAAGGACAGCTGCTTTTGGGCTCTTGAATGATTAAAAAATAAAAAAGAACCCCAAGGATTCATGGACTGAAATCATAAACTAAAGAAAATACATTCATCTTATGTCTACTCAACAAGGTATTTACTTGCTTAAAGAAATGGAGAGCAATGAAAATCTTATTTTGCTAATACAATTTCAACCACAGTGTATCAGATGAAAACACGTCTGGAGCAGAAATTAACGTATTTTATCTTCACATAAATAACCTGCCAAACTGGGGCATGGTAACAGCTTCTAAATATCACAGCAAAAAACAATAAAAATTACTCGAAAACAAACAAAAAAGGATTCACTAACTCAAAGTGACAAAGTCAGAGGAAGAAAATTAAACTTTGAGTCTTTAAAACATTAATTTATCGGTCCTCCTCAGATCCTACTTTGCTGTAACTCTTTCGTTATGCAAAAATGAATTCTACCTTGCACTCTCTGCACCACATCTATTATTTTGATGCCCATTCCTCCAATATGGGAGCACATATCCTGAAGGCAGCAATATTCTCAGCTCTCCTCTTTAAAACCATACATGGTTTGAAAGTATCTGTGAAGAAGTCCTGAAGTAAAATAGTATTTCTCAGTAATTTTTTCCCTAAGGCGTTATTTTTGTATTGGCTACAAGGAGAATTTGGAAAGTTAAGTCTAGTCCTAACTGGTCGATGCCCTGAACAATTCTACCACCTATGCTTTATATTGGATTCCAGTTTACTATTCTTTCTTTATAAAGAATATATTTTAGGCAATTTTTAAATCCAAAAAATAAATAAATAAATAAACACCAAAAAAAAAACCTGCTGTGTATCCGCATTTTTGTTAGAGCAATTCCACAACTGCACACATTAAAATAAAATCTATTGCAACATAAATAGAGGTGTTGCTTTATTATATATACGGGTATATATGTGATATATTATCACCCAAGAAGGGCCATCGAAAATGCCACAGTTGCAAACATTTAAGACTGTAACAAAAATGACTGCGACTCTAGTATCAGTTTACTATCCCTCAACAATTTCCCTGACAGTGGAGTCAAATAATGTTGAATTATGGACCTTCTTGCAGGAAGTCTTATTTCATGTTCATTTTTTTGATCATTTCCCTCATAGTTCCTATAGGAATTTGGCTCTTTGCCGACTTGCCTTTAAAAGTTTCTGCATCTGTAATTGGCTTGTGCATTATTAAACTTTAATTTTTGTCAAGCAATGCTACTGTGGTTGGGCTCAACAAGTTTATTTTCAGTAAGAAAAATACTGTTTTGTCCCTATAAAATCTATCTTACACAGCTAATGCACTTTATTAGGATGTGGTAGGTACTTTGTACCACGTTTTCCTTAAAGGACTTTCTAAAGGCTTTCTTGTAGACACGCTCTTGTAGGAGAATTTTACAGTTTGGACTAAAGCACCTGGGCGCCAAGGTAAGGTGGCCTAAAGAAAACAGCCCCACGGTAACAGTTCAGGATTACCTACGAAACCAAATTTCTGTTCTCAGACTACAGGCAGCCTTTGGACTTTTTTTTTTTTTTTTTTTAATCAGAGGGAGTTTTCCCAGACACATCACGCAACAGCTGTGTTCTAAATTTTTCTGGGCTCTGACAAACACTGAAAATTTAAACACGCAAATGTTTGAAAAGCTAATGATTAAAAAAGGTTTATTTTGAAACTTTTGAGGACGACTGCAATTCTTCAGCTAGTTTTTTTTTATTTTTTTAAGTCCCGGGGTCTGGATGATTTTGAGTTCAACTCTCCCCAGCAAAAAGCCCAAACTCCTGCCTTGTACTTGTGGAGCTGTGACGGTAAACACCAGCTCTGCAGGTCTCACCCTGGCTGGCAGCGGGGTCGAGCCCGTGGGAGAAGGATGCTATTTTAGTGACCTAGTGCCACTGAGCTGGTTAAATCACTGAACAATGGTTAGTGTTATAGGGCTTTACTTTGCAAAATCTAGCATTAGTGTCATTGCTTTCTATTAACGGGGGGACTCAAAGGCACTGGCTTTGAGGGGCCTATAGGGAAAGAATAAACAAGGGGAAACCAATAAATTAAAACTAAAAAACACCCTGTTAACTGTAACCTTTACTACCACGCTATAAGAAAATGTAATTAAATCCATAATAAAAGCTTTTACATACTTACTCTTTTTACTACTCTCCCAAGCAGAGCCGTGGGCATGCGGGGAGCCCCCACGCCCGGAGCCAGCCCCTCGCTCCCACCGCCCGGCCCTGCGCGCCCGCGCATCCCAGGGACGCGCAGCCATAAACGCGCCCAGCGCAGTCACATCCTAATTAGCCGCCCCTGCGACCGGCACTCAACACCTTATTACTGAACCATTAGGGCCCCGATACTGCCGGCCACGCCGGGGCCGGGCTTGGCACCGCAGTTTACCGTAGGGCGCGGGGAACAGCGCATCCCCCCCGGTAAACCCAGCCCGCCCCGCCGCCCGGTCTCCGTGGGTTTGATCCGCCGCCTCATCATCGCCCGTGGGGGAGGAGGGTGGGAAAGCGCATTTCTGCGCCTTTTCCCTTCGACGGGGAAAGCAAAGGCCGCTCCCCGCGCAGCTCCGCCGGTGCGGACGGCGAGGTGCGGGGCTGGCCGGAGCGGAGCCGGAGCGCCCCGGGGCGCGGCTGCGGCAGCGCTCGCACAAGCCGGGGGATGCCGGGGGGTGCCGGGGGGTGCCGAGGGGTATCGAAGGATGCCGGGGGATACCAGGGTCCAGCCCGCGCAGCGGGAGAGGGGACGGCGCAATGTCCGCGCTCCGGGCAACAAAAATTGGAGGGGGGGGGGGGGGGTGGACCGCGGGGTGGAGGAGAAACACAGCGACCCCCGACAACCCCAAAACTGTAGCTTCGTTTCTTTAGCTTTCGCTTTAATAAAATAATGATTCGTTGGGAAAATGGGGTATAAATCTTCATTTTGGAGGCAATTAAAGTGTTGATTTCATTCGTGCCCCTGAGCGATTCTTGTAATTTGCTCAAATAGCTTTATGTACCCAGCACTCCAGAGCTTTTAGAAACCCATTTTCTAGTTAGACTTGTTGGATTACAATTTTTATTCAACAGCAGCGAGCCGAGTTTCCCTCAGCTAGACCCTGGCTGGAGGGTTCCCCTCGCCCTAAGGTGCTGCGCGGGGCCGGCGGCTCCCCGGAGCATCCTCACCAGCCCCGGGTAACCTCCCTGCCGCACCACCCTCCACCCACTCTGCTAAGCTTTTTCCCCTGCACAACAAAATTGGGTGGGGAACAAAATCCCTTCAAAACAACCTGCCTATGCGCACATAAAACCCCTTTTTAAAAGTTCATGCCTTCCTTCAAGCCTGCCTCCCCTGTCACAAACCGACAGCCTTTGGCAGACAGGAGAAAATATTTCAGATACTGCCCACACTGCAATGCAATGCACCTTCATGTCGGTGATCTATAAAATAACTCCCAGCTGACAGTGCCAGTGATAACAGCAAAGCAGCTGAGGAAACTCCTGCCTGCTTGGCTGCGCCTTGCTTGAACAAAAGGAAACCTCCAGAGTCAGGAGCAGATCACTCCAAACACTGTATTTATGTAGCTAATCAAAAAGAAGAAATAACTTAGGGGGGTTAACTAGGGATTTATTTTTTGTGCTTGAGGTCCTCTCTCTCAAAGGCAAGGTGCTGCTACCCCTCGGTTCAGAGCAAACAAACGGAACGTGAAAACCCCACCATTTCACCCAACTCGAATAAAAGCCAAATCTCAGTCACTACCATCATCCAGGAGCTTAATTTAGATCTGGGCACCTCCTGCATTAGCCCCAAACACTCCCATGAAAAGGCAAGGATCCCAGCCTGCGCCCAGTGGAAAGAGGAGGGAAGGGAGAGGGGACAGCCAGCTCTCCCCACTCAGCTCACCCACATTTCCCACCCCGCTGCAGCTGACATTAAAGGCCTGAACCATCCCAAACAAAACCTGGACAACCGTCATAGCCACGCGAGGCTTTTCTGGCTTGGCTTTGACTATATTTATTTTTTAAAGAGAGGGCTTGAAAACTTGAAAGATCAAGGAGAAGAAATTAAAACCTGAATCCCATTTTATTTTCTCCCCCCCCCCCTTTTTTTTCCTATTAAGTAAAATAAAATGGGCGCGTTTGCAGCAGGCAGGCGTGCACAAAGCAATGTTCACTCAAGTCTAAAAGCGTTCGGCCAAGGAAAACTGACAAGACGGACTAATGAACCGTAGAGACGGGAAGAAAATAGCCAGTATTTGCTAGATTTCAAACCCTCTCTGTCTTCTCTGGACCACCTATCTCGGATTTTATTATTATTATTTTGGTCAACGACTCCGGCCCTTCCTTCCCTAAGCAACCCAGAAGCCAGCGATTCACAGATACCACTTCTATTATTAGAAAGGGTAAATAAAATAAAGACAAAAATTAAAAGCGACAAGAAACAGGTCGAGTTTGCAGGCGATGCTTTTACAAGCTCATCTCGCCAGGTCGAATCCGGGAGCAAGCCTTAATGAAGCAATAATAGCCACATTATTCAAAAATTTTCATTTCGATGGAAATTTATCTAAAAGGGACTTAATCATATGCAAATAATAAAAGGAGGCGTAGTGACCCAGCAAGCGATCTGCATACAAATTTTAGCGTGTGCGACGTTGGCGAGATCATACCTGATCCGTTAGATTTGCTGATCTTGTTATGTCTTCACTGTCCGATTTTGATCCGCCCTCTCTATCGTCTATGACCAAATCGATAGGCATTTTTCCTTTCAAACAGCTAATATACCGGTGGCAGAAATTGTCACATAATTCGTGTACCTACATTATGACAGAGGTTTATAAAAAAAAAAAAAAAAAAAGGAAAAAGAAAAAAAAAAGAAGAAGAAAAAAAAAGGAAGGAGGGGGGGGAAAGGGAAGAAAATATAATCAGGAATACGTAAGTAAAATTGACAAGTGCAACCAGTCTCCCCCCTTCGCCCCTGTGACATCAAAAGTCCTAAATAGGGGAAACACACTGCAATTATCCCCCTGAGACCTCTAGACGCATCCAGAATTAGGAATAACTTTCTTTTCTCACAAAATAGAGATATCCCAGAAAATTGACAGTGACAAGATGATTCACAGGCTACAACATATTCAACACCCGTGTTAAATTCATCTGCTCCCGGAGCTGTGGCCATTAGAGAGGTGACCTGCATGGGTGATATTTAAGGTAAACTATTTAATTTCATCCAGTTATTTCATCATAAACCCTTTCCAAAGGGGTATGAGGACAGAAAAAGGGATTAAAAAAAAAAATCCACATGCACTGGGCTGAAATACATTATAGGCATTCATGCCCTGAAATCCCCAGTTGGTCTGATAGACTTGTACCTGAGCCGCCTTTATTAATGGGCAGATTTTAACACATTTCGGTAGAGCGAGAACAACCTGACAGTTATGGTTAGATAAAGTGACTGAGGCTCACGAGAAACTTTTCAACTATTTAAAAACCTCTCAAAATGTTTATTTTTAGGAGAAAGGGAATTCTCTTCTAGGCCAGCTATCAATGACACGTAAAAAATCCTCAGGAAACCCAGAGTGCAATTCCAATTTAACGTAAGCTCGGATGACACCGCCTGTTTAGAAATTAGCATTCTCCCTCCTAAGATTTCTGAAACAGCCAACAAAAAAAAAAAAATCCTGTGTTTAGGCTGCAATCTCTTTCTTCTGCTCAGAGGTGTACAATATTCCTGGGAACAAGAGACAGACAGAACTATCAACTCTGCTTTGTCTCTGCAAAATGTTACAGGACAATCCGTGCCCTGAGCCTGACCTGCAGATGGCTCTTAAAAAAAAAAATAGATAAAAAATTCCCCCTTCCAACTAACTGTAACCGAAGTCTCTTCTTCACCATCACTAAGTAAAAACAAGATCTATTTTTTGTAATCACAATTTCGGGGGCTTGACTGAACTAACCATTTCAAGTCTCATCTGCGGCACCACAGAACTGCAACTATTTATACAAAGCCAGCAAAGTATTACAATGAACACAAGGCCTGGGCGTTTGAGAGCTTGGTTTTAGAGGCTGAAATTGTAATTAAACTGCGAAGAGAAATGGACGCCAAGATTGGTCTTGACACTAATTACCAGAAAGAAAGACATTTATGCAAATTTACCAGAAGCCTGAACTTCAGCAGTACTGCAACGGAGGAGGAAGAAAGGGGGGGGGGGGGGGGGGGGAAGGTAGAGAGAAAGGGAGGGGGGGGAGAGAGAGTGAGAGAGAGAGACAAAAATTACCTTCTCTAATTCCAACAGATGAAACCTTAATACTTGTATGGCTTGAATCATCTGCAAAGACACAAGCAACATGAACATTAATCTCATTCCTGGATTTGGGGATATTTCCCACAGTCAACCCGGCCGCACTTTGTAGCTTGACTTTTCTCTAGTAGTAAATAAAAAGTTGTTTTGATTTATGGCAATAACACTAAAACTTAATAGCGGTGGCTTTGTGCACTGTTTAACGAGAAGCGATCTAGAGTTAACAAAAAAAAAAAAATCCCAATTCAAACGAAGCAACTGAATTATACGGATCATAAACATTTCTTAAAAAAAAAAACAAAACAAAACAACAACCCTCTAAACACCATCACTGGCTCCTCGCTTAGTGAAAGCGGGAGCACGACTCCTACAGTGGAGGCAAAATATTTATCCTTAACGGGGGATGGAAAGAAAGAGAGAAACGACCTCATTTTCAGTGAATTTGCCACTGGTGCATCTCCAGCCATTGTAATCCTCTGTGTTTCCCATCGAGCTGCTTAAAAGGTGCGTGGAGGGGCTGGTTACAGCGCGGATAAATCCACGCTCCTCTTGGGCAGGCGAGCTCACCATCAAGCCCGTCAGCTCCTCTTTGGATGGGGTGTTCCTTTACGTATATCCTTATGGGATTTTTTTTTACTTCCAAGCAATTACCACACCGTATTTACTTGTAAATATAAAAATCGTCATTGTAACAATGATAATTTTTAAAAATCCACGTGAGAAATTTTCAATTTAGCAACACTAAACCACCTCTCCAGATAACACAGAAGTTTAAAAAAATAATAAATAAATGGGAAGGGAAGGGAGGGTGGGGGTGGGGAGAGGAAGAAGTGTTAACTCTTACCAAGTTATCCAGTTCAGGATTAGAGGAAAAGAGGGGTTTCTCTGCTCGGATCTAAATGTAAGAAAGGGGAGGAAAGGGGGGAAAAATAATAAAAATGATTTGAAATATGGAAGCAGAAAAAGCAGACATTATTATTTCTTGCTTCATTACACTGTCGGGCCCATTATGTAACCTTCCGTGCAAAGCCCTGACTGCTGGATTTAGTACATCAGCCAAACACTTGAGCAAGTGAATCAAATACACTGAAAAATACCTATGGAGCTTCCCCGGCAGAGCCCGTCCCGGCTCCCAGGAGCCGCGCAGCGAAACTCCCGGCCGGGCACAGACTGCTCCACTTTATCCATTTTTTAAGGGGGATAGTAAATGCCGAGATTTCCTGATTTTTTTTTTTTCCCCTTTCATGTTTTGTTTTGGTTGGGGTTTAGGGGATTTTTTTGTTCTGGTTCTTTTGCCTCTTTCAGTAAGAGAGGGGGGAGGGGGAAACGCGCATCTTTATCTCAACAAAGACTTGTTTTTCTTGATACGATTTTTTTTTTCCCCCCCTCCTGCATTTTTTTT
This sequence comes from Cinclus cinclus, assembly GCF_963662255.1. Taxonomy (NCBI): domain Eukaryota; kingdom Metazoa; phylum Chordata; class Aves; order Passeriformes; family Cinclidae; genus Cinclus; species Cinclus cinclus. The sequence continues at coordinate 113,613,083 of NC_085048.1, forward strand.
TCTTTTTTTTTCTTTTACTGTTTTCAACCCGGTTTTGCTGACCTGTTTGGCGAACACTGCTATGTCTTCATTGAAAGACTCAGAGGAGCAAACATCGCCTCCCGCTACCCCGGGCTCCCTGGGTGTGCATGTAGCTAATTCACATTTCTCAAAAATCAGTGCTAAAAGAGGGAACAGGGGGTGTCTGAAAGAAAATACAATAGTCACACACACAGAGGGGGCGAAAATATCGTAACGAAACAAACAAACAAAAAAAAAAAAAAAACCAAAAAAACCCCAAACACAACAATAGTTAGTCCCACAGCAGCGTGCATGGGGAAGGGGGCACCCGCAGAGGGGGCTCCGGCATCCTCCTCCAGCATCCCGGCTCCTTCCCACAGCCAGCCGGCCGGCAGCCCGGCATCTCCCGGCCTTTCGGCACCGTCTGGCCACAGATACTGTTCATACAACCTTAGGACAAGCCAAGAATAAAACCCAAGCCGGTTCCAGCAGCCATTTTGAATTAACTTTCCTTGTCTTTAGGAACAAAAAACAAACAAAAAAAAATTAAAATCCCTGTGTATGCACTTCTGCCTCTCATGGTTTTAATTCCCGCTTTCTGCTGGAGGACTTGCTGAGAGTGAAAGGGAGGGGGAAAAAAAAAAACCAACAAAAACACCCAACAAACCAACAGAAAAAAAAAACAGAAAAAGAAACAAACCCCATCCAAATTTACAAAATAGGAGAAAAAGCCTTTGAACGCACCCAGCGGAGCTCCAAGGCGCTGGCCGAGCCGGGCTGCCCGGCTCTCCGCCCCCGGGGCTCCGCAGCCGCCGACCCGCGGGGGGAACCAGGTGCTCCCGGGCAATCCCAGCCTGGAAACACTCCGCGGGAGAAAGGCAGCGTGTGCATCTGGTTCCCTCGCACGTTTAGTCATTTAAATAAATAAATAAGCGTGGGCGCGCACACACACACACACATATATATATATGTATATGTATAAACAGGGATTTCATTATTTTTTTTTTTTTTCCTCCCAGGGATTCATACTTTTATTTTTCCTTCTCGGTAGCTCACACCACCGACTTTTAACCAACCCTTCAGATTTCTGATAAATCGATAAAGAAACAAAACTCCTTGAATTTTATTTTCTTCCCCCTTCCCCTCACTGTCCTGAGAGTGATTTTTAAAGGCTCTTAAACTTCCTTTCAAACTCCAGCTGGGCAAATACATTTTAAAAGCATCTGCACCCAATGTAATAACCCGGTCAGCTCCCATCGCAGCGGCCTAGAAACTGCTTTACAAGTTGTCACATTAAGAAACATTCAATGCTGTCGGATAAAAGGCTTTTTTTAAGAAAAGATAAAAAATAAAAAAACCAAAAAGAGTTGAGAGAAGCAGCTTTTGAGTTCTCTCAGCACAAGGAAAGACGAACAAGGTGGAAAGTTGGGCGAAGCTCTCCAAACTCTCCCTGCTCCAAAACTCCGTGCAGAGATTTACCACCCGGCGCAGGTTGTGCCCTGGGAATATTATTTTTCTCCTCCTCCCGCGGTGATGCCTGCCGCCCCACCATCAAGTTTTTTTTTGTTTTTTTTTTTTTTCTCCCCAAGCCCACTCGGCTCCCCGTGCCAGGGGGACCCAACGCTCTCTCTCTCTCTCTCTCTCTCCTCTCCCCCCCCCACCTTCCCCCGCCGCCTCCCAAAACAGCAGCGATACAAAACGAGGAGAACGCGGCGCTGCTTTTTTTTTTTTTTTTTTTTTTTTTTTTCCGCTCGGCTCTCCCCATCCCGCCGGGGCGGCTCGGCACCTACCCGTAGATGGCATCTTTATCTCTCTTGAGGGCGTCGTTGACCGAGGCGCCCATGGCTGGGGGCATGGCGTTGGCGTGGGCGGCGTGCGGGTACTGGTGCGAGTGCAGCGGCGGCCCGTGGTTCAGGTGGTGGACGGGCTGCATGGGGCGGGCGCCGTGGGGGGTCCCCGTACATGGTGGTGGGGATGCCCACCCCTTCCATGCCGCCGTAGTGGGGCAGCTCGTCGTACTGCGGGGTAGAGAGAGAGAGAGAGAGAGAGAGAGAGAGAGAGAGAGAGCGGAGAGGCGTCAGGGGGGAGGAGGGGGCAGCGCCCCCGGTACAGCTCCGCTCCCCGGTCCCACCCCGGGGACGAGCCGCGATCCCCCCCGAGCTCGCCCGGGCTCCGCGGCGCCGGCCCTGGGGAGGGAAAAAAAACCGCCCCGGAACCGGGAGCACAGGGGCTGGGCTGCTCCGGCCCGAAACCCTCCGAATCTGGGGCGGACGGAGAAAGAGATAACAACGACAACAATAATATCAATAATACAATAAAGTGTGTGTGTGGGGGGGGGACAAAAAACAAAACCAACCAAAAAAAAAAAACAAAACCAAAAAACCACCCATCCCCAAAGTTCCCATCTCCAAAGTTCCCATCTCCAAAGTTCCCATCTCCAAAGTTACCAGCAACACACCAACTCCCCCCCACCCCCCCCCCCCCTCCACCCACCCATGAATGGAAGCGGTTCCCGGAGTCCAAATTTCCCTCCGCTAAACTTTTTTTCCCCGCTGATAAGAAGTCAGGTACCTTACCAGCGAGGATGCAAAAAAAAAAAAAAAAAAAAAACTTCAGCAGCAGTAAACAAAACCAAACCAAACCAAAAACGAGAATGAGCGATTTGCGGATTTCCAGCAATTCCACGCGAACGCAACTTTTAAAGCCGAAAAGCTGGAAACGTTCGCCCGGGCTCTCGGGATTTTGGGAATGCCTTTTTTTTTTTTTTTTTTTTTTTTTAAGGGTTCTCTTTGTTAAAGATTAAGGACCTAAAGCTACCGCGGTTCCCAGGCAGCGGGGGAAACGGCCACTTTTCATCTATTAAAAGCGAAGGTGTGAATAAACACTTTTAAAGATCCCTGACACTTGCTTGGACCGAAAGAGTAAAAGGCAAGTTGTCAGCAGAGGAACTTTCTTTCCCAACCAGCTCTCGGACGGCGGCAGGCAAATTAAGCGAGAAAACGTCTTTCCAGGTCTCTTCTCCTTCCCCAAATCCCTGTTCACCCGACTACAGCTGATTTAATTTTTTTTTCTCAAAACTTCAATTTAGGAGGTAGTTAGAGAGAAAAAAAAAAAAAAAAAAAGAGATCGCACCCAAAATAGAAACAACAATACACATGGTAGTGAATGCTGCTAACCTCCAATTCAAATTAAAGTCACTTTCTTTCTAAAAGAGTGGGGGGGGGGGGCGGGGGTTTGCCCACTGCACTGCACCTTTTGGGATAGAATATATACATTTAAAAAAAAAGGAGGGTGAGAAAAAAAAAAAAAGAGGGAAAAAAAAAGTTGTGCTTACTCCCAGCCAGAGCTTATCTTCTGAAAGTGAAGCGGTATATCATCACTAACACAGCAAAATGCTCAGAGACATGCACACATTCAAATATTTCAAGCACTGGTGATTTTAAAAAAGACATTTGTAGGACTAGAGCTACAAAACCAACAAATACAGAGGCTTGGACATATTCACTTACATGCCTGTATGTCATTAATGTATAGAAAGCTCGCCTCTTCCCTGAGAGCTCCGGGATGGGGAGTAAAAGAATCAAGAAAATAGCAATATACACAGGTTTTAAGACTACAAGTACAACTCATAAACCCACCCGCTGCAGGACACCGCTTTGTGCCCCTACTCCAAAAAGGGGGGGAAAAAAAAAAAAAAAAAAAAAGAAGAAACTTTTTTCACAGCGTCTCTGTCAGCCACGTTTCAATATTATTTCACATTTGAAATCCATTTTTTTTTAAATCATACGTACCCTTTGCGCCATCGGCCTGCTTGCTCCCTTCCTACTTCAACTTCTAATATATCCTCTTTAAGGCCAGTGTGAAAAGAAAGAAACACGAAGTTCCCCCCCCTCACCCCCAAAAAAAGGCAAAAATCCCTTAGCGTCTCCAGCAATGGAAGCAATCGAGTAAAATCTTCGGCTTGCTGGATCTCAGCGAAGCGATACGGTAACTCAGCATTAAAAAAGGAGAAAAAAAAAATAGAAGAAAAAAAAAATCAACTCTCCCTCCTTCCTTCCTTCTTTTTTCTTTCTTTCTTCCCTCTCTCCCTGTCTCTCTCTCTTACTCTCCCCCTCTCGTTTCCAAGACAGCAGCGGGGCGAAAGCAAATATCCTTTCCCCAAATCAGTTTTTTTTTCTTTTCTTTTTTTTTTTTTTTTTTTTTTTTTTAAAGTGCCCCTCAAACCCAACTACCAAGTCTCATGGCTTTTTGCCACTCCGGCTGTCAATCACAGGCGAGGTTGTCAAGGTGGTGAATGACTGATGATGATCCGCTGCGTGTGCTCCCACCGCGCAGGACACCGCGAATGTTAATTTTCGAGTGCGATCACCCAAAAAAAAAAAAAAAAAAAAAAAAAAAAAAAAAAAAAAAAAAAGAATAAAAATTTAGAAAAAAAAAAATTTAAATCGAGGGAGGAGGAGAAGGAGGGGGAAAAATTAAAAATTAAAAAGGCTCGCTAACGCGCCGGCTCTCCTTTTATTATGGTTATTATGATGATGATGATGATGATGGGGGGCTTTTTTTTTCGCTCCTCCTCGGATCGCTCCTAATTCCTCGCCGGCGCCGGCTCGCTCTGCCCCTGCGCGGCCGCCGGGCGAGGCTGGCGGAGGCGGGCCGGGCGCGGGTGCCGTGCGGGGCGGGCGCGGGAGGAAGGGCAGCGGGGCGGGATGGCGGGAGGGGGAGGCGGGGGGAGGCGCTGCCGCCGCCGCCGCCGCCGCGGTCCGAGCGCTGCCGTCCGTCCGTCCGTCCGTCCGTCCGCCGCCGCCGCCGCCACCGCTCCGCCCGAGCGCAGCGCAGCGCCGGGCTGGAGCAGACTGCGGGAACCCGGAAGTAGTGGTGGCCATAACAGGTCGCGTCTTACACAATGCGCTGGGCGGCAGCAACTCCGCCACCGGCGCAGGGGGGCGCGCCGCCCGCCCCGCGCCCGCGCAGCGCCGCGGGTTGGACACACCGCCCCCTCCCGGCCCTGCCCTCCGCGCCCCCCCGCGCCCGCGCGGAACGCGCGCCCGCCCCCCCCCCGGCGGCCGCGGGGGGCGCTCCCGTCGCCTTTGTCTGATGGCGCCGCCGCCCCGCGCAGCGCCCGCGTAGCGCCCCGGGGTCTCGCCGCCGCCCGCCCCTCGCTCCGCCGCCCGCCTCGCCGGGCGACCCCCCCCTCCCCGGCGGCTCCCCCCGCGGCCGCTGGCCGAGTGAGCTCACCCGGCCCCCGGCCGCCGCCGCCGCGCCGCCGCCGACCAATCAGCGCCGCGCCGCCCCGCGCCGCGCCCCCATTGGTCCGGGCGGGAAGCGGGGCTCGGACCGGCGCGCCGGAGGGGGGGGGCGCCTCCCCGTCCCCATCCCCGTCCCCGCGCTCGTCCCCATCCTTATTCCCATCCCCATCTCCTCCGCCGAGCTCTGCGGGCGCGCTGTCCTGCGTGGGGCGATTCCCCCCCCGCCAACCCCCGCCGGTGCCTCCATCCGCCGAGCCGCGGGTCCGCTCCCTTGCGTTCAAAAGCACAGCCATCCCTCCCCGCTGCCCCGACGGTCCCCCGCCGGCCTCGGAGCGGAGAACTCGGCGTGCCCGTTCCTCCCCTACCTGCGGGCCCGGCTTCGCCGAGCCCCGAACGGGCGCTTGCGGGAACAGCTGCCCCGGCACTATCGCATGTTGCACCGTGCAGCGGGGCGGGAGGAGGAGAGCCCTCGGTACAGCGGTCCCGACTGAGCTGCTGGGGGGACCGGGGGAGTGACGGAGGAGCTCCTCCGGTAAATCCCCTGGGGCAGAGGGGTCGCTGCTCCGCTGCTGCCGCACCCCCGGGGCCGGCGGGCAGCGGCTCAGCCCCCGCCGCCACGTCTCAAACTTCGGGGAAACCCGTTTCGATACCCCCCCCCCCCCCACTCCCGCCCCCCCTTTCTGCTAGGACCGGCTTTTTATCCCGGCGAGAGAAATCCAGACCTCTCAGGTAAGAGCCTTTTTCATGCACTGACCCCCACCCATCCAACCGAGCCACGCGCGTGGGGTTCATTTCTCTGGTGATTTCCCCGGGGAAAGGCTCTTGGTAATGATTCCCCACCGCAGCGGTCCCTCGCAGGGGGTTGTTGTGTCCCAGCTCCCAGGATGCGTTTCCTCCTCTTCCCATCCTCTTTTCTTTCCCTCCCCCCCCCCTCCCACCATGAAAAAAAAAAAAAAGGCAAAACAAAACAACCCCAAAAGACCCTTTTTCAGCTTCTCCACCAGGCCTTTATGAGCTTAATTCAGCGCAACTCAGCCCGAAACACTTTTACAATGTAATTACAGCCCTACAAATTGTTTGCCCAAACCTCATCCTGGATAAGGATTTTACAATTAGTAAACAGTTATTACTCTTAGGGCTCGCTGTGAGGAACTGCTCAGCTCGTCTCTCCGCCCGTGAGAAGCCGGCCAGACAAAAAAAAAAAAAAAAAAAAAAAAAAAGGAAAGAAGGGAAACTTAAAAAAAAAAGAAAAGAAAAAGGGGAAAAAAAAAGTAAAAGAGGGCTAATCCGGACAGTAATTAATCATCTATTAAACGGGAAAAAGTAAACGGCCAAATCCGCGCTATCCCGGTGAACTCCTGCCGCGGCGGATGCGCTGCACTGCAGCGGGACCCGCGCAGCATCTCGCCCAGACGCCTTTTTAGGAAAGCAACTCTGCATGGGTTTTCTTTTCGGGTTTTGGTTGTTTTGGGGTTTGTTTCCCCCCCCCTCCCCCCCCCCCCCCCCCTTCCAAAAAACTTGCTGTTTTGCGGGAATCCATCGCCTGGCGGAAAGGGTGAGGGGAAGGGGGGGGAATACGGATAAGGGAAAAACAATAAGGGAAGAGCGTGGGGATCTGGCGGGTGCGGCGGGCCGGGCAGTGGCCTCGCTGCGGAGCGCTGCGCGCTTCTACGCTCTGCTGCGCGGCCCCCCTAGACCGCGGCTGGGCCTTGGGAGAAGGGATCCTCCGAGCTGAGGAAAAGAAAAAAAAAAAAAAAAAAAGGCGTCTGGGGAGCAAGGAATCCTCCTCCACAAGGTGGAATCTGGGTCCATTTGCTTATCGGATAATAAATGAGGCTTTTAATCAGGATGAATTTCCCAGCTTAAGGAAAGAATTAGTCATACCTAGGAACAATCAAATGGTTTCTAGCTGGCTTCCCTGTCGCCTTCCTAGCAGGGATTTGGGAAGGGGGGGGAGGGTGGGAAGCGATGGGACGGGGTGAGAATTAGCATCCAAGTGTGCTCTTTCACCTTTAATACTGAAATTTGAAAACTGAAATAGGAACAACCAGAAGAGCGAAACAAACAAGAAACCGCAGAAGAAAGCATTGGAAAGGCGGCCGGGAGATAATCCAGGAATGCTTCAGATAAGGAAAGGGGGGGGGGGGGGGGGGTTGGGAACGATACGTGAGGAGATACCCGAAAAGTCAGAGCCTGATGGAAAGGCTGAAAGAAGGACGGGGGGGGGGGGGGGGGGAGAGGATGGAGGGGAAACCCGCACTTGTTTGGATCCTGTTAAAGGTCGGATCGGGGTGGGGGGTGGGGTGCGGATGATGATAAAAGGAGTTTAAGGGCGAGGGGTTTAAGCGCGCAGAAGAAGAAGCGCAGCGCCAGGATTTGGGGGGGGGGGGGGGGGGAGAGGAGGGCTTGTTTACCGGCTCCCGATACAGAAAACAAAAGAGCGACGGGTCCGTGCGGAGAGTCAGCCCGAGGTCAGCCGGGGCTGGCCCCGCACAGCTCGGGTCTCGGGTACCTCGGCCGCCCGGAGCCCCGGGAACCCGCGGGGCCGGGGAACGGGAGCAGCGGCCGCCCGCTCCCCCCACGGCCGGCCCTGGCGCTGGCACAAGTTGTGGAAGGGGTTTGGTTAATTAAATGGAGGGCTCCGTAGAAGATTTCCTAATAAAATTTACGGTTATCTTAAAAGTTTCCAAACAGCGCTATCTTTTTTTTTTTTTTTTTCCTTAAATAAAATTAACTGGGAAATGAGTTACGGGCCGGGATTTTCGAGACTTCAAGGGTGACAGCGGTGCTGGCGGCGGGAGTGAAGGCACCCGCACACAAAAGGAGTGTTTCAGGGGCAAAAGTTGCGACGGCTGCCAGGTTTTCCCCACGGTGGCACCTCGGGGTAGCCCGGGCAAGGCAGCGCAGAGCCGACCTGAGCCTTACCCTTCCTATTTCGCCCTACAAATGGAAAACTTCAGCCTAAGGTCCGTAGACTAACCCCTGAGCCGGCAAGGCCGTCGTGTTGGGGTTTTTGAAGGTTTTTTTTCTTATACGATTTAGGTTCTACAAGTTCATTTGGGTTAATTTGGAAACGCTGCTCCGCGCCGGGGTTCGCGACGATCGCTGCCTTTAGCCCATTCACCCCTCGGTGCTTCTGTACTCCCTGCCTATGCCAAAACCTCTTTCTTTCCTGTCGATATTCCTATAGTTCTCGTTGAATTAAATAATAATAATAACAATGAAATAAATTGCTGGATAAAACTGTGGCTGCTTAATTAAAAAAAAACAAAACACAAAAAAATAAACAAAAACCAAAAACCCAACCCGCTGGTCTGCGTCCCAAGGATTGAGCTGTTGTGCCGTCTACTGGGAGACGGGGAAACTACAGCCAGAAACGCTTTCAAATTTTCTGCTAGAGAAAAGTCCAGTTTTCGGCAAATTGGAGGGGTCAGAGACGCCCAAGTGCACACTAGAATAGTGATCCGAGACAGAAGAAGTCGTAGAGACACTTATTTTTTCCCTAGGCTACACCTGTGTAGTAGTATAGAAACTCCACTTTTAAGTGTTTAGGATTTTACTGACTGCAGACCGTGGAACAATGATATGGTAAAGATGGTTTGAGTTTACCCGTGCGAGGCAGTTGCATATTAGCTAAATACGTAGGAAAGAGGAATTTTATTTGGGGGGGGGAAAGAAAAAAGAAGAAAAAAAAATAGAAAAAAAAAAAGGGGGAAACGTTTGCGAACGGTTTAAAAACTTCTCCCCGGCTACCAGGCTGCTGCTGCAGCCTGCGGACAGAGGGAGATCCCAGCCCGGGCAGCTCCCAAGCGATGATGCTCTCGGAGGGCAGTGAAGGCAATCACTTTGATGCCAGTCCTTGGTGGAGCAGCAGGAGGGGAGTTTACGCCGGCCCAGAGTTAGTCTCGGCTTAAAGGAAGCAATGACGTCGCTGTTTTAAGTTCCCGAACCTTTTGCCCGTGCCCTAGCCGCGGGTGCTCCCAGGCAGATGCAGCCTAGCTCGGTAATTCCCCTCTCCCGTGGCGCGTGGACTGCTCTCCTCAAAAATACAAAGCACAAGAAGGGATTAAAAAAAAAAAAAAAGAAAAAAAAAAGAGGGGGGAAAAGGTTTTTTGTTAAAAAAAACAACAACCAAACAAACAAAAAACCCCAAAAACAAACCCCAAACTTCTAACATAACCCCTTGACTTTTACGAGGCGAGAGCGGCAGAAGGGCTGTGAAATGCAAAGTCTTCGTCGTATTTACAGACAGCGTCAGCAGCCGACTGGACACGCAGATAAAAATCTGGTGGTCTACGTGAACTCCAAGGAATTTTTTAAAGCAAAGATCTCTCTCCAAGCGCCTGCTCTCAGTCCACACAAATGCCCGCATGTAGCCTTAAAAGACGCAGACACCCACGTAGCCGAACAATAGTGGGGATTTCTTTTAATAGATGAAGGTATCAGCAAACCCTCCTGCCACTTGTGGCACACCAGCTCCGACAGCCCTTTGCCTTCAGAGCCACTTGCCAGAGTTCAACAGAGGGTGACATTAGCCTAAAACATTCGATACTTTCTTTTATTTTGGAGACTTTTCCTGCTTCTGTTGAGCTAAATTCAGCTCCCAGTTCATCTCTGCGGGTAAAATTGCTGTCTTTGTGGGAAACAACAACCTGCCTGATCCTTTTGTTTTTATTTTATTTTATTTTATTTTTATCAAGAAGGTATTACAGATACATTCCTCAGTGTATATGAAGCAGAAATTAGATGATTGTGTCTCCCTGGTGTAAGAAGTCGAAGGCCACTCTTCTAAAAAGTTGAGCGAAGTATTTACCCTTTCAAACGAGACTGAAAGTACTCGCAACATTGTACAAGAAGCAAATTAGCGAGTAACAAAATAAAACCTAAATTTGAAGCGACACAGAATTGAACATTGGTGTCTGACAGTACCTCGGCCGAGCTAGAGCAAAGAGGAGTTTTGTCAGAGCTTTTCGATTTGACTAATTTTCACTATTGCTCCATTCCTATTACCTAAGTCCATCTGCGGCTCTGCTAATGAGCCCACTCTCGGCATTATTTCAGCGTGTCCCTGATGCCGATGGCAGAGGATGGCCATTCATCCGAGCGGGGCTCTGGGGCTCTTCAGCCCTGTGGGATGGGAGGGAGCCCGGAGCTCTCCGCAGGCTCGGAACTCTCGGATGGGACTTGCCGCAAACGATACCATCTAGGAAAAAAAAAAAAAAAAAAAAAAATCGGGTTACAAATCAAATTGCAAATCAATCACGCTTAATAAATTAGGCAAAAAAAAAAAAAAAAAAAAAAAAAAAAGGAAAATAAAGAAGCAAAGCCCTGCGCCCCGGAGCGCTGTGCCGGACGGGACTCGGGGCGCTCCCGGGATCCCCAGCCCTTCCAGCCCGACGGCGCCGGGCACCGACCTGTGCCTGGGCTGCGAGGGGCTGGGGAGGCAGGAGAGGTGTCAGGGTCCCTGCAGGGTCCCCATCCCGAGAGTTACGACTGCCCGCGGTTCCTCCCAGGACAGCTCCGACCGCCGCTATCTGCATCAGGGGCTGCGTTATCACAGGCTTTTGCATAATTGCATATTGACTTTACTAAATGGATCTGCGGAGCTATTTAAACATCCCTCTCTTCCACCCGCAAACAACTCTCTCGGCAAGAAAAAAAAAAAAATAAATATGCGGTAGTGGGGGGAGCTGCGAAAGAGCTTCCAGTTGCTCTTGCTCCTTCATTTTGCAGCGTTTCTTTGGGCACAAGGGACTCAACTCTAAGAAGCTTGGATCCGAGTTGGTGCGCAGGAATGCAGAAAATCAGAGTGGATCTTCAGCAGCGTGGGTGACAGCAGGATGGGTGCCTGTCATTCACTTTGGGGTCTGAGAGATGGGTGCATAGATAAATGCATCTCTTTGAGCTCCCGTGGACAATATTTGACCAGCTACGACTGCTGTGAGAAAAGCCTCTATGGGTACATATGTGCGTGCACAATGAAAAACTGCTCTAAGGACAGCTTAGGAAAAAACCCTCCTCGTTAACCATTTTTAAAACATCCCTTACAGCAGAGTAACTCAAACGTGGCACTCCCCTCTCCCTACAGCTCCCCACTCTCAGCAGTGCCCCACAAGCCATATTAGCCCCAAACCTGAAAGCCAGGCTTAGCCTCCAGGGATAGGTGTGCTCATCCCAGTGCCAGCCCTCTCCATCCTGCAGAGGCAGCTGCCCTCACCCTTAAGCCTTGTAGGGGAAGGTGGCCTCCTCCCTCACCAAGGCTGGGTCCCCAAGGCAGCAACTGTGAGAAGCAGGCAGGGAAGGGGGAAAAAAGTGAAGGAGAGAAGGAAGGGAGGAGGGAAGCAGTGAAAGCTGCACTTTCCTCCAAGCACAGCAAGCATCCCCTTGGAGGGGCCCCAGACCCAGGAGCTGCCTCCCGAGCCCGGGGCCTCCCACAAGGCAGCAGCAGCATCTCCTCCTCCACAGCCACGGTGGGGGCAGCCCCTCATCCTGGTTTGGCCCCTGAATTGTCCATGTGGGCCTTGCAGGTCTGCAGTGAGGAGACTGAGATGCACAGGGACTGGGCCAGGCCCAGGCATTGGTTTCAGATGGGAGACTCCAATGGTCCGGGGATTCTGAGCATCCTTCATAATGACATGATGGTAACAGTCACTTTCTGTGGATTGGTTAAAGAGCTCATATGAAAGGTCTGCTGGGATCTGCAGCTGTCAAGAGGAAACTGCAGTCAGAATAATCCACCAAGATTTATCAAGAGAATGTTTGCTTACAGCTTACCACACTAGGGCACTATTTTTACCTTGAGGAAGCTAGCTTTGCTTGAAAAGCTGTTATTACACTTTGAAAAAATGCTTTCCCGCTCTTATCTGCAATTTAGTTGTGGGAAGAAGACATGAAGTCAGATAGGCATCCAGACTGTGGAAAGAAAGTACTTTTTACGTGGAAGCAAAGAAGCGTCTCATAGAATCATCAACTCAGCTCTCCCGCAATTCTATTTCCTTGCATTTAGCAGAATTGAGATCAATTGAGTACTCTCTATTTTAGCTAAAAGGGCTTTGAGGAGGGCTATTTTGCATTCAACATTCCAGTTCAGATTTCTAAATATATTTTGTCTCTTCTCTCAACACAACAGTGACTACAGCCCATCGAAAATTTGGCACCTAATTTCTGCAAGAGATGTAAACCACCTAAAGTTAATGTGGATATTAAGTCCCACTTTAGGGGTGGCCTACCAGCCAACTCTTATTGCAAGTCACTGGGATTAAGTTCCTAAGTCACATTTTGAGAAGGGCTTCATCTGAAGGCAGATATGCATCACAGCACACGTAGACATGACCAAAGTAGCTCTGAATCCCACTGTGGTGGAGCTAATTAAAGTATGTCAGAAGGCTCTACACACCCAAGCAGTTCCCCGGGGATTTTGGGGACACTAAATTCTTTGCCTCACCCCTCTTCTTGCCTCAAAACACTTTCATGACTCTGCAGATGCAAACATGCTCATAACAGAGTCAAGTTTACAGACACCATGCAGGTGCAATAAACCTTCTATCGCTTCAGTCCCCCTCTCCATTTCTAGCATCCCTATCAGTTTGATCTTCCTCAAGTGTGTCCCCTGGAATGGGACCACTCACCTAAATAATATGTGACAGCTCGTGGTTTAGGGGGTGCCACTGTAGCAGCTGAACATCTTATAAGCATGTGTGTTCAACAGGAAATCTTCATTCTACGACAGAGCGCTTGAAACACAGAACGTTTTCAAGGGCCTCAACCAAAAAAAAAAAAAAAAGTGATGGTGCAAGAAGGAAAGGTGAGATGCTCTGTCTCTTGTGCCTCTGCTGGAAGACAAGCTGTTCCCACCCTTCTCTTCATTAACTCATAAAGAGAAACTCTGCTTATGAAACCTTATCCAGATCTCCCCCGCCCCCCCACCCCCCAGAAGGTCTTGCTTTAAATTCTTTTTCTAGTATCATCCAAGATCGTATTTTTCCTTTTTAAGTTTCCAAGTTTAAGTGTATTGTAGTTGTCTACATTGCTGATCAGTTGTAACCCTTTCTATTACTTTCCTGTCCTTGCTGCTACTTGAAACCCTTCTTACTTGGATCCCCTTCAAATTTTATTGCAGTAGTGCTCACGTCATTTTTGTACCAAGCCCATTCTGCCTTGCATTTGTTGTCACCAAATTTGAGGACACAGCTGTTTGCTCTCCTCTGCTGTACAGCAGCACCAGATCCACTTTTTTCCCATTCTTTTCCATTCACAGTTCACCTCTCTGCTGATGAAGAGACCTTTGCTGGGTTTAACCAGTGCCAGCCACATTGTCCTTACCATTAGTGTTGCATTTCTAGTTATTCTTGCTTCTTCCCAAAGCCTTTGAAGTAGTGTAGAGACAATTTGATTCATTAGTACTCTCAGCCTTGCAGTAACTCTAGCTTCTGCTTTAGTTTCTCTATTAGAAGCACATGTTGGGTCTGTAACTTAGGGGAAAGCTCCACCCTCTGACTTCCCCACACTGTTCAAATTCTGCTCTGCCTCACTGAAGGACTGGTGGCTTTCTGCCCTGGCTTCCCATACCTGGGAATGCCACCTCCTACTCCTCCCTCTGTACTGCTATGACAAAGTTGTGAGCGATGTGTTTTCTCTTTCTGAGTGTCTCCACACTAGAGGCTCTTACAGCAGTTGTATATATTTGTAGTTCTCTTCACATTTTTTCAGAAAAAGCTGTGATTATCCCAAATATTTCCTTACTGGCATCATGTAGGCTGAGATCCATCAGGAACACTTAGGTCACCTTAATTGTCCTTGCCGGATCAGGAGGTAGGTAACCACCTCATTTCTTCTTCTGGCCTTTGGGATGCAGGGCCAGGCTCCTCCCTGAGGGACCATTCAAAAGAACCTTTTGCCTTCTAGACTCAGGTGACTCCCCCTAGAGCTATGTACCAGATAGTACTCTCCAAAAGTGGCAGCGTTGGCATCAAGAATATGAAAATGTGGCTTGACATACATTCCTCGCCTGATCTTCTGGTCTGCCCCGCTGCTGTGCTATGTCACACAGAGGGTTTTTACCTCCACTGATGGTTTTTTTTCTCTGCCCAGCGTTTGTATGTTCCTCTAAACACACGTCAAGACCATCACAAAGAACCACTAGCTCTCAGAGGAACTTTACCTCATGAATGTGTTAAAAACCCCCAGGGTTTCAAGTGAGAGACCTCCTAAGAAACTCCATCATGAGACCACTTGCTGCTCTGGGCATGTAGTTTATTCCATTCTGTCTTTCCACTTTCCAGTGCTTTTCATAAAGTTCTTCTTACCTGCCTGTCTCTTAATATAGATTTTGTTTAGGATGCCAAGCCAGCCTGCCTCATGTTTTCCCTTGGATCTGTTCCCTGCTCCTAGCCAAGGTTGCCTGTGGATCCTGCTTTGAAGTTTTTCTGTGACACATTTGCTGCTGTTGGTGACTCTTCCCTTGGCTGACGTCACCTCGGGGGTCCCTCTCCAGCGGGCTTGGAATCACACTGCTTCTTTGATCAAAATGAAATTCATTTACAAGCGGCCAATGAGCCGGCACAAACAGACCCACAGGTTTCTAGACAGAGCTAGCTGACAAAAAAAAATATGTCAGCTTTAACTTCAGCAGAATTCTTAAGCTAGCTAAGGTGAACTCAGAATAAAATAAAATTTAAAAAAAATTGAATTTACAAGGACTTTCTGTTTGTTTAGCTCAAATTAATCCCTCATCATCAAAATCAATGTTAAGATCAGGTTAAATCAAAGTAAGTGTCCATACAGCACTTTACATCTGTATTTTAGAAAGTGAACCTAAAATTACAGTTCAAATAACTTTTTTTGCTTGGAAAAGGCCTTTTGCTAGTGACCAGCTGGTCCCCGATTATGAATGATGTTCAGCTCCAGCAAGTCTGGGTGAAGACAGTGGAAGCAGATGGATCTCAGTGATGCTGGAAATCAGACTCAGTCTCAGCACATAAGGCAATTCAGCCTGCACATCCTTCAACCCCCAATAAAACCCAGCTCTCAATGGCTGTTCCAAGGAACTGAAGTGGGCAGTCTTCATGTTAGAAAAGTTCATTTTTCTTTGTGGTTATATCTCGAGACTCTGCATGTGTTTGTGAAGTTATTTTCCTGAATCAAATAAGCACAGCAGTTCTGCAGTGTAAAAATGATGGGTTTATGCCCAAAAGATTACCTTCATTTTACTAAGTTTTTCCCTTTCAAGTACTTATAACTATTGAAGGCAATGTCAAATCATCTTCAAAGGAAGGAAGGAAAGAAGGAGGAGAGTTTTTGCAGACAGCTGACTTTGTGCAATCCATGTTTTCTTTAAAACGTGAAGTCCTCCCACAAAGAGGACTATTCCAACCCCAGATAAGCTATGGGAAACTGTTTGAAATAAAATACATTTGAAGCATTAGGGAAGCACCTTCTCTATGTGCTCAGTTCTTCACTTCCCAACCATTTCCCAAGAGATTTGCTGTGGTATCCTGAATCTGTGTGCATGCCGGATGTGCACTGGCACTTGTATCCACGCCATCATCCTCCTTCCTATGAAAAGTCATCCATCACCAGCAGGAGGGGATAACCTGAATTTATTTTGATACTGTCTTTTTTTTTTGATTGGTTTTCTTTGCTGTTGAGGCTGTAATTTAGTTTTGCTGCCATTAAGAGTTAACCCCAGAGGGAGAAGCTATGAAACAATCCCGGGAGGTATTTGACTGTAGTGACACAGTGGCCAGGTTTTAATGTTCAGGTTTTCTTTTTCCCCCAAGACTGGGAGAAATGATGGGTTATCAAATACCACTGGGATCACTGGTAGAACTGTTCTCTTGCCAAAAAGAGGGTGCAACCTTTCACGATAGGAAGAAAGGTCTGGAATAAAGAAAATTTCAGCTCCAGCATCATGAGGCATCAGATAATCAACCTGGTCCCTTCACTTTCTCACCCAGTGGGATCTTATTCCCAGGCTGGTTTTACGTCAGCACAGGGACACAGAGGCAGAATTTATGTCCACTAGTGTGCATTAACTCCTGTCCTAACCAGTACTAATTACCGCTAATTATGTGGGACAGTGTTAATTCTTTTAGCAGCATTATCGCTGGCCTTACACTTCTGAAAGTGCCTTTGGGTGAGGCAGCTCACTTTGAACAGATATTTATGTGGGGAATAAATACAGAGTAGCTAATACACTGTAAATTTACACCACTGGATAGCAGGCTTTAAAGGAGGTCTTTGGGCACAAAGACAGACAAACCCTAGAGTAAGAACCACTCAATAGAAAAGGTGGCAGGATCACCCTGTGTGATCTTAGGAAAGTAATTTTGATCTGGCATTTCTCTTCTGTAAAATTGGAAAAATAATATGTCCCTAACCCTCTCAAGGGTATAATATTTACTTTCCCTGCCTTGCCAATCATTCTCTTTGCTTTTAAAAAATATTCTCCAAATCCTAATTGTTTTTATGTGTTTGCAGCATAAGCCATAAAAGACATAAACCTATCATATTTTTCTATACTGTATTTTCCCCATTGTGCTGTACTGTTAACACAAGCACTTTGCTGTGCAGAGGCTTGGCTGTTTGCTGAGAGGATGAATTAAAATACCTAAAATGCTTCAGCATCTTGGCTGAGTGGCTCTGCAGAGCTGGAAGGTATCATTAGACCAAATAGCTCTTTTCTGCAGGAGTGAGAAGCCCAGATATTTTTCATAGGACTAAGGATAACCAGTTCATGTTGCTCTGTGACCTCCATCCCACAAATACAGGGCAGGAGGCCACAGCTCTGGATCACCAAAGTCCCTTCACTCCCTGTAGCTTGGGTGTTTCTCTCCTGACTGGGATGTCAGCATCCATCTTGGGAAGTCAGGAGATATCAGATGACCCCAGTCCATCCTGGCATCAGCAACTCTGCAGTTCAGCTTGGTATTTCTCCTTCCAGAGTCTGCACAGTCACCATGAATACTCAGCAACGTGGTCCTGGACTGTTCTGTTGATGTGGCCGTATCCTTCAGCAAGAGCACTAAGTCAGGAGGCTTTGCTTTTAGACCATTATTTTCTGGTCTCCCCAGCAAGGGGCTGGTCCCACCAGTCCTTCAGATCCATGGAGAAAGGCCAAAAATCATCACATGATGCCCTGCCAGGCAGCAGAGCTGCTGCTTCTCCACATAACCAGTGTATGCACCAAGCCAGGCCATCTCTGCTTCTGAGGGCTTCCCATCCTTGGAAGGAGCCTTGCCCTTGGCTCCCTCCTGCAGTCTCACTGGCAGCTGGTGATATTTTTTTCATCCTCTCCCATCACTGGCATTTCGTTGCTGTTCCCAGGTCACTGAGCAGGTAGACGTGGCAGCTCAGTGTCTGAGAGCAGTGTTGGGGCACTGAGGATCTCTGGGGCTTCAGAGATGATCTCCACATGCATAGCTCCTTAAGACATCCTGAAGAGATGCTTCTCCCCTTCCAGAAGTAGCAGGCTGGGGCACCCTTTCCACTCTCCTGACTGGCAATAACTTTTCCAGCCTTTTTCTGTTGCTCGTGCAGCAAGCCCTTGTCAGGCTTGGGGATCTCTAACCTTCTCCAGGCTGCTTTCTCCAGGACCCGTGTACTATATTTGGGATTGGTTGCATCCTTTCCCTGACCATTTGGCTATATCGAATCATTTTTCTGAGCATTTCTCTCAACATTATGTCCAGTAAACTGGAATCAGACGTACCACAAATGGCTTTTAAGTAAGTTATCTTTATATCTGCAGACGGATGCCAAGGTTCTTGACCCTGAATAAAGCAATTTTCCATCTGCTTTTATGGTTTTTAGGTGAAAGAACAGGAGTCTTATTTGTCCAAATACAGCAATACAGAAATATGCATCAGTGCTGGGCTTGGACGTTTGGCTGTCTCCTCCTCTGCCTTCCCCGCCTCCTTTTGCAAATAAGAGGCAACATTTGGCCTTTGCAATCAAAATGAACTTTTGCACTCACTTCTCTCTCAATTCCAAAATTTTTAGACTCAATTAAAAAAAAAATGGAGGGAGACTGCGCTTCCATCAAGTTATTTTCCTTTTCCACTTTTCCCTGTTTACATATGATGCTTTCTCACAGAAGTTCCCTGCAAACCAACACCTGAAAAGGCTCAGGGGAGGGAAACAGAACAGTTTATCCTCTCATTTCCCCCAGTTTTAACTCACTTACAAATGTACTGACATGATTTATGGGACTGTAAGAAGTAGGACCAACCTCTGTCTTTCCCTACTCCCTGCTGAAGAGCCAGGGAGAGACAAGCAGCTTCTGAGAGGCTTGTTGGTTTGTGTTCATCAACAGCAGCTGTCAGACAGCTCTCACTGAAGCTCCCCATCCTTTCAAAACCATCACAGCTTTCTGCTTCACACAGAAATATGCAGCAGTTCTGCTTGTATAAAACCTGCATGAATAAAAATTTAATCTAAGGCTATCACTGCTCCAACAGCAATAATTTCTCTTAAAGGCTCAATACAAAGAATACTAAGTACTGTCTATAAATAAGATTGTATTTAATAGAGGAGAGAAGCAATTTAATAAGCTTACTAGGAAAATCTTCTCTGCCACTTTCAACCCCAATATAGGTCTTTTTTTCCCTGAACAAAACTGGCTTGTTACAAGGAAAACTCAGGACCCAGCAAACTGTGACTTTTTAAGGTGAAGTCATTCAATTCAAGCTTTCCTGTCCAAAAGGAAGAGGAAAAATATCTACTTAAGGGAAATATTAGTTAATCAGAGGACATCCCTTTCATAATAGAAGCTACTAGGGGATTTAAAAGCACATTCTAATTATAATAGCTCCCTAATTATCTGCCTAACATCTCATTTTTCTGTCTAATCCCACTTTTAATTATAGAGTACCTTTTTTTGCCCATCTCACAACTGAAGTACTCAATTTTACTGAAAATAAATCCTTTTAACTGGCGATGTCAGAGAAGAAATATCGTCACTGCACCCAGGAACACGCATGCTGTCTTGGAGGGAAATGCCTTGCCAATGGTTTTGGATAAAGCACCTAGATGTGCCCTTTAGAAACAGTCTTATTAAAAGCTTTCCAGGTTTTCTCAAGTAGAAGAAAATGCTCTAAATAACACTGCTCTGCAACTGTGTCTGGCTGCAAAAGTTCTCACGTATTTAGCTTTGTTTTCCAAACTCTTGCAGCTTGGCCTCCCTACCACTGATGCTCGATGGGATCCCAGCCACCAGCTGATGGTGGAATAGGATTTGGCCTTTGAACCAAGCCAGCATGCAATTTGCAGAAAGGAAGCAATATTTGAGCTATGTTATCTATGAGCATCTGGTCATCAAGATCTTGCTTTATGATTAGTGAGTCAAGAGGAAACCCAATGGAGGGGGGGAGAGGAAATCCCACATGCAGGGTTCCCATTTCCAGCCCCGCCATGAGTTTCCTGCCCTATCCTCCAGCAAATCTCAGCTCTCCAACTCCCAAGAATAAAAAAGAATTAAAAAATTACCCTTCAGGGAAGTTGTCAGGCTTAATGGATGTTTATAAATCACGCGAACAAAAGGTGCTATGTCAGTGAAAAGTACTCATCCCGATGATTATTC
The DNA here is from genome assembly GCF_963662255.1 of Cinclus cinclus. NCBI lineage: Eukaryota > Metazoa > Chordata > Aves > Passeriformes > Cinclidae > Cinclus > Cinclus cinclus. The sequence goes on from NC_085048.1 coordinate 113,632,907, forward strand.
AAATGCTCATTAAAATGCATTTTGCTCTATCCTTTCCCTTGGTTTGTGTGGGAGGCAATTGAAAGATTTAGTCTTTGTGGGAAAGCAGGAGAACTCGAGCACTTTCCTTTGGGTGTGGGACCGGCAGGTTTGGGGAGTTAAGGACCTTTGGCATGCAGGTAGGGTTTCGTCCAAGGCCTTTAGGCTCCCATCCAGGCTGCAAGCTCTGACAGACCCAGGACTGGCAAGTTCCCTCCAGGAAGACAAGCCAGAGATTAATGGTACCAACCCCTGCTCAAATTTGCATGTATCATTTCCTTAGCTTTGGTCCTGATGGAATTAGGGATCATCCTTTAGTGAAAATTATTTTTAATGTGTATTTAAGCATTAAAAATGAATATGCGTGTGTGGTAAAACTTAAGGAATAATTTATAAATGGCTAACGTAACGTGAGATATGGAAGAGCTGGCTGCCCTGCAAACCTGTGCAAATGCATGTATAATGCCAGGATGCTTCTTCCCTCATGGATGTTTCATTATGTCTCACTGACCCCTTCATGGCAGCTTGGTCTGCCAGGTTGTGCTGGCTATTCCAGGTATTAAAAGCTGAAGAAGACACATTATATCTTTTCACTGCATCAGACAGCATCTTGGCACTAAGCTGGCAGGCTAGCCACAGCATTCTTCACCCTCCACAGCTCCATGAAGCTGCAAGTGCAACTGCATCGCCTCAAATAGCATCCATGATGAATGGGAATTTTTTCTTCTGCTAACAGAAATAGCAGAAATTCTGCACTAGCTCTGAAAATGAAAAAAAAAATGCATTCCCTGGGGAGGAGTTTTTATCCAAAATGTAAAGAAATTTATGCTTTTTGGGCAAAAAGTTCCTGCAAGTAATAGTTAATACTGTTTCCAATTAAAGTGCACTTACTTGCTCTTACCATCCTACTTGGAGGATAGGAGATGCTTTTGCAGGGCATGATGAGTGCTCCAACATGCAGCTCTCTCCAGTCACCTTTGCAACTGTCACATAAAGCATCAGTAGTGACCCCTCCACTACCATTTATACTTCTACTTTTTCCCCTTCCCTGGGGAGTTACTTTTTCTGTCTTGTCCTTCGTTAATGCCAGGCAAACCCTCACTGCCACTGCAGGCAGCTGCTGGGATGAACTCAGCCTCCTCTAGTGTATTACACAACCACGTGAACTGGCAATTCTTGCACCTCCTCTGCAGAGGTTGGAACACACTGTGCAAACTGTGAACCAGGGGTGAGTCAGGCTCTGTGAATTTCTCTCCTCTGTGCAAGCCCAGTCTGATCCTGACCATATCACAACCTTTTCTCTGTACCTATCAGCAAGCAAGAACCAAACTTGGTATTGCCTTGCGCTGTAGTCAGCCAACAAATTGCCAGGTTTCAAGTCTTCCTTTATCCTTTTTTTTTTTTTTTTTTTTTTAATTTTGCAGTCAGTGCCTCATTTCCTTCTGGTCCTTTAGTGCTTCCCTTGTGTTGCTCATGTGCTATTCAATCTTTGTTCTTGCAGGTTTTGAAATGGCCTTAAGGACTTGCCCCTCTTTCATCCAGGACTTGGATGTGAGGAACACCAAGGAACCAGAAAAGGGACTGTCCATTGGAGCCTTCCTGCCCTACTCTTCTTCTTTCTCACTTGTCTTCCTCCACTGCCCACTGTGGTGTATGCTGACTCTATCATGTCCCAGAAGATGGATGGAGATGCTTCACTCAAATGTTGCCCAGCTCATTCTTTTATAATAAAGAGATTGTTTGGTTTCCTTTTTCATCACTTTATTCCTTAGCTAATTCAGATAGCATCTGCTGGGCATACCAGTGGTAAGACTGGCTGCTCTTTCAGCAAATCTAGTTTTAGTCAATTATACTGGCAAGTGAACTCTTTCAGCATGGCAAACTATTCTGTGCCAAGGGCTGATGCTTCACAAGACTGGTGAACCTCAGGAAAATGGCACCGTGACTTGATGAGATTGGTGGACTGACAATAAGAGGATATGAGGACAATCCTAGTCCCACCAGCAACCCCAGGGTAGACTGAGGTTGCTTAGGAAAGGCCAAAACCCCTGCATCCACTCACATATCTGGTTCTGGTGTAACACTCCAGCTAAATCTTGCACATGCAAATGCACACATTCTTCCTTGCAGTGGGCAAATGATGGAGTAGCAGGAAGATGGGGATACCAAGCACTCCAAGCATTGGGCAGGAATTTGTTTTCTCATCCCCTTCAGAGATGTGCAGTAGGAATTTAATGGTCACTTAGAGCAGAACTTTCCTATAGAATCTCAGCACTGGCCTAAATTTCAATTAAGGTGCTTGATTTGGCACACAACACTTTGCCAACCCGGCTGAGCTTTACATCCCATACCTAAGGTCTGAAAACCTGGTGCTCAGCTATTTGGAAGCCCCAACTCTGCAAGGGGATCTGTAAGACCTTCTAAGCTCTTCTACCACCCTCCATGATCTTCAGGTCTGACAACTTTAAATGAAACAAGCTGCTTTTGCACAAAAAGGTGTTAATAAAATTAGTCTTGTTGGCACACAATATGAAGGGCGTCTTCAACTCTGGAAGGACACAGGCATGCAGATGATATTACTGACAATTAGGCAAGAGTAACAATAGATCTCCCTCATAAGGCTACCTTGCTGTGTCCAATAAGATTGTGATAAACTCTTATGCATACTTAACCACTACTTAATTAGCTAGAAATCAGCCCCCAGTGTAATGCTTATCTCTGTGTAGAAGCTTCTGTCCCCCAGCAAGGAGACCCTACAGCATGGTCCCACCACTACCTCTTGTTTGGATCATGCTCCTCACAGATGACAGCTGAGCCTCTGCCTAAGTGTAGGTGCACAAAAGATTTGCATGGACCAGAAGCTTCTGCCAAAAGCTTGAAGAGATGCCTAGTGTGGATGCAGAGGCAGGTACAGCCAACCCCACAAAGGCAGATGCTACAAAATCATCAAGGGCATGAACTGAAAGTGCAAGTTTCTGGAGTTTGTTATACTGAAACTTCCCCTTCAGTCTCACAGCTCTCATCACAAAACAGCAGTAGAAGAGGTAGCCCTTGGTCCTGCTCAAGGAATGATTTTTTTTCTCCTGCATCCTCTTGACCCTCCTCTGCCAAGTCTCTTGAGGCAGCCTGAGGTCATTTCCCCATCTGAACAAATACTACTAGAGACCAAACCCTCAATTTGTTCCAGGGATTGTTTCTTGCCATAAAGATATTTAAGCAGAAACTCTGTTAGCAGAAATGTGTGGGTTTACTGGCCCTATCTGCATTTAGATGCATTCTGTTACACAGGTTGATGCAATCCTTGTCTATCCCAACAGAAGGACAAATTAAGAAGTTCTCTATTTTTTCTGATAGTTGCAGATGCTTTTGTCAGGGATCACAACTTACTCTATGTGTTTGTTGTTATTACTACTTGTGTTCCCTTAGAAATAAAATCAAAAGAATCTTAATAAGGAGAAATAAATACCATTATTTCTGCTCTTTAACAAATAAGTATCATTAATTCCCTCTTATTATCAGTTCTCTTAGTTTTCCAGCTTGAAAGGTCGTTTTCTTGCAGAAATTAGTGTGAGGTAATTTTCCAACAAATCTCCAAAACTAATAATCTCCAAAATCATCTGGAAGTTTCACATTAATTTTCCCACTACAATCAAAGGTTTGCCAAATGTCTTGAGAACTCACATCATACCCAGTGGCTATTGGCCACTCCAGCTGTTGGAGCAACCACTTTCCCTACTAAGTCTCAAGTTTGTACCCGTGAGTTTTGTCCATGGCTAGAATTTACAGATGGCTTGGTTGCCTGAGGGCAGGGAGTAACACTTCCACACACAGTCATTTCTGCTGTGTTAAATTATTTGGCAGCTATGCTTCACCTTAACAGATGCTTTTGCAAATACCCAAAAGCTGGTAGCACTTCCAAGATGGTATCCAAAACTAATCGCACAGTAGAAGACAATTAATATGATCCTCAAAATATTTCACTTTTTTTTTCAGAAAACGCTGTCTTGAACCCTGCTCAGTCTAAATCCCTAGAGGAATTTATTTAAGTACCCCCAGATCTCATAACAAACTCCTGCTGCTTTTACAGGATCAGGCTCTTTCTTTCTGGGTGGACAAACTTTGCATGCAGGAGTGTGTGCAACGCTGTTTTCCACCACCACAGAAATTCTCCTCACTTTGCTAGATTGACAGTGCTTCTTACAACCAAATGAAACTAGACCCTCGCTGAAAACTGAACTTCAACGGGGAATTTCACACTGGAAAAAACTGGAGAAAATAACTCCTCTCCCTCACTGCCTAGAGTGACAGACAATCAGGCAAGATTGCCTTGATGCTCTTTTTCCAAGAAAGGGTTGGAGCACTAGGAGAGGCTCCAGAGGCAGCTCTGCAAAGCCCAGCACCCCACGAAATACGTTTTCACAAAACAAACCCCAAACAAACCAAACTTTCCAGCAAAAAAAACCCATACTATTTCAGATGCTGCTGCAGAGAGGTACCTGTAGAAATATTAGAAGGACCTACAACTAATTTTTTAATAACAGCTAATAATAATGAATTTGTCCTTCTGTGGCTATTTTCATCTACAGGCATATCAAAGGACTAAAGGACACAAACATTAGCTAAGCATCACTGTGTCTCTCCTACCGATGGGGCCAGAGCAGTTTGAGAGATCTGGAACTTGGCACCGGGGATAAAGCAGTAACTTGCTGGAGATATTAAACTCTGGAATCAGTGCCAGAAACAGGAGCCAAACAAAGTCTGCACTGGAATCAATTTTTAGGCTTTTTTTGGGATGGTTCTGTTTGACTTATTTTTAAAAACAAATTTGTATTTGAGGAGCTGTGTTCATTATGGTGGTTTACTTACCAGAGGCAAAGCTCTGTCCATGGGTAATTATATGTGGGTATCCCTTCGGAGCCTCTGCTGTGTGGTAGACTTCACCCATGGAGTGTTCAAATACAAACACTGGATCAAGGTATTTTTCTGAGATCCTGTTTATTTTTTTGAGAAATGCTCCTGATTGAGATGGAAAATGCTCTCCCATCACCCCTAAGGCCAAGAGTCCCTTCTTTTTCATGCTGGCCCCCGTTATAGATGGCCCCCCACCCCCAATAAATCACTTAACACACTTATTTTTCACATTACATCCAGCTGCCCTACAAAAAGCCGATGAATTATCCTTGGTTTTAGTGCAACCGCTGAAAATATTTCAAAGTGAAAAGGAATTGACCCAACCTACTGTGCACATTATTTATTCAGAGGTAGTACAAAAATGAGTCCCTGATGTTACTAAAACAAATCCTAATAAGTACAGAGAGCATCAATTACAGACTTCCCTTTATAGTCCTATATATCTCTTTCCCTTTCTAGAGATAGTATCACATGTGAGGGGGTTCTGTGTTAGCTTTCAAATCTATTGAGCTTTCATAATTATAACCTCCATTTTAACCTCTTTTATAGGACACACTATACCATTTCACGTTATGTTCCTTGAATTTCAACCAACCCTAGGAGATAGTGGCTTTAAAGCTTGCTTCTGATAAGATGTGCATAAAATGGGAAATATTAAGCATTCACAACCTTATGCATACATTACATCAGGGTGCCAAGCACAAGGAAGAGCAAAGCAAAATAGATCTTGTGAGTCTCACTTGGACTTTTGCTTTTAGCTCAGTAAATATTCAGCACGTAACCTGACAAAATGGAACCAGGGAGATATTAACTGCAGGGAAATAGCTGGATTTTTTTTTTCTTCTTTTTGGTCCAGTCTGTATGGAATGTCCTCCTATTTAATCAAAAAGATTGGAATGATTCCTAATCTATCATAAAAATTTTTAAGGACATGATTAATTCCATTGTTTAAATGCTGTTTTATTGCCGTAAGAAACTCTCATAAATGATCCCACACCTTTCCCTGTGATCATTTCCTTTTAAAGTAATATACTAATTAATTTCAATTAAATGTATGTAAAGGAAGATATATTTTGAAAAATGCTTCTCCCTTGTCGTTTGCTAATATAGTGAAAAAGTGTAAACCTTGGAACATTTAGCATAGAAAATATTAATTTTTGGTAATTTCTCAAGGGGACAATTTATTAAATGGAAGGCTTTTAACATTAGCTAAAAGCAGCCCTGTAAATCATGGGTGTCATCAAACTGCTTCATCACTTCATTAATTTAAAAGATTATTATATGCGTAACTGACATAATTTTGAACAATGTTACATGGTTAATTTATTAATGTAGAAAAGCAGAAATGACATGCTGAATTGATTTATTATTATAATTGTATAATTTTAGGACTTTTCTCTGCGACTTTCACCAACAGACCAAATGATTCTGGGTGAAATTGTGCCATTGTTTAATTGTTTTGTTCTTTATTTTTTGAGGCAGGGCTTCTCACTGATATCTGCAAGGACTTAGGAAGAGGGGGTCCAGCATGGCTCCTTGGTGTTTAAGTAGAAGCTGTTGAAAGGCCTCCTTTACAACCATAGTCATATTAAGGTTTTAATAAATTTAAAGCACTTTTTACCTCTTTCAGTAATCAAAAAAAAAAAAACAAAGTTACTGTAGTTATGTTAAAAATCTGATTCTGAGTAAACTTCCTTAAAAGTGTGTATTCCTAAGTTTTTCACATGCACAGAAAGATCATTTTGGGTGCTGGAGTTTCCCCATCTCCACTGCAGACCCCAGAGCCTTTCACAGCCCAGCCCCACAGCATTTTTGCTCATAATTACATTGGTGAGCAGTTAGTGCTGGCTTTGTGCCCAAGATGAAAATATAATGCAACATCATTTCTGCTTGGAAAGCACAGCTCAACTTGTCTTCAAAACCAGTATACCTCATTCAGGATTTATTTTTAGAGTGAAATGATGCGTGACTCTGCAAAGCTGACGGAACATTCCTTGTTTCACCCAAAAGGTGAGTGTGCAAGGGATAGGAGGTACCCCTGAAACAGCCTTGCCTCGAAAATCAGGAGTAAAGTTGAACCAGGATCTGACTAAATGGGGCCCCTGAACATCACACACTCCACGTGTTCCATCATGAACACGTTGCATCCCTTTAGAGGAGCCTAAAAACCCCAGCAATCCTCCCTGGCATCCCAGAGCTCCGTGCGTATCCCAGTGCTGCAGCCTGGCTTTCTCAGGTTGAATTGTCACCAAACAGTTATGGCTTTTGTTCATGTTTTGGCTGAATTCCCCGGCCCTGCACTCACGCTGCGTGGCTGCAGCTGTGTCTGGAGCCACGTTGTGTGGGTGCCCAGGTGAAACTGGGAAACACTCTCACCGTGTGCTTACACCCTAACAAACGAACGCCTTCCGTAGCGCAAGCCGTGATACAGGAGATCTTGTAAAGGGTCCTGGTTGGAGCAGCGTTCGTGTTGCATGGGGAGACACCTGCAGGTGCCAAAAACCATGGCAAGAGACAGGCAGAGTAACTCCAGCCTGAGACATGGGTGATGCCCTGGTTGGACCTCCAGTGCCCACTCCCACTGGACACGGGTCCCCATGGGTCTGTATAACTACTAACCTGGCACAGATGTCCCCAAAACTTTGGGCCACCTTCAGCCTTGCTTAACACTAATGAGGAAATCCCTGAAATCCCTCCAGCCTCACCTGATGCTCATATTAAGCAGCCAAACGAAGCTTTAGGGCTTTGATGACAATCTGAAAGGACCAGGAGTGGGATGGATACACTAACATCAAGGACAAATTGGTTTTGTTAAAAGCCAACACATCAGCTGCATTGAGTTCCACTGTACTAGTGTGAGCTTGTGCTGCAGGCACCTGTGTCAACCCAGCAGCATGGGGCTGAGAGTGGGGAAATGTGGGCTGGGAGTGGGGAAAGGTGGGCTGCACGCTGAGTGATGCTCATGTGGAGTGTAAAAGCCTGAGCATGTACCCAGACTCCTTTCTTCTGTCTATTTTGAGTTGTCTTTAGATGACCAGACACCCAAGTCTGGCCTCTAGGAGGGCCATCTGAGGTGCCAATAATAAGGACAACTAAAAGCAGAGAATTTCACAGTGAATAAGTTTAAAATACAAGTTAAAAACTGGACCATTTCAGAGTGGTGGTTAAGGTCCTTTATCATCAAATGGTGTCACAAGAGCATTCTGGGCAATTACTGACAATTTTTAAGAGAGTATTTTTCTTTCCCTGTAATCTTACATAATGCCTTTCATATGTAATACCTTGAGCATATGCAGTATGCAAAACACTCTGCCAACTGTATACAGACAGAAATCATTTCGCCATTAAGCACAGCCACGGCCAGGGTTGCAGAATGGTGACCAGATGGTCTGAGCACAGCACAGGCTGCAAGACTAAAGAGCTGGGGAAAAATTTTAGCTGGGGCAAGCCCAGGCTCTTATGAAAAGCACCATGTGGTTTTTAATGTGCACGGAGTGAAGACAGGACCTCTGATTTTAAGATACTACCCCCCAAGATGTAAATTATCCAGAAAGGCATCCTTCATGCCATGAAGTTTCAGCCCATCACTCACCTATATTATTTCAGTGCTTATGAGTTATATAGGGAATATTATAAATCTCCAATTATCTCTGGCATGTTCACAGTTGACTTTTATTTTTGGCAATGTTAATTTTTAATTTTTTTTTTTCCTCAGGGTGTCACTAAGGACATGGGGAAACAATTTAGGAGATTAAAAAAAAAAAAAAAAAAAAAAGGAAAGATTTGAGCCAAATGCTTTCTTACAGGAAACATTTATTTGCACTTGAGTGTCTCATCTAACAAAGTTCCCCCATATTTTCCCACAACAGACAGGAACTTGTCTGCATTAGCATTTTAAGAAATTAATCCTAAAGACCAGCAAGTGTCAATATGCTGTCACAAGTGGGATTGATGGCTTTTAACAGAGCTCTTCTCACATGAGTGCAAATGACTTGTCTTTCAGTTCATCACAGACATTTTGGTCAACACAAACTTTTCGTATGTTCACACGGCCTTTAAAATCCTTATGAAAGCAAAACGGAGGGGCTGGTCCTGTCCTACCACAATTAGTGGCAAAATTTCTCTTTGCCTGATGGAGAGAAAATGAGAGCCTAATTACGAGCAAATGGAATATTATAATTTTCTGCAACCTGATCTTACAGATCACATCACAAATAGAGAGACTAAAAGGTGAGCTAGAGGGAATTTATAGAGAATAACAAATTAAAAAAATATTCAGATACTCTACGTGATCTTGACTGGATGTGTGCTTGGTAAAAAGAACTGGGTTTGATCTGAATATTTAGCACTGCAAACATCTGCTAGCCTTATTACAAAATTGCACTTTAGTTGTCATAATTAACAACCACATGATACTGTTCTACATGTGATATTCACAAAATTAGAAAAAGATGGGATACTGGAAGCACTCAATTAATGTAATTTCTGGATGTTATTTACTACTAGTGTGTGACAGTCTTACCTTCCTCCTCTCCTGACACAGAGGGATCCTTTTCTTTTTCCCCCCAAGAAAGATATTTTAATCGAAGTGACATCTCAGTTACAGATTTTCTTTTAGTGCATATTGCCACTGGTAATGTCACCAGCTTGAAGATGAGTAGTGCTGCCTCATGATGACTGAAGGAAATCTGAAAGCCTCTCCCACTCTCAAGCTTAAGAAGACAAATCCAGACATGCAACAAAGATGAGAACAACAGAGTTCAACTAATAGTGTAAAGCTTCAAGGTTCAGTGTAATATTGGCTATGCCCATGGAACAGAAGTCTCCTGGATTACAGTCACAGGCAGTAACTTAATTCAGTGAATTAACCATCTATAAACCTCCCAACAAGAACATGTGCAAAGTCAATGACAGAGTTCAGGGGTACTGCAGTCTGCCAGTACTGGGGAAGAACAGGAGGGTAAAGAAAAAAAAGAATTTTTTTGGTTTCAAATATGTTCCTGTCAGGACAGGGTAAACGCAGGAATGCCAAACATCAAAAACAAATCAATATTGTCTCCCAACCACACTTAATAAATCAACCTTTTCAGACCAAAAAAAATACTACCATCCAAAGAAACTTCTGACAGCTATTTGGTTTTGGTTGCCCCTTCTCCCAACACATAAGCACATACCCAGCCAAACCAGCCATGGAAAAGAGTTCACAATCCATTAGTTTTTCAGCATAAGTCTGGATGTTGGATTCTTCAGGTGCCGTTTCCACCAGCACAGGAGACCTTTTGGCATCAGATCCAACTTCTCCCCAGCAGGGCAGCCTGCTCTCAGCCCCTCCAGCCCCAGGGAAGGACTGGATCTTCAGGGCAAACAGAGGGCGGGCAATAAAAGGAGGGGTTTGTTATCCAGGTGTTACACTCCACGGTTGGAAAATACACTAATGATGCATGGACTTCCATTGATTCAGCTCCCAAACAAGGCATCTAAGCTGTGGAGAGCAACAGTGTCACACTTGTCAGGTTTGGCTTGGCTTGGACTCAGTCACTGATGTCACACCTAATGCTACCCCCTGTTTCCCTGCTTCCCTTAGTGGCAAGGCATTCACATATTTTCATCTTTGTATTCATTCCTTGCTTTCACTTCTGATTTTCTTCCTTTGTCTTTCCTTCTGCTTCCCTCTTTCACCCTTTCCCATTTTCTCTTTTTTACTCCTCTCATACTCTTTCCTCTCCCACCTTCTCATGACCACTTTATTCTTCGTGAGTCAAAAAGCTAATGCAAAAATCTGACAGAAAAAACAGCCAGGTGAGATGACCTTAAAAATACAACACCTCTGGATAGACAAGCCACATCCCTGAATTCCATAATTTCCCAAGTGGGAGTTAATTTGGGGGAAGTATCCCTGTATGACACTCTTGCTCTTACATTCCTTCCAGATGTTGTGGGTCCCCGTTAGCAGATGAGAGACTGGGTTAGATTTTTAGTTTTAAACCCGTATGGCTTTTCTTAAGTTCTTTTTTGAACCTAGGAACCAGATATTAGCCTCTTTATAGTGGGAAAGCTCTCTGTAGTGAACCATATGAAATTGAGATGAGTGCTGTCCCTGAGGAATCATCCACACCATCTGTTGGAGACAGGATTATGTTTCCTTAAACCCAACCTTTACAGATGTGTCTCCTACAGTGGTGATTCCACAGTTACTGAATATTCTGCTCCAGTACTTAACTGTTTTTGGTATGAGGAAGTTCTGTAATATCTCATCTAAATCTCCTTTACTGCATATTAAGCTGATTGTTTCTAATCCTTCCCTTAAAAGATATGGACTAAAATCTCATTGCCATCTCCTTTCTACTAACCTTGCAGAGAGCAGAAGACTGTCACCACTCTCTTGCTAGCTTAAAAGAACCACATACTATCAACTTTTCTGGTAATTTCATCTCAATATTATAGAAAACTTAAATCTTCTCTCCAGAGCAAGCCGTGCTCTTTCTGCCTCTGCAAGAGGCAATAGGGCAGGCTCTGAATTGTCTGAGAGAAAATGGCAGAGTCCATAAAGCAGGCAGGATGCCCAGAGAAGATTTATAGCCAAGGCACTCAAGAGCTGTGTTGTCTGAGTGTTTCTCTTGGAAAGCTCTGCTCTCGGGGGCACAGCCAGCCCTTACCCCTGCCCCACTGGCAGCGGGGCTGCGGTGTCCCTGCCATTCCTCTGGCAGGGTATGGATGGGAAATTAGCCTTTTTCAGGAGGAGTGCTGGAGACTACTAGAGGCAGAAGGGAAAACAAACATAAAATAAAATCCAGGCAAGAGGGTAGTATTTCCATCATCAAAGCTGACATACTGCACTGTGAATCGTTTGAGAAGCAGAAACCTGATGTGCAAACCCCGCTGAAAGAGAAATCTTTGTATGAACCATTCTCATAGGATAGTTTTAGACTTTTGGCACTTCTTTTCACAAGGACAGTTTTAAATCTGGACTTTTTAACAGACATCCTAAGGTCATTAGGTCATGGAATCTGACTTCTTCTGAAACTGAGGCCAATGACTTTCACCTACATACCTCTACAAATATATTTGCAGGGAAATATATTTGTTCACAAATGGGAGTTTCTATAGGAAAAACCATATGGTTGGGAGGACAGGCAGGACACGAGGCAACCCAACTCCTTGAACTGCTGGACTCGAGAGTGCTCAAAAACTGTGTCCTTCCCACCCTATCTCACTTGTACTATCCTCCTGGACAAAGCCACCAGCACTCATTTCTCCAGGCTAGACCTAGGCAGACCCCTCTGGGACCTTCCAACAAGCAGAAAATCCTCAGACCTGGTACCTGACATTGCTGGATGGGCACTGGAGCATATTTTCTGGTTTTGCACGGAGGCGGGGAGGATTTTGCTACAAAGGAAAGATGACAGGAACAGGGGAAGAAGACGGTAATAAAGCTGACACATCCCTTTGATAAATTTATTAAAAATCTCTGCTTCTCTCCTCTTGTCAACAAGGACTGAAAATACTTGGATTTACTCTTCTCATGCAAACTCACAATAAGATATTTATGCTGGGAGAAGACAGAATGAGAGAAAGAAACAGGAGATCCTGAATGTATTTTGGATGCTCCAGCATATTTGGATTTTAATAGTTTTCTCTCTTCTTTACAATTATACTAAACTTCTCGTGCCTTTTCTGTTCACCCTCCCAAGCAAACAACATAGGAATTGCCACAGCTCTAGTGTGGGTGTTTAGGAAGGAGATGTCAGTTGAAGAGCTGGTTCTCTTTTATTAACTCCGTTTTTTAAAGGGCATTTCTTTTCCAAGGCTTTGGAAGTGCTAGTGAGGCAATGGACAGTGCTATCAGAGAGGCAGAGTATCTAAGCATATGCACACAAATGGTGGAAAGCTGCACATCCTTTCTATGCATTTTTGTACCTTCTTCACAGTTTCCTTGTTTCTGCTGGGAGAAGTTTCTCCCAACTCTCCTCCTTTACCACTCTGCTTCCCATCTCCCTTTCCCTTGTCTGAAACTCTCTTTTTGAGACCATCAGCTCCTTTCTGAGATACTTTGACTATTGGAAACACTGCCTGGAAAGCTAAAGGGGAGTTGGGGGTGGAGTGGGGAAGAGGGACTGATCTACACAGCTATGCCATCCATCCAGAAGATACTGGGTTTGTAATTCATCACAGAAGTCTTCCAGTGAAAATCACTACAGAGTATCAAAGTGTGAAGTCCTGCCAAGTATCAAAGATATTTATTGGCCAAAGAAACACACACAAGCATTTTTATGCTTGAATGGTAATGCCTCTGAAGGGCTAAATAAATGTTCAAGTATATTCACAGTTTATGCATGTGTTGATGGAAAAGAAGATATCACAGAACTCAAAACAAACCAGCAGAACAATAAACCAACAAAACCCTCAGTTCTGCCTCCCTCCCTTGCAAGGTTAAAATCTCTTCAAATCAAGAGAGGCTGCACGGGCAGACAACTATGGGAGGCTTTACATTGATGTTTCCTTTCTTTGAAAAGGCTTTAGATGCTTTTCTCGTGTTTTTACAAAAGCTTTTGCATTTTCCAGGGGCTCTCTTTCTGTCTGAATGCCACCACTAGCAAAGGAAAGGAAATTCTTCACGTCCTTTTGTTGGAATTACGTCAAGGGCTTCATGAGAAAATTCCACGTGCATGGAGCCCTGCATGAGCTCCTATAGATGGTAGGGAGGGGAAATCAATTCCAGCCAAGGAAACAAACAGATGTTTCATTCATGGCTGTATCAACAAATTTATATTAATCAATAATGAGATCCATTCTTTACCCCCCACAGCTGGTTCAGTTGGGCAGAAACCAAGGGGATTCTGCCACTCATGAAAGTGGGCATGAAACTGGTGCCAAAGTGGCAGCCACACAAGCCAAGCATGCTTCCTACCAGCCTGTGCTCATTAAAGGCATCCAGCCTTAACCTAGACATCCACAACTAGTTAGACTGGTGATTATTACATTTAGCATCACAGCTGGTTCAAAGAGAGCTTACCATTAACCAGTACTCAGCACTTTGATGTCCACCCTCAACATGTACTTTTAATGATTATCAAGTTATTAGGGGCCATGGCCTAAAGAGACATGCCCCAGAAGCCACATGGACTCACCCAAAACTCCTCTTATATCTGAGCTGCAGTTTGTGAAAGCAGAGAGAGAGATGAGTGGACAAAAAAGTCAGTAGTGGGGAAATGGAAGGAAGGGAAGGATTAAATGAAAAGCTCTGCCAGGATGTAGCCATGGGGAGCTAATTCACCATTAGCAGATCAACTTGAGTGAGGATAAAGTTTAAAGGGTCAAAGACTAGCAGACAGCTGGCACTCAGCTGGTGATGTTGCTGTGGGGTGTGCTGCTCCAGCACTGGTCATAAACAACACCAGGATATGTTCTGGATTTTTATTATTATTATTATTAGTAGTAGTAGTAGTAGTATTGTTTTTTGAAGTGACTCGTACAGGAAATTTTTCCTCATCGCATATGAAAGCTGTTCCAATTCTCTGAAGTAAGGGACTTGGCAAGTCAGTTACAGGGAAAGTAGAATTGCTGAAGCATATGAACGAATTTTAACAACATGCAAGTGTAACTTTTATTGCCAACAGTAGATGCACATTGGAATTTGAAGGGGGGGGGGGGGGGGGGAAAGAAACTGTGATGAAGTGGCAGAATGCTGTTGTTTTTCTTTATCTCCAGAGAATGCTGTGGTTTCATTGGCAAATGAATAATTTTGTTGTGATTTATTCACTTTGTAAATGGATCTGATTTATTGTCCCAGGGGATTTGAGAGATTTTTTAGTAAAGCAAATTCTCAAGCTGGCTTACAACCAGAGGCAACATAATTGCACCAAAATGTTAGAAGAAGATCAAGTTAGGGTGTCACCTGCCAGAACATTTTGGCAACAAAACAGAATAAAATCCAAGAATACAAGAACATACACAAAAAAGCAAACAATGCCCAAACTAACTGAGAGATAGATAGAGAGATAGATAGATAGATAGATAGATAGATAGATAGATAAATAAAAACAAGAAAGTAAAAAAGAAAAGAGAAAAATAGGACTTAGACAAACCAAACACAGACCCACAAGTTGTTAAAAGAACCTTTAAAGGAATAGTCTCCCTTGGAGCACTCTGTTCCAGAGCACTATATTATCAAATTTGACAGAGCAATTACATTGTTTAATAATCAAACCTGGATCTCATTTATATGTCACAGGAACATTGTAAAACAGAATGTATGGAAAGCACGCCGTACAATAAGATGTGGCTTATTTCATAGCACAAGTTTGCTGGTAATTAGGTAGTTCATGTCACAGGAAAAAATGTTAACACCTACCAAAGGCACTATATACAGCCAGCAGGTTTGCCAGCTTCAATAGTTTTCCGACCCTCTCAGTCTTGACTTTTTTAAACTTTCCATCCCACTGAGAACGTGGAAGTTGTTCCAAATCCACATCTCACCACTTAGTGGAAAGATGCTCCCATTAACTCAGGAACTCCTGTACCTGGCTGCAGAAGAAAGCTTTCCAAAGATGCAATGGTTATACTTAAACCTACGTACAGAATCGATCATTTTGGCAACAGTTTAAAACTAGAGGTGGGCCTTCTCCAGACACAAACAACTTTTTTTCAGAAGTTTCCAGCATCTTGCTTCCCTTCTTATGCTTGTGGCAAATGAACTGAATGCAGAGGGTTTCAGCATCTGTAGGGTTTCAGATGCGAAGTTTTGCTGTCCTCTGCCTCAGAAGTACTCCCTTCAAGACATCCACTACACCAGATGAAACCCATGCAGCCAAACACAACTCTACAAACCATCTTCCATTATCAGAAACATTTTTGTTATGAAGCAGCTTTTATTCTCAGCACAGACGAGTGGACCAATGCTCGATTTTCTGCCATAGAAGAATTGATTTGGACAATGTGGCCACATCTCCTGGCAGGAGAGGTGTCAAAGTTTATTTTAGCAGCAAGTGCAGCACCTCCCACTTAGAAAGTTAGTGTTCCTGCAGCAGGCTAGAAAGAGTTTACAATAGGCTTTGATGCCTTTGCTCAGACACATTTCCTCTTCCAGGATTTGTTGGGAAGAGGGGGAAGGAGAAAAGAGAATAGGTTCCAAGCCCTTTACTATCTCTTCTGAGCTTGTTGTCTTTTGTAAGCCACAAAGAACAGATTTTCCTTTGTAAATCCTTAGTAATTAAATGAGTACTTCACTGGCTATATTCTTCAATGGTATTGTTTCCTAGGTTTTGCCTTTGACAGTCATATTTTGCAAGGGCTTCTGAGATGACTGGGCACCTTACCCTACTTAATGCTAAACCAATTGATGCCCGTGCACACTGCATGAAGGAGGAAAAGTTTCATTAATGGCACTTCATTAAAGAGCTGTGCTGGAAAGCCCTAAATGTGACCGAACCAACCAAAATCCAGACCGAGCTGTCTATTAGGAAAGCAACAAAGACAGTTTCGGAAACTGAACTCTGGCTCCACTGCAGCGGATTAGGAAGAGTGATGGGATTAGTGTTTAATGACCTGGGGCAAGAGACAAAGGGAATTTTGACAAAGAGGCTTAGATATGGAAGAATTAACACTCTCTATCCCAGCCATGCCTCTGATGACTTCCAGCATTCTTTCCTGGCTCTGCTAAAGTCTGGGGCAAAAAAAAAGAAAAAAAGACTAGTGGGGCTTTAATACCTCCTTATCCTTTTCTTATCGCAGTTCTTTCTCTTTTTAAAGAAAGAAAGGATCTTTTAATTTTTCCTAATCAATGCAATAAGCAAAGTTGCTAAGGGCTCGTGCCTCAGCACACTGCGGATAATCGCATCCCTAGCCACACATTCATGACTGATACTCGTGGATGTTACAAACCTCTCTCTCTATATACAGATTTTATATATCCTCATATTTTTATATACACATAAATATACATATGCAGATAAAGCACATAGTTTTAAAATTACTTAGCACAGAATTTGCCTGCAGTCACAAGGACTTGAGAAATACTCCTTGATTTGAGGTTGTCTTGCATAATGGGGAGCAGGGTGAAACAGGCAGGCATTTGCTCATAGAGTTAACCACAGGCCTTCCCAAAATGATTCAGGGCAGGACGTGCATCAGTGATTGGTAGAGTCCAGGTGCCTGACTTTGCATACAGAGGGTGTAACTTCATTGAAGGAATTCTTGATTAACCTCAGCACAAGGGGCAGAGAATGTAGACTAAGCAGGAACTGTTTAGTAGGGAAAAATCTCTTGAAGCTAAAAACAGTTGATTAAAAAGGTCCAGTAACAAAGCTGATATCCCTCAACTATGACACTGAGACATTAACATATCTGAGCCCTGAGCAGCACTCCAGTCTCTTACCCTTTGGGCACTAAAATCAAGGAGACACTGCTTAAATAAATACATTGCAAGCATCAAACACTCATGAGGAATGAGCTTAGGGGGACCTCTTCTGAGAAGCAATGTGCTCTTACTTTGCTCCAGGAGCCTTCCCAGCCTGCTAAGCCAAGGCAAGCACCTGCACTTCTCTGAACCAGGACCCTTTATAGATGCTGGTCTGTGTTTCACAGAGGGAGAATCATCCTACAACTGTGCAAATTTTTTCTGCACTGTAAACCAACTCAACATGTAGTTGTTTTTTGCAATTCAATTTTTTTTCTAAACCAACCCTAAGTGCTCACAGAAAAGCTAGGTATTCATTTCACATGTTAGCCAATATGAAATGCTCCCAGAGCAGCTTTAGACTCCAAGGTATTATTTAACCAGTGTGGTTTAGTAGGACAATGGCAGCCCCCTGCCGTAATCCATTCAGGGGCAATACCATCAGTCAGTGTGAAATTAAATACATTACAGGGTAAGAGCTTAATGCGTTTTATAGGCAGTTGTTCATCCAAATCAAACTTTAGCTTTTAAAATCCTAACATTTGATCCCACAACAGGAACCATGGCTCGGGAATGAGATTGGCACATTTGCACTGCCAGCAGGGCAGGAAAAGCAGAGCATAGTATTTAGTGCAAAATGCTATTGCCTGAGAGGGGGAAATACCCGGATCGAGGGAGCTCTGCAGAGCCACATAGCTTGTAATACATACACAGCACTGGAAAAAATAAACATAAAACCAGCTCTGTCTGGCTATGGGTCATTAGAATCAGTATTTCCTACCACTGTGTAAATGGGTTTCACTTATAACAACAACAACAATAGTAACTACAAGAGGGTTGTTTTTTTAATTCATCCATCCAGATTCTAGTTCAGAAAACATGCCCTGTTACGGAAAGATGGCAAATACAAACTCAGGGCTTCATGTCTATGGGTTATTAGAATCAGTGTTTCCTACCATGGTGCAGGTTGGTTTCACTTATATACCTATCCATATTATAAAAAATAATAATAGGGGCACTTTAAAATTCATGCATACAAGTTTTGGTTCTGTAAACTGTTACAAGTAAAATCCTGAAGTCCCCATGGATTTTGGTTGCTTGCTTAGGCAGGGGATATTCCCATGCTGGAGCCCACAGACTCATGGCTTGTTGCTGGCTAAGTGCTCTTCCTTGGGCCAGCTGCCAGGTCTTGCAGGGAAGTTGTGCCCATCCATGCTCTAAAACCCAGATGCTCTGGCTTCCCCTTGCCCCTGAAACGTACTAACCCGTGAAAACAGTTTGCAGGAGAGAGGCACAGAAAACACCAAATAGAGGGGCCTGTTATATTCTGCTCTTGGTTACACTTACTGAATGTGGGAGTAAATTCCATTTGCTTCAGCCGAGTTACTCTGGATATAAATAGGAGTAAGTGAGATCAGAACATGGTCCTTAGAGAGCCCTCTGACTTCTGTGATGCTGCTTCTCAAAATGAGGCACTGATAAGATCCAGTGGTAAAAAAAATAGTATTTAAAATATCTTCAGGGCTATCTGTTGCCCAAAATGGCTTTTAACAGTTGAAAGAACATAAAACATTTAAAAATTAATAATCTGCTCTCAGCACCAGCACACAGTGCCAGGAATATTCGTCAGACTTATGTTTTTGGATCATATGTCACAGTGGATTATCTGACACTCCATGAACATTGCCTGCTTCCTCCAGTTGTGCCTACAAAACTTCATCTCAGGCATGTCACTGGCTGCTGCAAGCACCATGAATTGGACTCTGCCTTCACAGAGAGGTTATTTTTTGTATCTCCCCTGCCTATGAGCAAAACTACCCCTTATATCCTGATGCCTTCCCCCTCTGAGCAGGAACACCCAAGGGCAACTTTGATGAGTTTTCTTTAGTGATGAACATTTGGATAACTCTTTAAAATGTCCCAGGGCTCCAGATGGTATTGATCCAGTGGTGTGAGCTGACAGTCACAAGCTCCACACCTAAAGAAAGCCTTTATTGCCTAGGGTGAGTGGGTGGGGAACTCTTTAGGCTCTGAGGAGGTCAGTGAAGCTACAGGCAAGCACTGCAGCTGACTCTGAAGACAGTGGGGGAAGGAAAAAATAAACAAGGATTCAGGGATATCAAAAGAAGAATTAGGTTTATTTGCAGACCCATGTTGTCTATTGAAATGTCGACAAGAAAGAGAAGTCCTACTTTGTGAAACATTTCATCTAGTCAGAAATATTTTAATTCACAAGAAATAGGTCCTATTTATTTTTAGTATCCCCTCCTCATGCCAAGATTAGTCTTTAAAAATATACTTCTTTGGTCTCTATCTTTCCTTTCAACCATGCATGATGTGCTTTCCTGGGAAGAAAATGTGGAAGAGCCAAGAGGAGGAAAATCCCTCTGCCACATAGCCACCTGCCCCTTCTCTTGCATGATTCCTCCTCTCTTTCCATTCTTTCCTGCCCTTCACTCTTCACACTCATTAAACCACCTAGGGCTCAGGCTATTCCCAACCTCAAAGCTCTGGAGGCACGGGAAACTCACATATCCTATATATTCTTCCTGAAAACACCCTGCTTCTCTGAAGCCCAGCAGCAACTCCCACACATGCCATGGGCTCCTTGTCAATGCACTGGGCAGCCCAGATTCAAAAGTTTTCAATTTCCTCAATTTCTTCCCATCTCATTTCCTGAACTGGGAACAGCCAGTGGACAAAACAGTACATGGAAAGCACTACTGCAGGAGTACCCAAAGCTCCTAACCTTATGAATCACTTACCCTGCTGCCAAGAAGAGCCAAAGGGAATGGCTGCTCCTTCAATGGCTCATGGCCAACAAAATCCAGTTGTACTTTTTGGGCTCTCTGCTAATCTGCAGAGCAGGATGACTCAGAGACTTCATATAGGCACCTCCAGCCATCACAGCAGGGTTGGCTCTTCCAGCAGCTCTTGGGCAAACCCAACACCAGCTGGGACACAGGTCTGACAAGACCCTAAGAGCCAACCCCTTGGCCAACCCTACTTTACTTCATGACAAGGAGAGAGCCACATCCTGACCCTGTATGTCTATTTTCCCCGATGTGGGACTAAACTCTTAAATTTTCTTCCCTAAAGTACATTTTTGCAACCATCAAGAAGTCCAGGTTTGGTGTCTGGAATTCCAACAGGATGGATCAGTACCATGCACTAGCATTACCAGGACCAGAGGCTCAGAGGCACTAGCTGCCAAGACTCTGGAAGGGCAGCTTGTATGCAATTTTATCAGTGAAATGTGGCAATTAAAAAAAAATTAAAAAATCAGAAAGAATATCTAATATATTCTAAGGCAAACACACATATTTTTTTTTCTCTGAAAGCAGGGGAGAAAAAGCTCTCCCAAACTTATTTGATAACAAAACCTTCAAATATGGAATATACCTATTGGGAAAAAAAAGAACCACCAAAAATTAATTGTCAATTTTATCTCCAGCTCTACCACAGTTTTGTCTCTAATACTTGAAATGCCTGATCATCCAACAGAATTTCTAATGTAAGAGAAACCTGGAAGTGCCAGTCAAAACTGGGTTATTTTCCAGCTTCAGGTTCCAACACAGAGAAATTCCTGGGAGGAGGGAAATCGCCTCAGGCTTTCACACCAATTCTCCCATCTCCCACCCCAAATTGCCATCCCACTCTTAACCTTGCCCCCTCAGCATTTCTGGGTGGGTCCTGAAAGCACGCACATATTTCTTTGCCACTCCTTTTCTCAGCTGAAACCTGCAGCTGTGTCGCCCCAACCATGACCTCACCTCAACACACAGGTGCACCTCAGGGCTTTTTGGGAAAAACCTATATTTCTCACAAAACAAGTGTCTGTGCCTGTAGAAGGGTAAGTGCAAAAGTACAATGGAGTGATCTGTGTTTTCCAGACCCAACACCATTATTTGCTCTCAACAGTTTTACCTGTTGATATCCCGACAGCATCTTTTCAATGAACAGGACTATTCAGAGCTCTCCAATATCTGCTTTCAAGTTATCAGAAAGCAAGTCCTCTCCAATCCCAAGTCACATGCCCAATAAGTTTCAGTAATTTTGGGTTTGGATCGAAACTTCAAAGCATCATCCAGAGTGTCAGAAACTAGAAGACAAATAAAACAAACACAACATTTTTCTCACTATGATGCTGGGGACTGTGGCTCCTGATTTCAGACCCTGATGCATAATATACTTTAGATACACTTTACCCTGGGACTGTATCAGCAGAACAAGGTTTCTGCCTGACTTGGTAGAGGTGACCAAACTCACGTTTATTAAGTAAAGAAATAACAGAATTATTCTGGCTTTCCAGTTGAGAAACCAAGAAGGTGATGTAGACCTGAATTAAACCTGGCGAAAATCCACAAAGCTTGGCCACAAATCTTGGTTTTCTCAGACATAGAGAACAGAAGCGGTGACATGACCCCACCTCTTTGTGCTTTGCCTCCTTAAAAATACCCCAAAACCACCAATCTCTACCCCTCCAAAAAAAACCCAAAACAACCAAAACAACAAACAAAAAAACCAACCCCCCAAAAAATCCTAAAAAACTCCAAAACAAACCAAACAAACAGAAGAGAGAAAAAAAAAATCCTTTGTGGTTTCTCCATCAAGAAGTAGTAGATGATTCAAGATGATTCTGGCCAAATTTTTGCTATCTTCTTAAACTTGGAAATCCCAGCTATGGGGCTTAATTATTTGCTATCCAGAAAAAACTCACACCTCTGAAATTTCTTCTGTCATTCCCTTCTTTCCAGTTGAAGAATTACTTGATTGCACCAAACTGAAATGAAGTTCATAACCTGTCTCCATGACTGTCTTGTCTGGATATGTTCTTTACATGAGGCTGATTTAAAAAAGAAAGGGTCAATACATTAGACTGGTAATAAGTGGATAGCTTAAAATAAACTTGATAAAATAAATGGATAAAATAAATGGGTAACTTAAAAACAAAGGTGGGGGGTTTATGTCTATAAGAACCATAAAAATACATAGTTTTGTAAAAATGAAAACTGAAATGCTATCCACTATCCCTACAAGCATATGATTTCCAATGATTTTCAACTCTCCTACAGTCCCCAGAGGAAGAATATTTTTATCTGGGGTAGATTGAAAGATCCAAGGCCAAATAAATGAAAAAAAAAAAAAAAAAAAAAGCAATGTTTGTCCTTTATGGAGCCCTTTAGAAAACTTCAGCTACATTTAAACTTCTCCTCCTCGTCCCCTCCATGTTCCACTCACCTATTTTATCTAACAGATGCTCAATCTCCCAGCAGCTGGCTGGAATGCCAAACAAGGTTCCCTCTTTCTAGAAATGTTTATCTGCAGAGAACAGAACAGCACCTTGTCAGTCACATTTGGTGATGCCTTGAGGTGCTCTCTTAAGCCAGAAATCACCAAATACCAGTGGCTGTCTTGTTTCTAGGCATTACCCTCTGTACTGTACTTGTCTTTCCCTACCATAAAATATTTGTTGACAAGAGTGAGCACCTACACTCTCATGGAAGGCAGACTCATACACCATGAGGAAGGGTTTTTCTCATCCCTCCCACCTTTATGAATTGCTGTATTTGATCCATTTTTCATATGTTTCCCCATGCAAGTGCACAAAGACAAATATTCATTGTAATATTTATGAACGCAGCCTGATAGTTACTATGGTTTCAAAAAAAACAGGAAAAATGCATGCAAAACTGGATGCACTTCCCTTCAGGCAGCTATAGGTAAGGCACATGTTATAAATTCTGTTCAAACTGACTCACTTCTTTCGATGAGGTAAGTGTTGACGTTAGACAATTTGGTGGGGAGCGTTTATTTCTGCATTTATTAAAATGTCGGTAACAGCAGGAGCAACACCTCCTAAAAGGCTTGCAGGTGCTTGTCTTCAAAAATGCAACATTTGAAGAGGATGAAAAGGCACAAAGTATGTTTGAAATGATTCACCAGTGGCTGGAAGAGAATAGATGTATTTGGGTGTTTATTTAATGCATGTGAGGCATAATTGACATTGCTTAAATTCAGGGGACTGCCCAAACTGTTACATTTCAGCATGTCCAAAATGCTCTGCAGCATCAAAGCAGAAAAGAAGGATTTGTGCAGATCTCAATGTGTTGCCAAAACAAAACATTTAATTTATTCAAGGGATGTGTTTTCGACATACCCAAATGCAGGTGAGCACTACCTCTGAAATGTAAAGTACACAAATGAAAAGGAAAGGTATGAAAAATACATCAGCAAAAATGCATTCGATATGTAAAAATAGCTCTGCAGAGGTCAGGGCATTTATTAGGGGAGGTAGTGTCTAGTGGCTACAGACAAAGCCTTGGGCTGAGGCTGGTACCACAGCAAGATTTTTTCATTTTGTCTCTCTGAAAACCTTTCAGGAGGCTACAGGCAACCCCCTTGCTCAGTTCTCCAAAGAAATTGGTAAGGCTGGAATAAGATGTTGGCTTGTTCACATCAGAAGGAAATATAAACTGAGGTCAAGGAAACCACAACATCTGGAACGTGAGAAAAGGATTTACTGTTAAGGGCTTAATGAACTCGGAAAATAAAGTTCTCAACTTTGTTAATTTGTTTGGGCTTCAAAGAAGAATAAAACATAAAGCTGGAAGAAGGCTTTATGGCTCTCTCAAAGAAATAAGAACTACATCTGTGCTGAAATTAGCAGAGCCCAATGACAGTAGGGAGTGTGTCACTGTTATTTAGCTGATGCTAGGAAAAAAGGCTGCATTGTAACTGCTGGCTGTTTATGTGCAAGTTATTGTGGGAAAAAAGGAATTATGGACTCTTAGGCTTTGCAGCTGAGGGAAAGACAGTATTCCCAAGATGGTGGGGCTGGGGCTGGGTGGGGATATGCAGGTCCTTGCAGGTTATAAGGACCTGCCTAATGCCAATCACTCAGTATTGGACGGATGGAAGGATGCATCTGTCCTCTCATTTTAGTTTGAATTAAGAATGTGTATGACTGTAGGACTTTGATTCAAACCGTGAGCTGTTTTCATGGTCTGCAAAGCAGAGATCCATTCAGATAAAGTGAAAGCTGGAAGATACACATTTAATCTATTCCAGGCTCTACACCAGGCACTCAGCCCATGGGAACCAGATGAGAGCTAATGCCAGGGAAACCCTCCCACAGTGCATGCACAGGGAAGGTGGCAGATCCTCAACATTGGCTGGCTGGCTCTATACCCTCATTGTGACTTTGCTGCCCTGTGCACTAAAGGGAACAGTACCAAAGCATAGATATTTGAGAAGCTGACCTCATCTATTTCTTGGGCTATTTCTATGGAGTACCACATACCTTCAGGCATCAGTTCTTTACTTCTTTCCCTCAAAGAACGGTGTTTAGCCCCCAGTGAGGCCAGGGACAAGAAGCTGGGTGAGGACACAGGTACAGATTGTTCACAGGGAACTTCTACTGCAGTGATATGTCCAACAAATGAGAAGCAGAAAACCCTTTTGAGATTTTACAACTCACTCCCACAAAGTACCAAATGCTCTTGTCTTGCAACTGTCAACACAAAGAGCAAAATCTTCTGTTGCAAAAATGCCATGGATTTGATACCAAGTAATCAGATCCAATTCTAATGTTTGGTCCCCGGGATCAGGATCTAATTAGGATTGACACATGCTTCCCTGCTTGTAGCAAGGGGCCATCTTCTGCCAAATAATTGGAACTCTAATAACTATAGTAGTCCAAGCCAGGTTAGTGGAAGGAGAGCATATGGAGCAGCAACTGGGTGATTTCCCTGACACAATAATTTGACATGATTTTGATGGCATTTATGATGCTTTTACCCCCAACCATCAGTACAGCTGAGGTTTGTTCACCACACAGATCTGCAGGCTGCAAATTGGTTGTAAGAAGGGGGGTTGATACATAGCACAACATAGTTCTCATTCTGCTCCTGCCTGGGAGATCCTGGTTTTCCTATAAGTAGCAAGGGCCTTTAGGCTTGGGCTACTTTTTGTTGAGCAGTAGAAGACAATCCTGAGCAAGGAGAGAAACAGCAGCTGTTCTCCATGGGATGTACCTTGAAGGATTTTCACTGAAATCATGGTTTTGCAGACTGGAGTGAGCAACAGTGGGAGAATAACAGTGTTTGGAGCAGTACTCTTCAGCAAACAGACCACTTCTGTCCTGCACATACACTGTCTGCATCACTGGTGTCAGCTTGCATAGTGCTGGCTCAGCCATTAAAAGCTGTAATTTGTGTAGACACACTTCCATCCATGTTTGTGTGTACATGTGCTCAGGTCACGGGGGGACAGAATGCTCTGCCCTCCATCTGGAAAATCAGAGCAGAAATTGCCTTCATGAGACAGCACCTGTGGACACTGATTTCCCCACTCTTTCAGTTTACTTCTGCCCTTCAAGTGCAACATATTAAACAGTGACCACTTACAAAAAGCCTTACAAACAAAACATGACTTTTAGTCCTTTTCTATACAAGAATAAAAATAATTTTTCTGCACCTTCATTACATTTTGAGCTTTCTCACTGCATGGAAAATACATAACAAAATAAAAGCACTAAACTAGAATATAAATATTACAGGTTTGTGTTCTTTGTGGGGGGCAGTGGAGGTATTGGTGGGGTGCAGGTGTCCTCACTATAGCTTCATCACCACAGACAGCAGTAGATGTCCTTATCTCCTGCCTAAAAGGTACAATCTCATAAGGACCCTCAATTTTCTTTTGCAAATCACAAACTTAGTTACATGCCCTCCTCCCTGCAAGGATTTCTATGGACATTACCAATATTAGCAATTTATGGCTCGGGGCATCCCCAGGGACAAACATTATTTTTATTTTCTCAAGGACAAAAACACCTCAGAAATCCCATGTGCCCAGGGCAGACACCAAAAACCTACATAAGGGATGAGAAATGGACTTGAACCTCCAGGCAGACAAATTGGTCAAGGTTATCCTGCCCATATGCAGCATGGTGCAAAACAAGGATATCCTGTCAGGAGCCCAAGCATCCACCAGAGAGTTCCACCAGTGGAGACACAAACCCACTGCACATCAGCAGTTGTTTCCATAACTGACCATGCTGAGCCACAGTGTCACCTCGAAGAGAAGTATGGGGTGTGGGGTTCTTACTTACTTCCTTCATTGAGGCTTCTGCCATGGAAAGGACTCAGGCAAGAGCTGATGGGGAGAGCTAGTAGGTGGCACATAGGATGAGGACACTATGGGGACAAGGCAGCCTCAGCTACAAGGAGCATCAAAAGCAATTTGATAAGACCAGTCCAATAACTTTCCTATGACAGAGGGCATAGAAGCAGGCTTCCCTCCTTTCTGCAAGTATTAATTGTAAAATAATTATTTTCTCAAGAAAGAATGCTAATTTTTCAAGTCAACAGTACGCCCACATCTGTTTACACTAAGTAGCTCAGAGTAACTTTGAGGAAGAAGGAAAATCCCCACCACCCAAACTTACATGAGTTTGAATACAACTATTTACAAATATATAAAATACTGTGTAGAGAAGATTGATTGAAGTGCTGATGAAAACATCATATTTGTGATGCCAAGAAGGTTGCTCAGAGCACTACGTCTTGAAGTGATTCTATTTTGCTCCTGGACTGATTGGACATTGGGCTGAACAGAAGCAAGTTCCCCATCCTCCTCTCTCCTCTCCACTTAGAAAAAAAATGGCAAAAATTGACCATTAGCTGGGGATTAGCTCATGCTTTAAATAATGTTGTAAAATACTTTTATGGTGCTACTTCTAGTGGTTTTAAAAATTGCTATTCAGGACATCGAAAGCTCAGGGTAAAAGATATATATGCACTTTTTTTTAACAGGAGAGTAATCTTTAAACTGAAGATTACAATTGATTGTAAAAGGGCAGAGCATTGACTTTTACAGCGAAATTGTTCTTCCCCCCTAACAAATTCAAAATATCATAAGTATAATCAACTCATAATAACTGCCTAATCCTTATTATTTTGCTTTCAGAATATTTTTTTAGGCTTGGGTTACTAAAATTTCAAATAAAAAGGAGTCTGCTGTCATGGCTTTTTATCCAAAGGACTCGTAGTCTCTTGTAAACAGTTCTGTGATCTGATTTCCATTGGGACATGACTTGTAAAAGGCCAGGGATTTGCAATGGATTTACACGTATACTGTTTCAGTTAAGTTACCAAGGTTGACTTAACAGCCCTTTTCCTCAGAGTCTTAAATACATTTGCCACCCAGCCTTTCAGACCTCACTCAACAAAAAGGGTGATGCCATTGTAAAAGGTGCTTGAACTTCATTGGAAACTCCAATTTACATTCTTTTAATCAGCAGTAGAATGTATTTATTTACTTATTTATTTATGTTTAGAATGAGCTTTGTGAAGTAGCTAGAAAACTAATTCTTGCACCTGGGCCTGACACAGATTCCTCGGAGTTTTGAAAAGGTCATTCAGGCTTTGGAATACAACAGAGGCCAATACTTGGAACTCAGTTGTATTGCAGACATTAGCCTAGTCCTCTGAAGTCCAAGTCAGGAACAAAATATCAGATTGCTGACCCATGCTAATAGAACATTTTAAAAGCAAAGGTCCTTCAGACTAAACACCAAACAAACAAACATTAGTCCCCTTTGGTGGCTCACCACTTCTCAGTAAAGTTGAAATAATCTGACTTGTGATTGTGCACAAATGTACTGATAACGAAGGTAAGTGAAATTTGTGGTTATTTCTGAGGGCTGAATGACTGGTCTGATTATCTCATTCACTTGGCAAACAATTTCTTTTCTATATATTATTGCAGCCACAAATATAATTTCTCTAGCATTGTAGAAAGAATCAGATTAAAATATGATACAGGGGCAGCACTTACCTTGGGCTGATTAATATGTTTAAGCTGTTACCATGCCACGGTGCTTAAAAGCATAAAGATACGCCTTCCTAGACTAGTCTATATATATTGATACCTCCCGTGTGCCAGGAAAACCTCTTTGATTAGTCACACTAAACCATTCCTTAAGTGGTATGAATTTCTCAGACCCGCACTTTCAATAATCAAGTAATAAATTCTGGGACTAATCATGAGCTGAGCTGTCTCTCCTAGGTGATGTGCAAGGAGATTCATCAAGAGTTTCTTTAACCACAGAAAAACTAAAAAGGCCTTAAGTAATTAAAACTGCATCCCACAATTTGGAGCAAAATTAATTTCAGAGGTCAAACATAGACCGTATGCTACAGACCACTCCACGGCAGCCACTTGACTCCATGTTTTGTAAAGGATTTTTGTTGGAGCGAGAACTGCTACGTCCTAGTGGGTTCAGCCTGTGAGACAAAGAGCTGGTTCACCAGGTAAAACCTAAGTGCAATGAAATAAAGATAGCTGGGTTTTTCTTTTCATCTTTCACAGACTGACAGCAACAGCCCAGGGAGGCACATACATGGTGATCTTCTACAATCCAGAAGCTTTTCTCAACCCATGTGCCAACTCTTGGAGCTGTAACAATCAGCTTTGAGCAAGGGGCAAGGACATCTGAGCCAACCTTCTGAACTTGAATATACGAATATAAGAAACCCTAGGACCTACACAGGACTCTTAGCACTCTGCTGCCCTAAATGACAACATTCTTTAAAACCGTGCATGAAATTTAATCTAATTCTTTTGTACTCATGTTACCATTCGCTTGGCTAAAACATTGTGTTTTTAAGCCAAAACACAAAGTTAATCTATCATAATGCTGCTCCAGGTGAGATTTATTATAGATCACTTTCTAAAACCCTTGTGTTCTATGTGCATGTGCATACCATATTCATCTTATTATTATCCAGTTGAAAAATTCCCAGTGTGTGCAACGCCTCAGATATAATAGCAGGCATGCCAACAGAATATGACACTTATGCTAATCTGCACCCTGCTGTGGAAAAACATACACAAGGATTCCATTACCACATTCATTAGGCTGCAGTGCACTTCATCTTGAATAGGGATTATGAACTATAATAGAGTGAAAAGAGTTGATTGAATCCACTTAGCCAAATCTATGACATTAACCAAATATTTCGGTGTCAGGAAGAGGAGGAATTGAACCTTATTCTGGTGGGATGTGCTCCCTTTGCCTTGTCTCTCCCTGGCACTTTAGTTAGTATGAAAAAGGTTTTGAGAAGGCCAAGGTCACAATGAAACTTTGCATTGAGACAGAGTTTTAAATATTCAAAGTGCTGCCCAAGAACTCGTCAAGAGCACCACCACATAGATGCTGTTGGGACAGATGGGGACTTTCCAGACACGTGCACTATTTCTTGTTTTGCATAGGCTCTTCAGACAACATTAGCAAATTCTCCATGCACCTGTTGTGTGTCTTTTTTGGCACCAATGGACACTTCCAAGCTGACCATACATGCAGCAAAACCTCCCGGTGATGACATTACCCTGCTTGAATGGTAAGCACATTCAGATGAAAAAAAGATGTTTGCCAGTTTTGTGCTCAGTTTTCCCAAGTATACATCGAATGTACACTCCATTTTTTGCTTCTACACTATAGAGTTGCCATCTGACAGCCTACCTTTCTTGGAAAAAAATTCAACTGAAACTATTTAAAATATTGTCAAAAATAATAAAGACTGGAATACAAGTTACCACTCAATAAATATTTTGGAATTTAGCTGTGCCCAGAAAGAAAAAAAAAAAGAAAATAAAGAAAAGAAAGACTGAAGCCTTCCCTGTGTACAAAACTCAAAAGATGATAATAAAAACCTTCTGTGCTTAGTATTTAGTAATTTCTGTGACTCTCCTCTTTATATACATCCTTTTTAATGTAGCAAGTAAACAGGAAGTTCCTGTTAGGAGCAGCGCAATGGAACTGAAAAGAGAATTTCTGAAATGGGCGATAGAAGCTCTACTGTGCTCCTTTCTTTCAGTTAAAAAGCCAAGGAAAAGGAAAAAAGTGGAAAACCATTGGAAGTGTCATAGAGCAACCAAATATATTCAGTACACTTAAAATTTGCTTTCCTTCCATACATCTGACCCACACTGCACAGTACTTACTCGGGGGCACTTGCTGAGCTCAGTTATCCCCCAAAAGTGGTTCCCACTCCCACTGCTCTCTCAGCTCTTTTTCCACCCAAGTTTTGGCAAAGCTGGAGGTAGCTGAGAGTGGTGAAGAAGTTGAGGAAGAATACAAATAAAATTATGAGTATTAAAACAGAAAAAAAAAAAAAAAAGGATGGATGAAGTTGATGGGAAGGTCGAAAAAAAAAAAGAGAAGAAGTAGGATTTTGTGGCAGATATCACGTAAAGAGAAAGGTGATAGAGATCAGATGGGATTTGGCAGTGAAAAAGCTAGAAAAAATCAGTTTGCTGATGTGGGACTAAATACTGAATTGATTTGGAGTTTGGGAAGAAAGAATTTCTGGCAAAAAGAAGCAGCTTATATAATGTCAAAACATCCAGCGTCGTGTTAATCAATGAGCTCGGGAGACAAGGTAACTAAACATCACACAGGCACTGGGTACAGGCTGCAGGGGTTCTGGCATAAAATAATCTGTCATGGACAAGGCTTACTGCGGATGTTATCACATAGGTGTTTTTAAAAATAGTATCTGATGTATGGGATTTCTGGAGAGTTAACAATACCCTCAGTGGAAATGGTACTGGAGTCCAACCAGCCTCATAAGTCCCCTGTTAGATTCTGTATTTGGCAGTAATCCCTGCAGGTGAAATCTTTTTTGCTGGCATTTCTTAACCAGTTTTCAAAGTCTTGCCCAAAATTAAAGACTTTGGTTTCTGCATACAAACAGGTATTTATCTCAGGAATATGCTGAGTTCTGTCTGAAAGGGTGATTTCAGCAGAAACTAAGGTAAGTTGGCATTTTATGGCACCAGATCTTTGGACTATAGGCTCAGTGTTAGTGGAGAAAGGTTTATTGCTACCTTCAGAAGAACAACCCTGTGGCCTGTATAAAATATCCAGGAAAAGAAGCAGCACTCTATAAACTCCTGAAGGAAATGTGACACTCAGGAACAGCACAAGAAAACCTGAAACTTTACCAAAGGCAAACCACTTAATTCACCAGAAAGAAGAGAGAGAAGGAACACGCTCTTGGAATTATTTTTTTTATTTTTTTTATTTTTTTTTTAGTTGAGGTCCAGCTTTGGTTTTTCAAGTTTGAAAGGTAAGTGGGAGCATCAAACAGGTTGAACGAGGCCCTGTTTTCTTGCTACAGGAACATGGCCCTTTGCACTGAGATTGTAATACAATCCATCCTCTCTGGGACTGCAAATGCTACAGTGCAAAACTGTGTTTGAAAACCTCTTTTATCATTCATCGTCTCCAGACTGAAATCATTTTTGACAACCTCTGCAGAAAACAAGCAGCTTTCTGGCTACTGGCGAGCCGATTAAAGGGAGGAAACACATGTTCACTGTCAGACAGAGCCCCTGGAGAAAGCATTGACAACCTTTTAACCTCCTTTCCCAGTGAAAGTGCCCAAATGTTTCTCTGGAACAAAACCCCAGCATTGTTTTAAGCATCTTTTCATTTAATGCACTATATTTTTCAAGATATGTTAAGAGTCAGAGGAAATCCATTTTAATGTGGAGGTTTCACAACCAGTTCAATTCCGATGCAAATAGTCATATAAACAATTATTAAGAGGGAATTTCTTTTTGTGGACTTTTTCTTCTCTTCCTTATTTTTTTTTCTTTTCTTCTTTTTCTTTTCTTTTTTCTCCTTCACTGTCTGACCACAGTTTAAATACCAACACATTGAAAAGTTCACTAACCTCTACAGTGATTTCTCAAAACAAGCCAAAAAAGCCACAGGAGTGAAATTTTCTGAGCAGTAGGAAGGCTGACTAGCAGACATTATTAGCACTTTGAGTATTTAAATCTGGCCATGGAAACTTTTGTGAGTTACAAGATGCTGGAGCAGGAAGCACCACACATTACTGATATATTTGTTATCAAGGGAACTACTTTCCACTGTGATTAATCATCAGCAATAGGGGAAAATAAATTTTCTTTTGAGAAGTAAAACAAGATTTTTTTTTTTTTTAATGGAAAGTGCTTTCAGAGCAACTGGTCTGGCTTGCTTTGTAGTTATAAAAGTCCACTCAGAGGTTGTTTAACATTTAACCTTGCTATTTTTACCTTACTATCAGCAGCTGGAATAGTTCTGTCTGTTTTGATAAAACGAGACTTTTTTCCATGTTGCCTATTTGCTTTTACAGCTGAAAGGAACTGTTCCAGCTGAAGTAGGTAAGTATAAAACTGCAGTGGGCTAAGCCACCTGGGAGAAGAATAGACTATTTGATTAAATGTTCCTGCAAGTAACTGCACAAGGTACTGTCCAATAACACACAATATCTGCTAAGAAAGATAAAAGGCTATGAGCTCTGCAGATATGGAATCCCATGGGGATTTGCTTTTCCTTCTCCAAAGGCCTTGTTCTAGCCATGCTCAATATCTCTGCTACCATTTAACTTGTCTCAGTTTTCACACAGATTATGACTTGGCCAGTGCTAGTTGTGGTGGGGAAAAATTTTCGAAGCTGGAGTTTGGCTTCTCCAAAGTTTCTCCAAAAGGACTTACTCCATTTTATGCTTTTATTTTTTTGTTGTTTGTTTTTTGCTTTTCTTTCTTCAAAAATATCCTTGCTCCAATAGCAGAGTTCAAAATGCAGCCAACGATTTTTAGATGACAGCTTCATCTGCTTTTTCAGGCATGGCAGCTGCTCACAAACTAGTTGGGCTTTAGCATTACTCTTCATCATGCAGACAATGTTTCAAGTTGACATGCTGGGACAGGTGGCACAGAACATGTCCCTCATGATGTTATTTCTGCTGGGTACCCAGTTGCCTGAACCTACCTTAGGTAATAGGAGGAGGATTCCAACTAAGCTCCTGTAGCCGTGTTCTGCAAGTGGAAATCCGTGGGGCTTGTGCCCCTGAGTCATTTAAATGCCTTTGGGGAAAGGCCACCTGTGGAGGGAAGGTGTGTTTCAACTGAGCACCTTGAATCAGGCAGGTGGTCAAACAAACACCACTTTCTTCTGACCCACTCCTGCAGACATTCCTATCTAATGCATCTCACACAGTTACAGGAAGAAATCTCATTCATATTTGAAGTAACGCAACAGCTTTAAAGGAAAGATTTTCTCTCAGAACTGAGTTATAAAAGCGAAAGAAGCAATTCCTCAATGTTTCTCCTTTCCAGGAGATGCTCATTTTTATAATGCTGACTCCCCCCTCATATCCAAGAGATTCACAGCAGGACATGACCATTAAAAAAGTCACATTTTTCATCTTCTTCTCCAGTCCAAAAGGGGGCCCTCCCCTCTTTTGAACTAGAGACTAAGAAAATCAGCTCGCATCCAGCAACTTGTGAAATCCTGCATAATAAAAGGCAGGAGTATTTGCAGAAGTGTCAAGAAATAAATCTGAACAAATACAGTCAAAAATGCAACGCAATAATAAATAGTAATAGCCCGTAACATTTTTTTTAGCTGAAGATCATGACATTGTTCCTTAACAAGGTAAATACTGTTATGCCAATTTTATAAGTGGGGCAGCAGGGATTTGACAGCTGAAGAACAGCCTGGTTGCAGGGCTGGAAATGGATCCCAGGCCCTCCTCGTCTCCATCCCACGTTCCACACCTCCCACAACATACACAGCTTGCATGCAACAGCTCCATGCAATTTAAGTTTGGGGGAAACACAACCTTGTCCTGGCTGAACTGTTTATCACAGGCTTTGAAATGCCATGGATGAAGTTATCCTTGTAGGAAACTCTGCTAATTGCCTTCAGCCAAAATCACATGCTCAGCCACAGAGAGATGCAGTAAACCAGAGTTTACTCACTGCTACTTTAGGCATGTGTAGCTGACTTTCTGTGTGGAAAACTCCAAGCAGATAAGTTTTTAAGGGTTTATTTTTTTTTTTCCCGCAGTGCTTCTATTATAGAAAACTATTTTTTAGTAAACAGCCTTCTGTCTTAATTTGAAAGCCCAAAAATCTACCTCTCATATTGGCAGTTTGTTTGCGAAGTTATTTATTCCAGGAGCACCTACATTTCCAGTTTACTTTTGTCTCGTTTCAGCTTTCTGATACAGGTTTTGTTTTGCATCATTTATCCATCAAATTAAACAATTTTGTATTGTTTGGTACTTTCTTCCCTGAGAGCCTCTTCAAGTCAAGCCACCTTTCAATTTTCTTTTTACAACAATGAGTAGAGGAGGTCTCTCATCTCTATCACCTTAAGGGGTTTCCTACAGCTATTTGCTGCACTCTCACACCTGAACATCCTCAAAAATGGAAACCCAAACTGCATATCCTGGCAGGAGTCTCAGCCATTCAAAGTATCAGTAAATGCAGATCCTCTCTTTCACTTCCATTTATATATCCAAAGATGGTGGCAGCAACTGCTGCTACACCATCATACTGGGGTTAACCTCTAAATGTTTTCTGGAATCTAAAACCTCCCCAGGGCTGTTGTTTTGGCATGAAAATACATTTGCAAACATAATTTGTTTTAATTGGTGTAGGCTAGCAAGAGACTGAGCCTGCTCTAAATGATTTCTTCTCCTCATTATTTACTGGCGTAAATATAGAAATAATTCACTGTTATTACCTCATTATTATTTACCAACATAAGTTTATAAATAATTCAGCGATATTCATATTATTATGCGTAATACCATGAATTATAGGAATAAAAAAAATCACAGCGGTTACCATTAAAAAGTCAACATTAATCAACTTTTGACTCAAAGTTCTGTAAGAGATAGTGTAGCATGCTCTGTCCTCAGAATAGGAAATAAGTGTGGGACCTCAGATACCACACTATGGTAACAATTGGCAGATGGTTCTTCTAAAATGGTAACCACTGCAACTAGAAGTGTAATTGGAAAACACATTGTATCATGTTTGTTTAGAAAAAGGGAAAGCCACAGTTATTTAGCACTCACCTAAACTATCAATTGCAATACCTTCGAACAAATCTGTCCAGAGAGACTCAAAGAGCGACCAAATAATTCTAAAAACTTCTGTATAGCTAATTGAAAACCTTCTGTCAGAAGCTTTTGTTTGGATGGTAAATGGGTCTTGGGGAGGGAATAGACCAAATTTAGATATTTTTGGTTTGTTTGTTTGTTTGCTGGGTTTTTTTTTTAAAGTTAGACTTATGAATAAATACCACTAATTTAAAAGGTAGGACTACATACACACACAGAGGAAGAGGGCCTGTTTTTCTTTATGCTAATTTTGTAAACATTGATCATTTCGCAAATAACTGTCACGTCGTGTCCCAAAGCTTTAGAATGCTTTTTAGCACCAGGATTCTCAGACATCAAAGGTAAAACATCGTATTTCTTCACTGTCCAGCACTTGACTAAATTTGCTTGTCCTACTAGGCTGCTTTAAATTCAAGTCTAATGCCTTGGCCCTGGGAGGGGACATTAAACATCCATGACTAATACTTCCTTTTTCATTACTGTGTCTAGATTTTAAAAGGAGCATTTCCACCAGTTGTTATGGTCAGACAACTTCGTCTCTCCTAAAGCCATTGTGGAGCATCTTCCAAACTCCAGCTACATTGGAGGGAACTTGTACTTGACATTCAGGTCACTCCTGTCAAAATTGTCTGTAAGTCCATCCCTGTGGGTCATATTGCCATCACACCAGAAACACACACACTATTATAAAATTTACAGGACACTTGGGCAGAAGAGAAGAAAGAAAATGTCCCCAGTTCACAGAGACATTAAAAACTGATGAAGCCAGGCTCTTCTTGGTGGTGCAAAGCAATAGGACAAGAGCAATGGGCAGAAACGGATGCACAGGAAGTTCCACCTGAATATTAGGAAGGATTTTTTACTGTGTCGTGACTGAGCACTGGAACAGATCACCCAGAGGTGTGGAGTCTCTCTCATTTGAGATATTCCAGAAGCATCTGAACACATCCCTTTCCCATGTGCTCTGGGATGACCCTGCCTGAGCAGGGAGATTGATTCAGACATGCCACTGTGGTCCCTTCCAATCTGATCCATTCTGTGAGTTGTTAAAGGAGGACAAACAACTCAGCAAGCTCTCGATGTTTTACTCCTTCCAAGCCTTATTTTTGGTTCAAAATTCAAATTCTGTCAGCAAGAAAAATCACCTTCCAAATTAATAGATTATATCTGGCATATACGAAGTTCCCCAAATATTCCCTAAATCCCTCTAACTCATTTGCCTGTTACTTTATAACAAGAACAATGACTGAAGAGTTTAAGCCCGCAGTACCACATGATGACTATCATTTAAAAGGGAATGTTAGTTAAAATTTTCAGCAACAAATTAGTTAGGCATGCTCAAACTGAAGATTTAAGTTCCTGTTAAGGGGACAGGAGTGAATTAAAAAAACAAATAAAATCAACATCCCTAATTTATTTATGGAAAACCAAATTACCTAATCAGATACTGTCGATGGATGAAGGCGATGTTTCCAAGAGTGAAGACAATTAGTAAACTAGGAAGTAGTTGAAAAAGCAGTTTCACAAAATTTAGAAATGTCTAAAACATATTTTTAACTAAACTCTATTGTAAGAGTTTATAATATTATAATATAAGAAGAAAAACAAGTAAAAAAACCCACTCATCTTGCATCAAACTAATAGAATATTCTACAAGACAAACAAAAGGAGGCAATATCTCTCTCCTCAACTATTCCTCTCCCAAAGTTCATCCCTGCTTTCCTCATCATGGAGTGATGACCATACCAAATCCCTTATAACTCTCAAATTTCACATAAAATTACTCTTGCTATGCCAGACTATCCATGGTCTGAGAGGACCAACACCCAGAGAGTAAGGGTGATGCAAAACTCTTCCATTTCACAAGGACTTCCTAAACTGACAAGAGATTACAAAACATTTCATCAGTATGCCATACACATCCAGCCAAATGACATAGTTTTCCTCTGAACCTAAAAGTGCTTCAACAAAAAATCATTCAGTGCTTTCATCACTTGAAATTTTTTGAATGGTGATGCAATGGACGTTGAAAACAATAATGCTCACTTTCTTTGATGCACTTCATCAGAGCAGATGCGACAGTTCCAGGTGACACATTGTTATTTATTAGGTGCATCCACTCTGTTTCCACAGGAAAACCAGACACTCAGCTATTTGGAGCAACAGCTTCCAGGTAGGAACAGCACAGCTTGAGGCTGGAATGACTGAACACCTTGAGGACTTGATTCAGAACACAAGCAGCATTTATTTAGCTGGGTTGTGATAAAACCCTTCACAAATGGCACAGATGTACATCAGCTTGTCTGTGTTTCACACAAAGCAGCTCTCACATTAATTGCATTCAACACTGAACACAGGAAAGAAAAAGACATCCCACTGACCTGGCCACTCTGGGAGCTTCATGGTCTTTGTGGAGTTATCAAGCCACCTTTCAATTTTTCTTTGCATACAGATGAATATAAGGGAGTTGTCCAATACCTAGAAATGCTTAATTACCTTAATTATTTTGGGATTGTTTCTCACAGCCTGTACATAGAGCTTACTTGTTCCTCCCTAACTTCAAACTTGAAGAACGAAATAAAGTGTGGATTTTTCCTCTGGCTCTTACCAATCCTTGATACCAGTCATTTATCCCACACCCCTGTGAAACATGGATTTTAGAAAAAAATATTAAATTTCACACAAATATCCATGCTAAAGAAACCAAACACCAATCAGAATTTGTCTGATGAAACTGGCTGTAAAAAGTCTTGGTAACTCTACAAGAGCAAGTAGTTCTTTTACTGTCTTTCAGCCCTGTTGTATCAGTCTATTTAGGAAAACTAGAAAGAAATAAGAAAATAAAACAAGAAACATCTTAAAGATCAGAAAAATGTTTTAGGGGTTTGGAAAAAAATTTAATACCTTCCTGCACTTATACAGATCCATGCTTCCTGGCATATCTTCTCTCTCAGGTGTTTGTACTACATGTACCTTGATCCTATCTAACTCACAAACCAGCAAGGTCTTGGGTTCTGCTCCCCAATCTGTCTGGGCCCCAAAACCCATGTGGGAAAGCCTGTCCATGATATTTTTCAGGCTTATGCTGTGGGCACTAGAAATTCAGAGAACTGGGAGAAGCCCCAGAAATTAAATGACCAAATTTTTTTGAGCTTCATCTTCTCTGCAAAAAAGAGACCAAACCAAACATGCAGCTGTGTCATTAAGCCTAAGAGCACATTCTTCCAAGTCTTGCCTCAAATTCAGTACGTGTAGTAACTCTTGAGTCATTAAAATGGAAAGGCTCTGTTTCAGCTTCAAGGGCAACTGGATCTGATTATACATGCTGCTGTACCTCGGCACAAAGGGATGAGTGAAATGCACACTGCCAGCTCAAGCTCTGAATTTTCTTTCTCATAGCATGAGCCTTACCTGAAGCTGAGTACTTTATGTGTTAATAACATATTTGTTACATTTATCCTGTGCGGTGTTTAATTAAAGTGATATTTTGTTTCAGTTGAATGATCTCTGGCTGTTTTATTGTCATTCGACATTAAATTGCAATTTGCCATGCCACATACATTTCTGCACACGTTGTCAATATGATTATAAAGGCAATGTTATTGACCAAAAACATAATACCTACTGAGTGTCTTGAGAAAATACTTAGATTTTTAAAGTTCTGCACATTCTCTATTTTTTGGGGGTTTTGTTGTTGTTGTTGTTACTGGTTGTTTTTGTTAAACCTGAATTACTTTGGTTTCTTTATAGCTCTTTGCTGCTGAACAACTCCAAGTGCTAACAGAATTTAATATTCAGTTGTCATGTGTGTCTCAGCTCTCACCACAGTGTTCTGTATTCAAACTCAGGTCAGCTTTTCCCATGCATTTATAGGTGTATGTGTGCATATACATATATTTTTTGCGTATTTATATCTATATATATTTTTTTTTTAAAAAAAAGGAAATATGTATATCCACATATCTGTGTCACAGCTCAGGTCACATGCACACAAGACACCAGACGTGAGGCTGCCCACTCCACACCTTCTCTGTCCCTTCAACAAGTGCCATAAGGGGAGAGCCTGGGACGGGGGCACCCAGCAGCATCAGTCCCCACTCTCCTCTCAGGTCTCACACATTGAATTTGGGCTCCCTCCTCCAGGCTACATGAATCATTTCTGCCATGAACTTGTGACCCTGGCTCTGTAACAGCACACTGCTCTACCAGGACCATACAGCAGATAATGTACAGCTACTTTGGTCTGTACGAGACCTGACATTTGCAAAGCTGCACTGAATTAAGGCAAGACAGTACAAACTGCATCAGAGTTCAATGTGCACTGGGAATAAAATGCTTGGGTACTATTTCCTAAATTTGGAGGGGAAAAAGCTAAATCCATTACCTCTCCTATTTCACCCTGATTGAAGAGGTAAATAAAATAAAATAGGCTTACATGAAAATGTTGCCTGTTTTACTGCCATGTTATTTCTGCTTTACCAGCAGGCTGAAAAAATTTCTTATACATCCTTTTTTTCTCATTTTTTCCCCCTATTTCCTGCCTTGGTTTTGGATAACTGGAATTGAGCTAGTGTGTTTTCTTCAACAAGAGTTTCAGCATGCTACATTCCCTTTAGTTTAATTTCAGCTCTGTATTCCAAGCTTACTGAACTTAAATACAGTACTACATAAGAAGCATTCCTGTAACAGCCTGAAAAAAATAACCAAACAAAAATTACAAAGTTGGATGAAGGTTACTGTTTCCTAATTGCAAATCCAACTAGCAAATAAGAACATCCCAATGATGTACAGGAAAACATAAGAGTGGTCTGGTCTATCAGTTACAGTAAGGTCATCATTAGTTACTCTTTTAATGGCTCATTTAATTAAATATGGAGCTATTGTCTTGCAATTAGGTGTATCAAGTGGAATAAATACCCAAGTTCAATTAGGGATGTATTTTTTACTGGAATGGGATTTAATAAAGTTGCTGTGTTGCCACAAATGACTAATAATGAATATGATTTTCTGACAATGACAAAATAAGTATTCTCACAGAAGTGGCTGGTATGTGTAATTTGATGAGTTCACTTAAATAGTTCGACTCTGGATCAAAAAAGCAAATTATGCTCACTTGAATAGTTCGACTGCGGATCAAAAAAGTAAATTATATAAGTGGATACTGCAAGGCAGAAACATGTGGACACAGCTGTAGTGTCATGTGTCACAGCTTCACTCCGTGCCAGCTGGCATCGGCACAAAGGCAGTCCAAGCCAAACAATTCCTGTTATTCATAACAGCAAATGTGCATTCAAAACACACAGTGAAGGCTTTATAAAATAACTTGGTATTCAAATGGATCCACACTGTGGAATTGTTTTTTAATCACACGTTGCTCTGCGCCAGGCCGATATGCCAAATTGTCCTAGCAGTCCAGAAGTTCTTGTCTTTACCCAAAAGAGTGTAAATACAGGTCTTGGCCCAGATATCTATAGGATATTTGTGCTCAGGGTTCGGAGCCTTCCTTGTGCACTCAGTAAATAGATGTGCACCCTCAGTGCATTAAAAATTCAGGCTTTCAATTAACAAGGGTGCACAACATGCACATTTGTGCCTATATTATAATCAGTACTTCCCTAGCATAGAAAATCACACCATTAAGAAGTCTAGCTAGTGAGAGAGCAAACAGGATAGTTTCACAGAGAAACTGCTTCTAGACTGCATTTATATTTAGAACTTAAATATTAAATGCAAGAGGTATTCGCTGTACTCTTCTAAAAGGGGACCTATTCCAAGTATGCAAATAGACCCAGTGTATCTAACCTCAATGGGGACTTAGTGAAATATGCCCCTAGTGATGGGAAAAAAAAGAAAAAAAAAATTAAAGAAAAGGGGAGAGCTCAATTCAATACTTTTCATTGCTGTTGAGACAACTTTTATTTGAGAAAACATCTCCCCAAATAACCAAATAATCTTTCTCCTTCCTAGTAGTCCAAACTAATTTTATTATTGCAGGATCCAGCCTTGTTTTCGCATACTTGAAGTTTCATCATACCAAGAAAATGAACGCTGATCATGAAATGTTATGCCTGAAGTCATGCAAAAATGGGAATTTTCAATAACATCGGTTGCAGTTTCTCAGATGATGTGTGTCAACATTGCCACTCTGAAGGCCACAACAACCTCCTAACGTACACCAGGTAACAATCTGTGAAGAAGCTGAGAGTTTAAATATAGCCAAACTTGAAATAATATTTCGTCTCTTCCAAATTCCTCCTTCTTTATGAAAAATAATAGAGCTCAGCCCTGCAGGGCAGGCCCCTTGGTTTCTTCTACAACACCCACCAAGTGCTTTATCTCAGCAGTGCCAGAAGAGAAGGGAGGGGGCTGGAAGCAGATATTGCTCTTGGAGCAAACAAGGGAAGCTGCATTCCAAGGAAAGGGAATATTGGGATCTCTGACCACAACACTACACAGCCTTCCACAGGTTATGGCTTGCTGCTGGCTGCAGGAGCTTTGTGTGCTCAAGGCCATCTCCCCAAGTCAGTTTAGTTTAGCTAGAAAAGGAATAACAAACTTTTGACAGTAACAGCCCTTTACAGCCCTTTTTTCACCTTCCCCATCCACTGGCTCCATGTTGTAGATAACTGGGCATAGCTTCTGCTGAAATGGGTTGAACTTGCTTCAGGGAGGTCACCAGGACTACTCCACTCTCCACCTTCCTCGCGATCTGGCCCCTTTTATTTTTCTTTTTTTTTGGCCTTTCTTCACTCCAAGAACAAGACACCTCTTTTCCCACGAAACATAAATAAAGAGCTGCACATTGAGGCAATGGGGAGAGATAACACAGCTTCTATTACCTTGTTTACAGTAGCCACTCTTTAATGTCCAGTGCCTAAGATTTGCCAAACATTTAATTTTTCCCCCTTTGGAAACAGAGGTGAAGAACATTACACCAACACATTCATTTCTGTGCATCTTTTACAGTCTGTGTTCTTGAAGAGTAGCCTTTTTCCCATCTTCTGAGTGTAATTGGTACTCGGGTTAATAGATACCAGACATCTCCTATCAGGCAACATGGTTTAAATAGGCACATCATTAACATGGATTACTTAGGCCATGTCTCCTATTGAATTAGTGGTCTGCAGGCCAGCTTCAGGGAAGGGGTTGGGGGCCTGGATGCCAGGTATTAAAACAACTAAACTTTGGCCCCAACCTCAAAAGTGTGAAACGCCTTGGAAAAAAATACCAGCTCTTAGGCTAGAACTGACGTTAAAAGCAAAGCTCATGCAGACATCCAGAAGACAATTCCACCCCAAACTACCACAGAAACATGGCAAAAATCAAGCAGAAGGTTTTGAAAGGACTTTGGGACTCCAGTTTAAACCTTTTCCACCTAATGCTGCTGCCAGCAGGAGGCAAGAGAAGTAGGCATCTGTCCCTTTGGAAGTTCCACTCCCCTTTTAATTACGCAAATCTTTTACAGGGTGTTTTCAAAAAGTGGATCTGAAATTTCTGGTGCAAGATTAAACCAAAATTAAGATTAGACAGACAGAGTGGATACATCTACCAGATGTCTGCAGATGCTCCCAAAGCTTTGAGTGGTGAGTGGCACAATCCCGTGTGGCTGAGCAGGCAAAGCTGGGTGAGTGGTTCTCCTCCTTTTTGCAGGAGGAGGGAAAGGACATGGCACCAGCAAGGAGAGGACGTCAGCATGAAAACAAAATAATCCTCCCTTTACCAGTGTTAAAGACTTTAGATATTAATAAAACAAGGAAGGGTATTCATTTGTTGTTGTTTTTTTTTCTTTAAATATAGGGGTTATTGCATAATATTACTCAGATTTACATTATACTCAGTAATAAAGTTAACTGAGTTCCATGTAAAGCACCAGTGTTTGGGGTGTTTTTCAGTCCACGTATAATTGCTCACAGATGTTACCTGCCCTGTCCTAGTGATGCTGTTGAACCTTTTGGTTTGTGCTTAAAGTTAGTGATGAGCAAGAATAAAAGCAGAATGTAAAGCAGGGAATAGGTAGTTGTTATCAGCTGATCTGTCAGATACACTAAAGCTGGGACCGATGTCCCATGTAAGGAAACCAGAAGTAGACATTTCAAGAATATTACTGCACACCAAGCCCTGGCTGAAAGTCCTGCTGAGACTGTTTATGACAGAATAATCCTATCCAAAAAGTGTTAATATAAAGTCCTACTTTTTTTCATTATTTGGCCATGATGTGGATGGCAAAATTAGATTGACTTCACTGGCAGCCATACCTACTTAATGGGGAGGACACATAAAAAAGGCAATACAATCTGGAAAATGCCCCGTTTCCTCTTTTTCCTCCATATTCAACTGTAATAGCTTTACTGAGCCACAGAAGAAAAAAACCTCTGGAATAAATACATATTGCTACAGCCTCTGAACTGGCAAACAAATGCGTGTACAATGTGCTTAATGTGATGTAAAGTGTTTGCAGGGATGGAGCCACAATCCTGGGATGGATCCATGCTGCTTACAAGACTTGCACAGATACTTGACCAAGCTCAAGTCCACTGCTCTGCCGTGGTCACCAAAAAACATCTTTGGATCTCATTCAAATCTTTGGATTTCATGGGCTGTGCAACATTGAGAAAGGAGAGAAAAGAGCAGCAGAAATTCTGTTTCCTTCCCTCCACTCTTAAAGAGGAAAAGTGCACAGAAGGAAGGAACATTTCTCCCTCTCTTTACCTAAATGAGCAAGATGACAACTTAGCTGGAGGTTACTGATTTCTGTTGGGAAAGTGTAGATTTAAACTCAGATGTGCATCAGTCGTGACATCAGCTTTGGGCCTCCTCTATGAAGAGAGGATTTTATTTGATTTAAAAAAGACAAACCAAGACAAAACAAAACAAAACAAAACCCCAACCAAATAACAAACCAGACTTGGAAGTTTTTTTTTTATGATTTCCTGGTGCTTATTTTCTAAGTAGAGTCTATTCTTATAATATCCCTTGCTAGAACAGGCTCATCTCCAAAGGTCTGAGTTACACAGTAAAGGTGGAGCAGGAACTTCAAGTGGCTGCAGAGGTATGAAGTACCTGAATTTGACTGGCCTCATGCACCAAAAGATGCTGTAGGCAGCTTGGATTTAGACCCTGTAGTCTAACATATT
Organism: Cinclus cinclus; assembly: GCF_963662255.1. Lineage (NCBI taxonomy): Eukaryota > Metazoa > Chordata > Aves > Passeriformes > Cinclidae > Cinclus > Cinclus cinclus. Next base: position 113,677,336 of record NC_085048.1, read on the forward strand.
TAAGGAGCTAAGATAGGAAAGATATTAAAGAAGATAATTGCTTTCAATTCTGTGCTGTTCTCAAGGCTTTTGAAGTGTCTTGGTTCTTTTGGATTGGTTTCAGTGGAAACTAATGCAGTAGCACAGAGCATTTCTGAGTGCCACAGAAGATGTGGCAGGCACAGGGACCCAGCTGTGACGACAAAAAAAAAAAAAAAAAAAGGCAAAGCAACACAAGCACTAATTATTGATCATTTATTTCCTTTAGTTTTGGGACATTTGTCCTTCAGATTACTTGTCTGGCTTTGAAGAAACCATCTGAGGCTGCAACTATCAGGAATAGCTGCAAGAGTAATAGAGGAAGAGAGGAACTTCAGCAGTCCCCTGCCCACAGGTGCTGCCCTACCAAGCAGCCTGATAGCTCCAATTTACTAGAACCTTATTAATCCAAATCCCCCATCCTTTTTTTGCAGCATCACCTTTCTCCCTGTCTAGTTCCCATACTCCCAGGGATCAGCCAAAAGAACATGACCAAAACATGATAATCCTCAATTAGTAAACTAACTACATGCTTGTAGATATAGTCTTGATATGTTAAACCATCTCTTCCATTAGTCTTGCCAGTTTTGATTGAAAAACAGAGGCCTTCTACAAGTCTGTACTTGTATACAGTCACACAAATTTGTCTATAGTTGTCTGCTAAGAAGTAACACAGATAAATCTGGACTATATTCCAGCAAAGCTTTATCTTGTTGCAGTTTATTCTGTTTTCTGTAGTTGCAAAATTTTTTCTCCTCTTATCAAAAGTCTTCTAGGAGGTGGTTGAGCTTTTTCTTATGACTCAAAAATGTATTTTTAGTAAGAATAAAAGAAAATAATTGACCAGCAATTTCTTCAGCAGCTAATATTTAGGGTGTCCAAGACTACATATGTGCTGATTTTAAACAGAATAGATGCCCTGGAATTTTAGCAAAGATTTTGCCTGAAGCTGAGTCACTAAAATCGTTAATCAACATCCAGCAGCAAGAAGGGGATTTTGCTTTGCAAAGATGGACTCATAAAAGCACCTAAGCAAGTTGAGCTTGAGATGGTCAAGACATCAGTGAGAACCTCTGAGTAAGTAATAAAAGATTTCTGCACATTCAGTTTGGAGGCAGGATAACAAAAGCTCTCAAAGCCCCTTGGTGCCAGGTCTGATGCAAAGCCAACCCAACAGCTCCTACATGTACAGCCACCATGGAGTCCCTCCACATTATCTGGGTTTGCTCACTCCCCACCATTGTGTGCCGGGAGGGAATCCCATCCCACAGGCTCCTTCCCTGGGAGTAACTTGAAGTCTGACAGCCAGTGAGGTCACCCCCAGTCTCGCCAAAGCCTGTATAACATTACAATGAAGTAATAATGTATTTATAACACACCTAACCACTGATGGCTTCTATTCCTATTGAGGCTCTTTTTAGTTTTTTTTTTTTTCTTCCCCTGCATTTGTACAGATGTTTTTTGAGAACTGGTCGCCAGAAAGAGCCTTGCAGAAAACAAGCTCTGTCTGTTGATTCTGGCTGGCTTTTATGACGATAGTTGTTAGCACGCAGGATTTATGTTTCAAATATCATTTTAATTTCTTGGGCTGCGTTTTTAACCACAAAATGTTAATTCAATGGTGCACTATAAATGCTGCAGCTCCTTTATAAAAATGTAGGACAAGCTGTTTCTAAGGAAGAATTCTGAGAGCCTGATTCATAGAAATACGGCTCACATACATTTTCCATGGAATTTGCTCTGAAATATGTGTGGAATACATTCTACAATAAATTATGTACTTTTGTGATTCATTAAATCTTCTCCCTGCTCACAAGTAGTAAGCTCTTTATTACACACAGAAAAAGTGCAATCAGCCCAAACCAGCAACATTCTTATCATATGTGGTGGATGCTTTGGTTTTGATCTTAATAAAAAAAAATCTGTAAAGGCATTTAGAGAAAGCACATAAATTAAGATGGCATTCAGCTTTAATTTACACTAAAGCAAATTAAGGATATCTACACCCATAATTATTTCCATGTTCAGTGGAAGGAGTTAGGGCTTAGAATGACTCTCAGAAATCACAAGGATTATTGGGAATGGATGACTATTGAAAAAGACATTCTTAGGAATAATTCCTCTCATGTTATTTTTTCTTTTTATCACTTTGTTCTGGCAATGGTAACACTCCTTCTGTGTTTCCTGACAGTGTGCAGGTACCTGTGATGCGGTTTCACTGGCATGCACCTTCCTGAGCAGAGAGATTGGAGGTATCACCTGTGACATTATTCATATGCCATTGCACCTCACACAGTGCACATTAAAAACATTTACTGGACAGCCGATTAGGGGTCAGGAAAAGGAAATAATGCATCGTTTATGTGGCTGATGGCATTTAAGCAATTTTAGCCAAAATTCGCTTGACTAGCAAAAACCCAGATATCAACCAGCTTACAACAACTTCCATGGGATAAATGACCTACTTTGCCTTTCTTAGGATTCCAGACATGTTGAAAACAGACATTTCTGCTCCCAGACTTCATCTTTACCTTATTCTTCCCCACTTTGAGAATAAAATAATTTTTCTTGAATGCTAACGTCCTCAAAGCTTACTTTAACCATCTCACCTCTTGCTAGCAGTTGCATCTCTGAAATACTCCTTTTCTTTCTACACCCTGCTGCCATTTGTCTCCAAGGACATCACAGGGAGCAGCCCTACAGTGGAGGCCCCTGGTAGTGCTGCCCATGGGCACTGGCTGGGGCAAACTCAGGATCCAGACATGGGACTCTACCATGTGCTTTGTGTACTGCCTGCAGCAGTAAGACAGAAGGGAAAGAGGGAGGAGTGGACAGTGTGGCTTCTATTTTCAAGGCAAGAACCAGACTGGAAGTACCCCACAATCACACACTTTGTACAGAAAGCCAAGATGCATTCTCTTCTGCTCAAAGGAAAATAAGAAATATAATTTCACCATTCTTTTTAAATGTCATGTCCCAGCATATCAAACTCATTTCATCTTCAGATCATCCCACCATGCTCCGTTAGCTACCAGAAGATGCGAGCCAGTGTTACCACCACAACAAACTCCCAGTACAACCATATAATTTCAATTCTTCACACATTTTCTTCCCGTGCACACAATGCCTTTGGTAGTTCAGTAAAAGCCTCCTCTCTCCAGTCCACTGCCACGGGCTACCAGGCTGAAACAAAGCTCAGTTTCAAAGCTAAAGCATAATGACCAAGCGGGAGGGAAAGAATAAAAGAAATAATCGGCGGTAGCTGTGCCTGTGTCTCCAGAGGTTCTCCTGGCTGAGGACTCGACCCAGGGTGGGCCATCAGTTCTGCTGCCCGCCTTCCCCATCCTTCTTGGAAGTGTGGTATTGAAATGCCACCTCGTGAAGAGCCACATGGCGAAGCAAGGCAGGCTGCCAACCCAAAAAACGTCAACATGTAAAAACCTCAAGGCCCCTGCAGCGGAGTTTTCTTTTGTCCCAGTTTTCCACTGCTAATACAGGTTGGGAAACAAGCTGGCTGAATGAAAGATATTCAGGACAGGAATCATTTTTTGTTGTTGTTCCAGGCTGTACTCAGTGTATTGGGGTCATGTTGCCCGTGATATGAATGCTTGCAGCAAAATGAGCAGGAGTCATAAAAATAGCACACAGCACCAGATATGAGATCTCTGACAGGGCAAGGAGGGCTAGCAGTATCCCTGCCAAATAATTTCCGTGGGGCAAAAAAGAAGCAGGTAGTTCCCTGGATGGCATGGAGAAATAATGTCTAGATGAAGAAGGGGTTCAGTAGTCAGACTGTAAAAGTACTTATAAATAGTGCTCTAACAGAATGAAAAGTGCACAAGGAGAAAGAGGACAGTAAGAGGAAGAGAGAAGGAACATTTTTCTTCCTCTTGTTTTTCCCTTCTGGAGTGAATTTCAATCCAAGAGATCTTTCAGCCAGTTCCCCTTTCCCTTGTGAGTCTGGGCCTGACTTTTCACTCTCCACACCTTGCCTAGTCATTTGCAATCATATGAAACCAAGCCAGAGATAAATAAAAATGCTCTCAAATTTGGCAGCATTTTACACCTCTGTGGTTAATGCAAAACAGAGCTGCAAAGTTGGCCTTTTTGTTTTTTTTTCTTGTGAGAAAAACACACGTATCTCACCAGTGTAACCATCTGTTGTGTATCTCACTTAGAAAAAAAATGGTGGCTAATAAGGAATGTCACTACTCTGAAAGGGGGGAAAATGGTCTCAAAGAACATCAGGTTGAAGACAAGAGTCTCCAGCCAGTGGGGTAGAGGTGTCTGTATGATTTCTTCTCTTCTCCCACTCTCCTGTCACAGGACACAACCATGGGAGGTCAGACCTCAAAGACCACCACCAGCAGCCAACCATAAGGACTATTAATCCTCTAGACAGGTTTCAAGAACATGAAGGCATTAGTGTGGTGTCGTGTTTGGGGTTTGTTACCCCCTGCCCTCCCCCTTCTCCCTGGTGAGGCAGGTACTGACAGCATTTCTTGTCTCCCTGATACCCTGTTTGGATGTACCCCAGAGAGCTGCAGTGCTCTTACAGCGATGCTGATCAGTAGCTCTGGGCACTCATAGCAACATGTGGCCTTCCCAAAGGAGCTGCTTTCACTGTCCTAAAACAACCCTTAAATTCAGGTTGACCAAACTTAGAAAAAACCAGGGTTTTGTTGTTTGTGTAGTGCCTACTGACACCATGCAGGGGCTGTATGAGAAGACATAGCCTCCGACTCCACCATATAAGCAGAGCTGGTGCTTTAAAAATTAAAAGCGTAAGGGAAAAAAAAAAGCCCTTTATAAAATCACCTGAAAATATTATGGGCCATGAACCTTCATTTCTGATTTCATCTTGAGGCAGTGGGTCCAAGCAAGGCCACTCTTCCTCTCTTTTACTGTTTCCTTTACCCACCCATCATTTTACTCCTCTCAGAATTCTGCACAATAAAATGAATTATAAAAACAAAATGTAACAAAGCTAAAACTTTTTCTTTTTTATAACACTAAATTGAAAAGACTGGTTTGAGTTTCTACATTTCCTGAGTACTTACAGGCACCTGCAGAAGAGCATAAGTACTGGCAGAACATGGAACACTCTATCCTGAAGTAAGTGCATCACAATACAACATATTTTGATATTGCAGCTCTCACAAGTAATTATCATAAAGTGCTTTACAAGTGTAAGTAAGTAGAATTTTGTGGGCAAAATTTTAAGAGAATGAGAGACTCATCAGTATACTCCTGGAAAACAAAAATTTGGAGGGGAAAAGAAAGGAAAAATTCTCAATCAACCTGACCTAGATTTAAGTGTTTGTTTCTTATAAAACCAAATACACATACATTGATTTTAGCTTGAAAATGCCATTAGATGTGAAAAAACCCAAAACATTTTGCTGCAGACACTTATAAGAAAAATCAAACAACCTAGAGAGTTGTAGTTTTCACACCGCTGCTGCTGGTTTATTCCACAGTTCAGTGTTCACTGATGATGCTTAACCTTTCCATAATCCAAGGTCCAAGCAACACTTCATAAGAAACCAAGTAGAGACAGATTTTCTCCCCATGAATTCCTTTTTTTTATTTGCTACTTCTTTGCAGATTTGCACAAATGGATTTAAAAGTACAATTACAACAGTTTCGTGGAGCATAGCATGTTCCCAACCCCCAAATGGGACATCTCCACAGAAGGCATCAATGTTGGCTTCTCTCTCTAAATGAAACAGCCTGGGGATTTAAGCTATTCACACAGGACCAAACCACACATTCAAACCCTGCCATTACTCTGCTAGAACAGAGTTTTGATCCCAATGTCTCCCACATTCTTGTGAAAATATCTCAACCCATCAAGCTTTAGGCAGGGTTGCCATAAATTTCTGTTGCTGGGGCTGTCCCATTTTCACCCATAATTAAACATTCATGGAGTAGGGAAGAGAGGTGTTTATGGAGGAGGTCATTCATGTATTCAGTTCCCTTCAACAAGTCTGAGAGAAGTACTGTAAGCTGCAGTCAAACGTTCATTTTCCCTTTTTATTTAAAATATTTAGTCTAAATTTTATTTCTTTTCTGGCAAATTTGGAATGAAATTTCTAAGTCTTTTCAGAGAAACAGAAATGTAACTAATTAGCCCTCAAAGTTTGAAAGCAGTTCAGTTAAGCCTGTTTGGTAATACAGAAAAAAATTGGGCCATTAAGTAAAGCAATCCAAGATATCCTTACTGGCCCAGGCCAAACTGAAGGAGTGGTAAAAAAAAATATATATATATATATATACATATATATATACATATATATATATATATATATATATATATATATATATACACACACACATATATATATATAAGAAAGTGGAAAAGGTAAATTTTAGGTGAATACAAGAAAGAGATGAAAGAAGTGGGAAGCTCTGCAACAAGACAGATTGAATTGGATGGAGAAACCTGGGACAGCAGGGAAATTCCAGGCAAACCAGTCAGGATGAGAGAAACTGATGAACCAGTCAAGGTTTCCAAAGGGAAACCTATGTTTCTTTTGGTTTAATGCAGAAAGTCAGGAGTAAAACTGAGATTTTTTTTTTCCCCTATTCTGTACCTTGCTCCATAAAGCAGCAAAGGCTCCCAAAATTTTATGAGAAGGGGAAAGATTTTCCCAAGATGTGGGTTGGGAAATGTGACATGGGGCCAGGTGTGGGAGCAACTGCACTGTCTCTGAAGGTACTGCATTTAATGAGCCCCCTCTGCAGCTCATGGGGAGCTCCTTGTGCTCTTCCCCAGCAATGCATTTTCATGTCACCCTCTGGCTGCCAGCCACCATGGAGGGTTCTGTGGTGACAGGAGAAACCAGGGCTCCATAGCGTTTGGGGGAACAGGGCCACGGCCCCATCAGCTCAGCCATTAACCCACCCCTGGGCAGAAGTGACAAGGGCTGAGTCTGACATAAAAATTCCATTTGCTGGATGGAGCGTTAAATGTACTTCATCATGTCCAGGGGACACTTCGACAGAGCTGCTTTTCCCTCTCCTAGGTTCTGCCTAAAGTCTGGAAATTCCCATAAATACACACACAGACAAAAAATATCCATGGGGAAATTGTGATAGGCAGCAGATTAAATTTTAGGTAAGTTGGCTAATAACACAGAGAGCACAGAACAATACCACAGCTACCACAGCCTATAAAGGGCCAGAGACACTTTCTACGGACACAAACTAGAAAGAGTGGAAATTTGAGGAAGTCACAGATTCCTCTACAGCATGTCAACAAGCATGAGTCAGGAATGTTCAATAAATTGGGCAGTCAAATGATAGATTGCCATGGAATTCCAACCCAAAACCTATCGCCGCACAGATTAAAAAAAAATTTAAAAAAATATATATACAAAAAAAGGAAAATTGAAGTGCATAAGGAGAAAAAGGAAAGGAAGCAGCTATTCTACAAGATGTAATGAGAAATCATTTCAGTTTTAATCTCCTGACACAAACAGAGAATTGAGTAGTTCTGTGCTGATCTTGTGGTTGTACGAAATGTCCAACATGGCTAAAAGGAGAATTTTCTCAAGTGATGCTGAGCTGGGCTTTGGTGAACATGAATTCAGTGGAAAAAGGATGTTGTACTGTCAAAAGATTTCACAGTCTAGACCTTACTGGGCAATTAACTGAGCAGCTCAGTTTCAAGTGCTTCCCAGTTCTATAATTCTTCTTTTCTCTTCCTGATTTTTTTCCCCCCAAGTGCTGAAGGCTCGAGAGCAATCAAATAAATTCAGACGAGTTTAAAAGGCACTTCCCAAGGAATCATTACATGAGGATTGCATATCATCACTTGCATTAACTAGAGAGGTAGACTGATGCAATGTGCATAAAAAGTGAGTATCAGTTTCTTGTGCAACACCAAACACCTCACAATATAAGATCAAAAGGCAAACATGAGAGGATCCTCCACGTTCTATGGCTCTACTGCTCCTTTTCTAAGTTCACAGTCAATAGCCATGACTACAGAGAATCACCAGGCTTCACTTCAGAAAGTTCTTCAGCAAAAGCACAGACTGTACATCCTCTGAATTGTATGGAATTAAATCTTAATAATTTGGTTTAATTAATTTATGCAACTGCCCATTATGCGTATACACGCAAAAGTGACTGCAAGCAATAGACATACAATGAGCCCAACAGTGACACAAAATACTCTTACAACCAGGGCAGCAGGTTTTAATAAACACAAAATGTAAAAAGTCTGCTCTTATCAGAAAACAATTATCTCCTTTAAAAAAGGCAATAAAAGGAAAAAAATCACAGCAATAATTAATCTACAGTGAATGTGTTTTCAAAGTGGTTTCCACAGAACAAATCCCATTTAGGGCAAGAGGACATAGTCCTAGGCTGCACCAGGAGAAGTTTGGATTGGACATTGTGAGGAACTTCTTCACAGAAAGAGTGGTTAGACATTGGAATGGGCTTCCCAGGGAGGTGGTGGAGTCGCCTTCCCTGGAGGTGTTTAAGGGATGACTGGACATGGAACTCGGTGGCACGGTCTGACCGACACCGTGGTGTCCGGTCGGGTTGGACTCGGTGATCCCAGAGGTCTTTCCCAGCCTGATTGATTCTGTGATTATTATTATTATTGGATTCTAGATATCTTTGCCTGCTGCTACCTGTGCTATGCCAATAATTGCCAAAAAATGCAGGAGAATTGCAAAATTCACAAAAAAAATGTTCATCAAACTTGTCTTTACTCTTGTCTGTTGATTTGCTTTGTGATTTTTGAGGGTTGTGACCAAGCACAGAAGATGGTTGCTCCTGGGGTATTTCTTTGTCATAGAACCATAAATATAATAAATGTCTCCAAAGACACACTCTTAGTTTTGTTTTTTTTTCAAACAATCCGACCTTTCTTTCAGGTGTGGAAATACATCCTATGTACAACCCCAGACTGGGGGAAAGCTCCTGAACCAAATGGCCCAGTATTTCTGCAGTCTGAATAAATAAGCTCTGTGGATCAAGAAGCTGCCACACTGCACAAGAGCAGAGCTGGGAGACAGGAGCTACATCAGGCACTGAGAGATGTTGGACATTTGAGTACTTGGGATTAATCCAAAGCCCACTGACAAACCACAGACATTAGTTATTGTGTATGTGCAGGGAAAACCAGTTAAAGCTATACTTATATCTCTGCCTCATGTCATGCTTCTCATTGAGAGCATGGTCTGAATCCCACAGAGATTTTTCACTAGTGGCTGATCTGCAGCGGGATTGCAGAGTCCAATCCCATCTTGAACCATAGCAGGTGCCTAGACATGGCTCCTTTCCCATCATACATGGAAAATCACCACTAAGCTACTTCTAACAGACATAGTGAAACCACAATGTACCCAAGCTAAGGAACGGTAGAGTGGCTTGCAGATACTCCTAAGATTCCTTAACTTTTACAGGGTATGTTTTCATGATGGCACACAGTGAATCCATTCAGATTTAGATATAATTCTTACCACATTAGTAAAAGAATCAGCAGTACTCTATAAAAGGAATTCGAGGCACAAGATTGCAGAGGACTGGCTACAATAATAAATATTTAAAGTGTTGATTCTTCACCTGGAAGAAATCTGCAGGGTTTCCTGAAAAGCTACCAATTTCCTAGCATAGGATCAACCCCCTCGGTTTTAAAGCATGATTTTTTTGAAGACTGATATCAAGCTAGAAAAATAGCCATCTGAAATAATTACAGCCTTTGTGCTAGCTTTTAGAGTTTAGACTTATTACATAGAGCTCCCTGAAAGTATTTTGCAGCTTAAAGCAACTCAACAGTATTTGAACACTGGCCTTATTTGGGGTGAAAGAGACAACAGCCTGTAGTTCAACACTTGCTGAATGTATTTTCTATATCTATCTAGGTTTTTGCTTAATTACTATTACTTCTAGCTTAAGTATTGTAAGTAACATTTATTAATTAATGTGATATTTGGTGAAGTTCGTTTTCTTTCTTCATTTTACTGAAAAAAGGCACAGGGGGACAAGCAGAGAAGAGCTGAAGACATGCGTATTCCATTTGAAATCCGTGATTAAAAAGCTTAAAAATTCAAATCAACGCAAAAAACTGTTTTATTTTAATACTGTGGAAGGTTTCAGTGAACTCCATTATTTTCACTCACTATTTGCTTGAATAATTTAGGCAAGAAAGCTAAATTATACATAAAGTGTACAGTTAGAAGAAAAAGTTCATGCACAGCCTCGGGCTATAGCCATCCCCTAATGATGTCTGTAGTCAGTGGAAAAGAACTCGTTAGACTGAGAGTAATTTCTCAGGGTTTAAATTTTTTTCTTAAAGCAATAATGTTCTTATAAAAATCTGACAAACACACTCAACCAAAAACCACAAAAGAGAGGCTGTTCCTAAAACCACAGCCTTATAACTTTTCATTTAATTTCGCTGGAAATCTGGCTTTTCACGTACTATTTATTCTCGTTGGCTGTCCTCAATGATCTGATTAAATGAGAGGAAAGCACGTCTTGATATCATCCAGCTCCTACTTTGTTTAATCAGGGACCTAAAGTTTGCAGGGAGTTAAAATAAATGCCATGCAGCTCTCTGAGCAAAACTGAAATCTGCTGTGAAAGAAGGTTGCTTTTCCACTCAGTACATAGTAATTTTTGCTAGTGGTTGCAACTTGCCCCACTATTGTATCCAAGGAGCAGCTCATACAATTAAACATTTACGGCTCAATTCACTAAAGCTTTACATGCCCTTTAAACTTGACTGGGGAAATGTGCATGCCCAAGTGGACCAAGTTACCAATAAATTGCTTCACCTCTGATCTCACATCTCTTCTCTCTCTTCCTCAAGATCAGATGCTGTAGAGAGCAGAGCTCCTGAGAGCAGCAAGCTGGGTTTGAGCTATGCATGAGCAGGAGACAAGAAGCCATTGTATGGAAATTAGCTAATATTAAGTTTGTTGATCAGGCTTATCTTATGATCAAAGTAGCTCAACCAGATCAGAGAAAGAGGCAAGGAGTTTTATTCAAATTACTTCTTAGAATCCTTTGTATAAAATGAATAACTTTCTATAATATTAATGGTTTTACATCACTTTATACTTATATTATTCTGTCACATTAGTTTAACATTACTACCGTGTACAGCGGTTTAGCATTAATGTGATCAGAGGACAAATTACACGTGCACTTCCATATTGTTATATTGAAATCAAGGCCTTCTATGACACTAATATGAAGCAAACTTCAATAAAATATGGACTGTCTAACATAAAGTCATTTTTATATCTGGTTGGAGTAAGAACACGTATTATTCCTTCTCAAAATCACTTGCAGCATGGCACCCAAGCAGGGTGAGAGGAATAGTGCTGTATCAAGATAGAAATCAGTGGAGCCCTCTAGCATCCTTGAAGGAATCCCAATCCATGGAGACCCACTGTGCCTCCTGGCTTCTGTGGGTGACACGTGCTCCCCAAAGCCCACAGTCAACAGGCCAGGGCTCCTGAAGCAGATTAAAAACTGCTTCCTAAATTTCAGGGATAAAGCAGGCCACTGAATAGTGACTGAGTTTCCATGACTCTCCAGCAGCCCTGTCCCAAGTGAGACCTGGACCAGACAGACTGGAAGATTCTCCATGACCTGCCTCTCTCCTCTAAGGCATATGATGCAGCTCAGAAGCAGCAAGCTTTGGAATAACGTGGAAAGGAAGGAATTTTGGTCCCTCTGGGGAACAGAAAGCCTCCAGCAAATTGAGGACAGAATAGCCAGAGCACCCTGAATGCAAGAAGAACCAATGCAGCTGCCTCCCCTGCTGCTTTCTGTGCTACAGGAAGCATGGTTGGAGGACAAGGAGCCAAAGACGGCTTGGGGAAAGATCAGAGTATTTGGGTGGAAAATAGGAACTAGTGCTTGCAGACACAGCTGGGACTGAGTTAGAAAGGACACAGGCTTTGTAGCCAGCTGTGGGATGACCCCAGCCTCTCCTGCACAAGAGCTGGATGCAATGAAGAGCAGTGCCCAGCAAATCCACATGGGCATTAGGCTATTTAGGATGTTTCATGTTACAAGTATAAAACTTCACTGCTCAAAGCAATTCTCTGGGCTTATTGTACTTATCTTTTTGGAGGATGAGGATAGAGGATATTACAAATTGATCAGATGAGTTCACAAAAAACAAAAAATAAAAGAAGTTCTGATTAATTCAAAGTCCTAAATAGGTGGCTTCCACCAAGCACAGAGGCATGTCCTGCTCCTGGACCATCCAATGGTAAAAAGTTCTTGCCAAACACACCTTACCTGATTTAGGTAAGTGTTGACTTCAGCTTCATCATAAAGCCAAGAAAAGCACCAGTCATCCCTCCTTCAACCTCAACCCCACAATGCTATCTTAACCCCAGGAGCTCATTACTATATTTTTTTCCTCTTTGGTAAAATAGAAGAGAAACCCCTTATTATACTCGTTGCTGTATGCATTTCCTACACCTGCTATATTCCATTGTATCTTAAAAACACCACCATGACCTTCCCACAGTTTCTCTGGCACAAATTTTTACAGAACTAATAGCAGTGGAACTGAATCTCCAAGTCTTAAGTGAGAAAATAGCTTTAAATGTGGAAACCAGAAACTGGCAGGTAATGTCTCTTCAGAAAGCAATAGGAAAACCACCCTTAACAGAATCTTTTTAAAAAAATGGTTTATTTTTAAATTATAGCAGCCCCCTCATCCCAAAATCCAGTTTATCCATGTCAAACAGGTTCACCATTGTTACTAAAAAGTCTCTCTTCTTGCTTTCCAAGGTGCACTCATCAGTTCTACAAGCTAAATGGTTACCTACCTTCACACTGTGTTCCCCCCCACAAGAGTTTTCTTCCTGGCTCTTTTCCACATCATCATCATCATCATCATCATCATCATCATCATCAGGAGATCCCAGAAGAGCATGTCTGCTCAGGAGCTCTGAACTTTGCACATATTTCCATCACTGAAGCTTTTCAGGCAATGGCAGGGCAGGGAAATTTTTCTCTTTTTAAGTACAAGGCCATGATTATGGTTGCTGGTTTGTTCATGTAACCATTAACCATTCAAAATCCCCCCCGCCACACCAGGGGAGCTCATAGTAAGATAAAAAGTGTTACAAGGAGGAGTCCAACTTTAGATCCACCAAAGAATGCAGATAGAGACTGGTCAGGCTTGAATCCCTAACCATGCCCACCATGACCATTTGCTGTTATGCAGGAAACCTTCCCTCCACTTTCTTCCTGACTGTCCCCAGAGTAAAATAATTCATCCAGAAGCACAAACACTTGCCTATTAAGCTGAATTTTTCACAGACTCATAAAAAGGCTTGAGTTGAAAGTGACCTTAGAAATAATCTTATTTCAACCTTCTGCCATGGGCAGGAACACCTTCTACTAGACCACTAGACCAGAGCCTCATCCAGCCTGGCCTTGAACTGTTCCAGGGATGGGGCATCCACAGCTTCTCTGGGCAATCTGTGTTAGGGTCTTACCACCCTCACAGGGAAGAATTTCTTCCGGTTATTATCTTCCTCACTAAGCTGGAAATGTTGACTGAGTTGGGCAGATCAGAATATTAACCACTGAAAGTAGGAAAATGCTTCTGAAATGGAAGTATTTCTGCACCCAGCAAGAAGCAGCACTGCAGCTCCTGCCTTCACATCCTTTACCCACTTCCAGCACTGACCAGAGAAGGTTTTGCAAGCGTAGTATGCTCAACCCCTTCATCTGAGTGAGAAAATTTGGGGAATGGGAAGAGCTTTTGATACTCCAGCTGTGAAGCAGCAGGGAACTTGGGCCAGACTGGAGCCCTGTAAACTACTACCTCCATTTTCTCAGCTGAGACTGCAGTGGCACAATGACCCAGGACTGACTGACCACAGCTTGTCAGGGCTAAATATGAAATTAGCCTCAAGATAGATATTGGGTTTTTTCCTGCCAACAGCGTTTATTCCAAGTAGCCCTTTAAGCACAGGCAGTGGAAGGAAATTCTATTCAAAATGAAATGTGAATTTATTGTGTTTTTAAACCCCCAAGGTTCCATTTTGGTATGTAAAACTGTGACCAGATTTTCTGAGTAAGGGGAACTCTTGCTGTTCAGGATGCTTTTGAAATCTAACTGCTGCCATTTTACAGAATATTCTGGGTTGGAAGGGACCCACAAGGATCATCAAGTCCACCTCTTAAGTGAATTGCTTTTGCGTGGATCAAACCCACAACCATGGTGCTATTAGGACCATGCTCTAACCCTGAACTTATCTTGGTGTTAAGAGCCTTTACAATTTTCTCCCTAATTATGGCTGCTGAACAGTGAAAAAAAAATCTTCTGAAATTTTTAAAAACATGATCCTAATTACGTAAGTCGTTAGATTGCTCTTCTGTTATAAAATTAACAGCCCATCTTGAAAGGGGGGGGGGGGGGGGATGGTATTCATCTTTATTTAGATGCTGACGCAAATGAGAGGCAAACTGCTGAGCACGTTCAGGCTGGGGCTCAGTCAGTGAGCACCAGACCACAATGCCATCGATTATGCAGCCATCAGGGACAAACATGCTCAGCTGGCTCAGCCACAGCGCTTTGAGAGCTGATTCCTGCGAAAGACCTCTCTCAGAAAACTAGACTTCTCCTTCTGAACATTTTTCCTGATGAACTACACGTTGCCTATCCCTCTCAGCCCTTGGGAAGTTCACCGTCTTCATCCTGCTACGTTTTGAGGCTGGACGGGTCTAGCTCCACCAAACATTGTTTTGGGCATGAGGGGCCAGAGCAGGGGAGAATGGAATGGCAGGCTGGGAAATCTCTCAGAGCCCCTTCTGAGGACTGCACTGGGATGTGGCAGGTTTAACAGGGGCTTTGTGCTCCCCCTGCGTGTCGTCCCAGCCGGCGATCGAGTCTCCCATAACCCTCAAGCTAACGAGGCTGGGCTTTCCTAAGATTCTCATAGGAAATCAGGTTTCTCAATCCTTTAGTCGTTCTTGTGGGCTCCCTGATGCTCACCCCTCTATCCTCGTGAAGTCCATACACCAGAACTATTGAAACTCTGAGAATGACTCATCCCAAACCAAGCAGCTCTGGCATTTATTTGCTTACTCAGACACCCTTTCCATCGGCCTTTATGACTTTTGGGACCTCACACACCATGACCTCCTCACTTCAGACAAGAACATCCATTCAGCAACCAGCACAGGAAAATCTCTGCAAGGCTGCTGCTGCAGGATGGATCCTACGAGCAGCCCTATAGGTCCTAGAACACTGCAGGCAACCACCTCAAATCTCAACTTCTCACTTAAAATCAATGTAGCTTTCTAATGTTTTTTTTGTTTTGTTTTGTTTTGTTTTGTTTTGTTTTTGTTTTGTTTGTTTGTTTGTTTTGTTTTGTTTTTTTAATTCCAATTATTCCTGCAGGAAGTTTGCTCCTGTCTCACTCTTCAGATGGTTAGGCACTTTTTTCTCATCTCCAGCATAGAGGTATTCGTAGCCAACATACAGCCATTTGTTGTCATTTATTGCCATTTGCCCCTGTTCTGAGGCAGTGTTGCAGGGTTTGCCTGCCACAAAGGACATTGAGGACACTGGGATTCTCACCATTGACTCTGGAATGGTTCACTGCACCAGGAGTGGGGGAGGAGAGAAGGGATAATCACACAGAATGCAGAAATATTAAAATAATAATATTCAAGAAACTGCTTTATTCTGATTTGTTTATACATTATCCAAGCATTTTATTTTATTATGCATTTTAATAATGCAAGGGCTTAAAAGCTGAAAATGAGTATATTCCATGAACTCAATATATTCCAGTTTGTACATTATCAATTGTTTTTCCTTGTGATTATGCCGTTTTACTTTATCATCCCTTTGATAACAATTCCTGTATAAAACCTGACTTTATATTTCATTTTTCCCGTCTGTTATCTTAGCAAAATACATCCAAAACACCCTTTGTATTGCTGTACTAATATAACAGATCAGGAGAAGCTGTGGCATAAGAAATCAAAACCATAATAATGTCTTTGGGTTTTGCATTTTAAATACTGCATTCATTGTTGCACTGAGGTTTGAGATCCCTTTTCAGACATTACTGAGATTACCTTTGGTAATGCCTATTTCATTGTACTTTGATATAAAATAATGTATGTCATAAATCATCTAAGTGACTGTCATTAGACTGAAAAGCACCTACTTATGATATGTAACAATTTGCTTTTCTAATTTGAAGAGGATTGAGGTATTTTAATTATATAAGGTCTAAAGCCCTTGTGAATGAAATTACAATTCAGTGTAAAATCACTTTCTGCACAGAGCTGTAAGTTAGGAAATGATAACAGCTATACTCATCAATTTGTACTTTTTTGTCTGGACTAAATACAGGGAAAAATAGAAAAACTTATAATGTGAAAAGATTCATCATTTCACTAACTAAAAACCTGAGAAAATCCTTCATATTTTTAACTTTAAAAAAATCTTTTATTATAGTTGACAAAAATAATCTTTACAGATTTTAAGCAGAATTTTTTTCCAATTTAAATAAAACACTGACACTCTGAGATGTATGGACTTCATGGAAGCATGGGCAGGGTTGGGCAGAGAGGTTTATTTAATAATTATTGATATACTTCACATTTTCAAGACTGCTTCTATTTGGGAGTGAAATGGGGGTTCAGAGCTTTTCCTGTGCAGAAGAATTTAAAGTTTTTGGAGTACTTCACTTTGAAGGTGATCAGGGCTCTGAACGTGTACATTGTAGAGGGATTTAAAATTATGAGAACTTTTCAAATTGTTTGAAACATTGATTTTTTTATAAAATTGATTTTTCAAGGTTTTATTTCTTCAGTGGCCGGGTAATTACAGCAGACCAGAAGCTGAAGTGCTTCTGTCTGAAACCCAGACTCACTTTCAGCCTCTCTTCCTTCTCATTCTCCCTTCTTTCCCCCTCCCTTCTCTCTTAATAAGTTTTCTGGTTTCTCTCGCTGCTGGGACAGACACATCACACTTTGTTCTTGCTCATAAATCTCTCTCTGACCAAGCAACCAGGAAGTTATTAAGGGTGAGGAGAAGGTCAGGTTGAAAATGCAGTTTGATCAGACCTGTTCTGGCAAAATAGCACCATACCCACCTCAAGAGTGATGCCAAACACAACTGGGATGGAGCTTTTAACCAATGTTCCAGCCACAAGCACCCTCCCATATGACTCTCACAGGAGGTTACAGGAACTCCAAAGGATTAAGGAGTAAAACCATTAAGATGGGATTTAGTTGCATGCACAGCTTTCCCCAAGATGCTTTTTTTCCCTTTCTCTTGCTGAACACGAACAACAATACAGAAAACCCCATGGACTCATTCAGTAGATTCAGGTGTGCAGCATTTAAATATCTCCCCGAAGACTTTGGTTCAATCAGACACAGGGATGATGCATATAAAGTTTGCATCCTTTCCATATTTATGAGTTATGATTTCGGGAGAGTTAGGAGGGTGTGGAGCTGTTGTTGGTTTGGAGTTTTTTGTTTGTTTGTCTTTAAATAGAAATACAAGTACTAACCCTGCAGGCTAAAGAAGTCTTCTTATACAAACTATATTTAGGATGCCATGGATGTATTGGGACAGAATATATATCAACTATGTTTTAGCTCATGTTAAGCAGCAAAGCTGAGCAAGGACCACTAGAAACAAGACGTTTCACTCTGCTAAAGATTCTTATATACAGATCACTTTAATTATGGCTGTTGGACTGCCAATGATGAGTAATTAATCAAGACATTTCTAAGGAATGTATATTATGATGTGTGTGAGATATTATATATAATATATTTAAGAAGTTTGCAACTTGAATTAGTGTTATCATTCTTGGAAAATAAGAGCCCAAAACATTTTACTTATCCTCCAGAAAGTACATAAGTACTTTCTCGACAGACAAGCTTAATTGTAGGGAATAATAGCAAATAACTTCTTAAGGAACAATTTCATAAATATGTTTTTAATTAAACACAAACACATGCACACATACAAGTTGATTGTTACTTTCTCCTAGTCCAGAAGATGCTCCATTTGCCTGCTTTTAAAATAAAACTATAGTGCCAAGGTTTGATTCAGACTTTTATGCATTTTTGTAAAAGGCCATATCAAAGCAAAATGAACATATTACTGAATTTCTGTCAGCTTGAAATAACACCTGCCACACACAAGGTCTTTAGCCTTTCATGCACATCATAACTTCAGTCTAAATTTAAAGGAACAGGGAAAGCAATAGAGCAAAGCTACCCAGATGTTGTACGGTCTGTGCAATTGTAAATTTAAAAGTACCAGCTTTCCATCCAGATTTTAACGCACCAGAAACAATATGAAAATTCCAAGCCACACTGGATTATTGAAATGTCTGGCCATTTTGAAATGAATTTTGGAACAGATGTACAGAGGTAGGCAATAAAGCTGTGATAATAAGGAACATTTCTACATCATCTCACAAAACTACTAATCTATAATGAGGACCAAAACTACTCATGAGAGAGGATGGTTTTCATTACTTTCTTTTTCAGCTTCAGTTTGAGTATTCCGATTCCTTTACTCACTTGCTAGATTTTGATAATTTTCTAAAGCATTTGGTAGCTATTTGACTTTATCATTTCTAGTCCACAACACAGGCAAATGTCTAAGTGACTTCATTTCTTCTTTGCTGAAGGCAAACAGCACAGAGGAAGATCAACTTAACTAATTTATTGTAATTTATCGTATTTCAATTAGCTTCAAAATCTGCGCTTTTCAATGGTGGTTACTGACTTTAGACATCTCCATTGGATGCACAAATTCAGACATCACAAGAGGCTCTGATTTTAAGACAATACAAAATTCATACAGCACCGACCAGATGACCAGCAAAGAAAATCTGGGCACCCAGAAACCTAACCCTCACCCCAAGCCCAGCTGCTCTGAAATTTTTCCTGTTCACACAGAGTAACATTTGAAAGAAAGAAATTATTATACTCTTGGGCGGATAAGGTAGTCTCTAGACATCATGTAGACAAGGAGGAATAAATCCTTCATAAGACTAAGCAGAAAAGATTGAGAGAGCAGGCAAGCTTTAAGCTCCCAACTGTTTCCACAGGTCAGCTAAAAGCAAAGGTGACGCCTTCTTTTAAGCTTTCAGGTGGTCTGCAGAAGGGCTTATGTGCCTGAAACCTTGTCTAATACTACTAGTAGATAGCCAACTAAATTACTTTGTCTTCTAAAAGATATCATCACTTCCAACAAACCTTGTCATGCTGACATAAAGCAGATTAGTCAGGCAAGTTCGGTGCTGTGCCAGATTAAGCTGCATACCAAAGGCTTGAGTTTACACATATTACTCACTGCATTTTTCAGCCTATCTGTTCAGTTCATCCTGTTCTGAGATACACACACATACACATTAATCTGGGCCAGTCTTAATTTTAAGGTTTCTAGATTTAAGCCTTTTTTTTTTTTCTTTTTTCCCCTCCAGGGATGTGAAACTTTTGCCTCTGAACACCAAGTTGTGCAAAGCCATCTCGTTTTTCCACAGCACAAAGAAGAAGAGCAAAGACTGAGGGAGGAGGGAAGAACATCTAGTTCCAAGAAAAGAGCAATGATATCTTTATTTAGGCGAGTTATCCCCTGGAGTTTGGCCAGCTCCCTGAAGCATTAACCTGAAGGTAGGTGACTGACAGTGCTGGCCTGACAGTCAACAGATACTCAGCTTCTAAATCTCTGCCAAAACCTGGCAATCAGGCAGCTAGAAGCAGCTACTGGGCTGATTCCAACAAAGCCACTGACTTCTGAATTGCTATTTCCCACTCTTCTTTCCATTTTTTTCTTGGAAGTTTTCTATCCCCAAACCTACTTAATGATTATGAAACAGGACAGGAACACAACCCGAGATAATTTTGCTTTGGTATGCACCTGCTCATTCACTCCAACCCCACCCAACAACTGCAGTGTTTTAGATGTTTTTCAGCTTTGTTTTAGCTTCAGGTGTATGTACAACACTCCCTGTGCCTTGCACAGGTCACCAGAGGATGAGAGAATGTCACAGAACGAGTTTGCTGTTTTCTTAACCTGAAGAAAGGCCTTACTAAGCGTACTCTTTCACACCCACATGTGTCTCTGAGATTGCACATATTTCTTCTTCAACAAGCTCCTATGATTAAAAGCATGGGGGGGAGGGGAGAAAAAAAATTGCTGAGTAGAAATTTTCATCTGATCTCTGGAGTTCAAATCATCTGGAGGAAGTGAGAGTGGGGAAAAAAGAGAGCTGCAAAGAGGATGGGTCCAAGAATATCAGAAGAGGTGCTGATATCCCAGGCACATTGGCTGCAGCTCCAGCTTCCCACGATGGCACTTCTCTAACAGCACAGCTGGCCTCTGTGTCCCAAGCCAAGGATCCTGAGTGATAACCATGGCAGGAGCCACGCCAAGGGCTGTGGCAACAAGTGTGAGATACGTCACAAAGGTGCAGGGAGGCAGCAATGTGGCACTTCTTGATGTGACACCTAAGGGGTCAGGCCTGATGCAGGACTGCAGCCCATCCATTTGGCTGCATCTCTCTAGCTTTGGTGTGAAATCATCATTTTCCAGTTAGTCACACCAGTGTTCCAGCTCCGTGTTCCAGCAGAGCGAAGAAAGATCTAATTTAAAAACAAAATAGTTAAAGGCCTAAGTGATGACACTTGTTATGCATAAGAGAACAACTTGGAAATTTAAAAACAGCCTTGTAATTAGGGATTTGAGTGAGATATCACAAAGTTCAGGCTTGAATCCATGCCCTGCCTCAGTTTTTCTGTATTATTTTTGGACCGTATCTTAGTTCTCTGTGATTCAGTTCCCCATCTGTACAGTAAATGCTTCTTTCCCTTTTTTGTATCTTGAATTACAAGCATTTAACTGTACTGAAATCCAGATTTCATCTGGGATTTTGAAGAATTGAATAAAGGAAATTACTGTGATTATTTAGACATAGAGGTGCATGCACACAAATGAACCATTCAAATGATTGCTCCAAATTTACTCACTATTCCAAAATGCAGAAAAATGGTCTCCTCTTCATAAATGTTGTCCCAATCAGTAAACTGCCTGTCCACACTGAAGACATAAAGGCCGAGAAAATGCTTGAGTATGTAAAGAAAACATTATTTCCAAAGATGATGAAAATTTGGGAAATTAACAAGTTTTAAAATGTTTTAATGTGATAAATTAAGGAATATAATTTTCAGCTTGCTCTATAATTGTGACCTCTCTCCCAGCCTTCTCTTTCAAAACACTGCAATGCATTTTCCAGATGTGTCCTGATGGAGAGGATTCTATCTTCAGTGGTTCCTCACATCACAGGGGAAAAAGCTGACTAGGGGGTCCTCCATCCTACCTGCCTACCCTTCCCTTGTAGTTTTATGCAGAGGTAACAGCTGTAGAGGGGATGTGATAAGAGAAAAAGGAGGTTGGCATATTGCTCTAGATTTGTTTAATACAGAAAAAGTATATGTTCATATAATTTTATTTCCTATATTTGACAGCAAAAGCATTGCCAAATTCTAGTCCAGGATCCTAATTGGGACATTATAGTGTGATTGGGAATAAAGCTTCATAGAAAACAGCCATGCATTTGAAAAGCAGGTATCCCTGTGTACACAACTGAGCTGCTCTCAGAAGGTCCTGATCCTAACCTAGCTACTCTAGAAATTATTAAACTGATTACCTGCAAAGATTTAAACAGTAGCATAAATATCCGTTTGAGTAACTGCTGCCCCTGGATACTACTCCAAGTACTGTACTGATTGCTCTCAAATCCCCAGACCAAAAAAGGCCCCAAGAAGTCCTCAGTCATCCCACAACACAGGGGTGACTATATTAATTTCACTGCTGATAAACTTGTTTCTCAACTGTTTCTACAGACCAGCAATAACAGAAACTAGATGGCCTCACCAGGCAATCTGCTCTAACCCAATGCTACTATTATTTCTGGGGAAATTTTCCTAGCATCTAACTTGGAACTCTCCTGCTATGATTTTGGCCCCAGCACAAACTTGTAAAAGAGGTAACAGCCTAATTTTTTTAAAAAAAGTCTTTAATGTACTTGAAGAGTAACTTCAGTGTCCCTTAGAAGACAAGAAAACTGTATTTTTTCCAGTTTCTTCTCCTAAGCCATTTTCTCCAGACCCATAAATGTTCTCAGCGTTTATTCAAAATCTTTCCAGCTTTGAAGAATAGTAGCAAAGCTAGTCAACACCTTATCAGTGCCAAGTGACATAACAGAGTCTTGAGAGGTAAATGCCTACTAAGTTCCAATTACAAGGTCTGCCTTTCTTTGCAATACTATGACATGCCTGGTTTTGGAGTTAAATTTGCATTCAGCTTGTGATCTAACTAGAATTCACCAAAACTTTTCCAAACTGTTGTCACCTGTTCTTTATGCATCCCATGTTCAGGCAGTCAGTGACCTGTGAGCTTAGTGCCCAGTTGAATTTTACATCTTCTTTTTGTTGTTTTTTCAAATCACTTTCTCACTTTTTATATGCCTTTCTAAATTCCTTATCCTGTTGTCTACTATATTTGCAGGTCTTTATAACTTCATGTTGTCTGCAAATTGAATAAGCATATTCTGTACTGGACTGTGCAAGTCATTAATGAGAACATTGAACAGAGCTGGAAGCAGGACAGATAGCTGTGGAATATTACGTATCACATTCTTCCAATTGGATAGGGGAATGCTGATAACAATACTTGGAATACAATTAACTAGCTCAGAGGTGTCTCATCTGGTTTAATATCTTTTCCTTTCTCCATTCAAGTACATGTATTCCATCCACTGTTTCCCAGTCCATTCTCAAAAAAACAAAAAAAACCCCAAAAAACAACAACAAAAAAACAACCAAAAAAAACCCCAAAACAAAACAAAACAAACAAAACAAAACAAAAAAATAACAACCAAAACCCAAAAACCTAATGGTTCAGGAATGGAAACAAAACCTACAGTTCATCAGGCCCTACACAAGCAGATCCATTCTGTCTAGATACTTCTTATTCCCCTGGTCTAGGTTGATATCTGACAACCTCACTGATGCTATATAAGATTTATTTCTAAATGATTCTGGTATTTCTCTATTCTGATTTAGACTGCATGTTAATTATCAAAGATGAATCTAGTTGTGCACCCAGCACTTAAGCAATTTAAGAGCTCAAAGACCTTACCTACACCTCATGGTTTCTCTTGAAATCAGAGCATTGATTGCTCAAGAAAGAGGTCTGATGTACTTGAAATACAAGTCCCAGCTCCAGTAATAACTTTGGAAGTGAACTGCACAGACTGAATGGGTGGCAAATTTAGATTAGATAATACAAATTCTTTGCTCCCCATCCAAATGGGCTCAAAATACGGGATGCTTCAGAAGTATTGTGTCCATTCCAGAATGTGATAACATTAGTTATTAGGAGAGCTAAGCACTTCTGTCTCTCTGGGGACAGCCAAGGAAAGTAATCCAAATTAATTTTAAAGAAGGATTAGTTAAATCAGCTAATTAGCTAATTATATCTCAGAAAGAAAATTCTTACTGAGACCTAGGATGGGCAACTAAAAAATCCAAGCCAACTTCAGGCAGTTTTAATTTAGCACAAGGGTGTCCACACAGCTCATACACGGCGAATTCACACCTAATCCAAATGAACTTCCTGAGTGTCCCTCTGGGGGAAAACTAACATGGAAAGGAGCAAGCATGGATTTTGAGGAAAAAAAAATAAATCCAGAAACCACTTTTTAAAAAATTAATAGCTCGATGATTCAGACTTGGACTGAAATCTATTTCCTATGTGTTACTTAATCAGACAGTTTCATTTGAGCAAGCGAAGAGCCAAAAATAGAGTTGTGTAAAAGCCCTCTGAGCAGCTCTGTGCAGAACGGAGCTCCATCCTTGCTCCCAGGTTGCCCTGGTGTCCCATGCCTTCAGGTGTCTGGGGACTTGCTGATGAGGTCTACAGGGTTTCAGCAGGATGTGGTGCTAGTAGTAAAGCCCGCCTAAAATATGGGTTTGCATCAGAATCGCGTATCAAAAAAGAAGTGGAAGGATGTAAACAAACTATCTTAATGGCATTTTCACAGCAGAGCAGAGGGAAAGTGGTTGGTGTTGAATATGTCTGCCACAAGAAAAGCAAAGGACAACTCATTTCTGATTCTTCCCCACCCTCAAAGTGTTTTGTGTAACTGGTAAAGCAGCACTTTCCACTGACCTTTTGGAAGCAGTTAAGAGGAAGAAGATATTTTTTAATTTCTATCTAAAAAGAGACTCATAAAAACAGGCAAAGATGGATCAACCTTACCCACCAAGTTAGACAGCCACTTTCTTGTAACCAAAAAAAGAAGATTTTGATGTTTTTATGGCCTTCAGTGCAATGTAAAATCTTATACCAAATTCACTGGCATCTACTTGCACATCAAGGAAAAGATCATTTACAAGTGACACTGGAAAATTGCCATTTTCTGTAGGACACGTAGAGAGTGGAAAGTCTGCATTTCCCTCCAGATCGTTCACATCATTTTCTTAGACAAAACCCAGTTTTAGGGGAGAGCATATAAGCAATCTCTGAACAGAACCAGAAAACTTTCTGTCGGTCTTTCTGGATGATCACAGGTTCCAGCACCTCCCTTGGGCACAAGGCCAGCCTTATGGCACAAGTTTTCCTGTGGGCCCAGCATTGTGGCCTGACCTCATGGCACAAAACACATGCTTGCTCCCAGAACCAGGCTGCATCACCAGAGCACAGCTCATTCCTAGGGGAAGCAATGAAATGTTGTACTCTGGAGAAACTGTAAGGGCTTTAGATCTCTTTGACCCTTCTATACTTCCACAAGGACCGCCGCTCTAACGTGAGGTGACACAAGGCTCAGTGACAGACTCCTTTAGCGTCTCCTCAATCTTAACCACAAAACCAGATCAACACTTAGTCTGGGTTTAGGGCTCCACTCAGTGAGTTTCAGGAGAAGCAGACAGCTCTGGACAGCTTGTTTGAGCACACGGTGAATTCAAGCACATCTGAAGGGGCCCCAACTCAGCCAGAACTGAACCTGCTGCTTAAACAGTCAGTAACACATCAGCAGCTCCAAAGACACTCATTAGCTCTGCCACTAGATGTTATCAGAACAGAAACTGGAGTAATTGACTTCAAAATAGCTAAAAATCAGTGGGCCAAACAGAGAATAAAGAAAAGCCTTGTGAATGAATCCTCCCATTCTAACCAAACAGGTCCTTTCCTGCAAGGCTTCTCTCAACCTCCCTGAAGTTCCTGAGCTGCAGCAAACTCTCAGGCCTAGAAATCACTTCCTGATCTTGCTAAGATTGAAGTCCACCTAAAAATCCATAAAAATATACTGCAAGGTTGGGAGTACTTCACATGTTGTTCGCATACCTTACTGGAGTTTGGGGGCTTGGAGACCACTTTTGGGATTTTGCAGAATCAAGTACTGCTTGAAACTGTATTAAAAGAGCATCTCAGCCAGACAGGGAAGCTGTTGAGTCAACAAGAATTGGTAAAGTTGATTTCAATAAAGAAATCACATCAGTACCTTGAAATGCCTGATCCTGTAGATTTAGAAATTTGGGGATCCAACTTCATTGCTATGTATTAGCCCTCAAAGTGAAAATGATCTGTCAAACGCAGAAAATATAATATTTTTTTTCACTAATAACTGAAATAAATTAATGTCTTCTGCGAGGGTTATTCTTTTCTCAGACACTTAGGAATATTTTATTTTTTCTTCTTGGAAAGACAAAGGAGAAAAATTGGAAGTATTACATTCATATACATAAGGAGATGGTTAAGGAGCTATGGAATTATGGTTATGGAACTATTGGCTCTTTGCTCCATCATCTGAGTATTTACCTTTTGTTCAAACTACTGAGACATTGGTAATTGCATATTTATGACAAGGACAGGTTTCTGCTGCAGCATCTGTATATCAGCAAGGAGTGATTATCTTGTGACACAGTTTTATTACATAGTCCTCCCACTGATTAATTTTTCTTGGTGTTACTGAAGCACTTGAGTAGTTTTTTGTTTGTTAGTTTCTTTCTTTCTTCCTTGTGCCTCAGCACAAATGACTGTGTGAATAACTGAAGAATGAAGAGTCCTGTTTATCTAAATGAGTCCTTTGGCACCTTCTTGCACCTAGGCTGTGCAAGCTAAATATTCTATTTAGCTTGATTAATAAAAATACAAACAAGTGAGAATTTTTTCCTTTGCCAGCAATTAAAGGATGCAGTTGCAAAATAAAACACACCTTCATGTGGAGACCCTTTTAGGCAAAAAACTCCTCAGAAGAAAATGTATTTTGAGAGCTCATGGGTAAATTCCTCCCATATGAGGAGTTTTCCCAAACCAATCACCTTAGCAATCACAGCCAAAATTATTAGGCAAGGACACAGGCAAAGTCCTTGCTTTACCTGTGAGTAAGTCCCAAACCACTCTCTACATGAAGCTGAAGGAAACACATGGCTGTGCTTTCCTAGGATATGAGAACTCTCTCACAAAGAAGATGGGGCAATTCCTGCCTTCTGTAGCAAGCAGCTTGGCACTGAGCCCCTGGTGATGGTTATCACACAAGAAGAGAGTTATATTCACTAGCAGCTTCAATGACCAGGCTGACTAAAGTCTGACATCACAATCACCTGCTTTGATGTGTCAGAGACAGAAATGGGACAAGAGCAAGTCCCCAAATGAATGCTTCCTGAAGGTCAGTCTGTCAGAAACCAGGAAAAAGCCACCTGGAAGGGTGATGGCTTGGTGCTCAGCTAGGGACCCACCAATCCAAATAACAGGGTCACCCCCACCTTAAAGCAGACCACCACGGTCCTTGTCATCACCACAATCCTGAGCTTATCCAAGGGCTCTTTTGACAAGGATATTTAAGTCACTGAGCACTATCAGGCGAGGAGCCCTTGGTGCCAGCGAAGTGACAAAACTCAGCGGCTCCCAGAGGAATGCTGCAGTGCTGAAGTTGCACTCCAAGCAGCATCACACTATTCCTGCCTTGGGTCTCCTCCAGGACACCAACAGCACTGCCCAGCTTCCAACCAGGCCTTCATTTCTGGATGGGGGTGAAATGCTACGAAACACTGCAGTGTCAATAATGGCACACACAGGCGTGGATACATGCGGGAGAATCCTCTGGGCAGGTTTCAGTAACAGAGGTAAAGCCCTTCCTCTGATTAAGGCACAGGAAGGTGCTTTATTCATCAGTGACACTGATGACTGTTAAAAGCATTAGAGATTTTTTTTCCAGCTGTCACCACTCCTGCTCCAGTGTTAAGCACAGGTAGAAGCTCTAGTTCTGGAATTAAATGCAGCTGCTCAGTGCACTTCAGATCACCAACATGGGCTTCTGGTCCTTCCCAGCCTAACTCTGCTCTCCTCCCATCCCTTGCTGGCATTAACCTCTAAGAAAGACAAAGTTGTTATTACATTCCCAAGAAAACAGGAGAGCCCAAAATTCCTTTCACAGCAGAAGCCCAACTGCTTTACAAATTGAAGGGAGAGAAAGAACAAACAAAACCAAAAAAAGACCCAACAAATTAAGGCAAACAAACAAAAACCAAAACAGACAAATGAAAACCAGGAAACCTTTCACCAAATCTGGAACCTGCTCATCAGTGTGAGCCTACACACATAGTTTTACCATCCATCCAGCTTGACAGATACAACATGAAGCAGCAGTGTATCTGAATGTGACAAAACACAGCTGTAAAGAGAGGAGGAACTGGTGACTGCACAGAGACATCAGAGACACAGCCTATCACTGCCCCCTGAACCTGTCAGAGCACCTACAGTTATTCTATCCTCAACAATGTTAATTTATCCAGGACTAAATATGAGATTTCTAAGCTGGATTTGGGAATTCCTGCAGAGGCTTTGATTTAGCTCCTGACGTGCTGCAGGGGAGGCGTAACTGGAGTCAAGAGTTACATGTCACGCTGGTTTAATCTCCTCTGAAAACGTTACAGATAGGGGATCCCCTTAAAAACCAGGTGAAAAAAGGAAAAAGCAACAGCAAAAGCACCTTCTCGTGTTGGGGGGAGACTTGCCTGTGTAAGAAGCAGGGCTGGTGGAAGACACTTTCTGCCACACAGCTAATTACTTTGGGTCCTCCTATCAAACAAATGGACTGGGATGATAAACCAGTAACAGGAGGAAGGATCTAATTGGGGGATACCAGGGGGTAACACAGATCATCTTGTTAAACTAAATTTGTTAATCTAGTGTATATGAGAAAAGGGCAAATGGGAGGGAGAATTCGTCCTTGTTAAACATTTACCAAATGTTGGGTTATTTGAGCCCTGGGGAGAAGTAAATGTATTCACTACTTAAAGGCTGCAGCATTTGGTCTTCTCAGTTGGAATTTATCCCTGATATGAAAAGAACATTTTTTCCCCACTTGGAAAGGTTAGCAGTCTTTGTCTGTGCGAGTGATTTAATATAATGGACCATGATTATTGCTGGATTATTATAATGGCACATTGGCACAGTTATAGTTAAAGTTTTGGCAGAGTTTGTCTCATAAACTGTTATTTTACAACTCGGCTGTAAAAGTTTACTTCGGTCTGAAACTTGAGATACAAGATCACAGTCCAGGAGGAGCCTTTTTTACTTTTTAAGTCAAATTAAAGGGAAAAAAAATGCTTAAAATTCTCTTGGCTAATGTTTAAGTTATGCAAGTATTAAATACAAATTGAAATCTACTGGCTAAAGACACTTGACAGCATTTGCTTGCTCCTGAATGCCTCTGAGTTAAATCAAAAATAGTTTCAAGTACTTCTTTGTAGAGACATGGTTTTCTCACTTTCAGTATTATAAAGAAAAATGTGCACTAGTAAAACAGCTGGGATATTAAATAGAAAAATGGAGTGTGTGCCACAAGCACTTTTTTCAACAGAATTACTGGCATATATTTGCCATTAAGAATACAATTTATTTATATTTTGCATATGTAAATACACAATCATTAGTTTTAAACCCAGTGTTTGCAAAAGTGCTCAGAATGTGTACTGAGGAAAAAATCAGCTTGTTTTAAGAGCCTCTGTGGCCTCTGTAGAGTAAGACTACAGGACAAGCTAAGTCCAACACTGTATCATCTGCACAAAGCCTCCAAATTTCTCAGTTCTTAAAGGTACAGTAGCCAAGTGACCACATCAGTTCTCATATCTGCTCCCCCAAAGAACTGTAAAGGAATTAAAAAATATCAGACTACGAAAACATGGCTTAGTGGTACTGTAACTCTACCATTTATATCCACCTGGTGCCAGAGACATTGCAGTTGGCAAGCATAAAATCAATCCCAGAAAAAAAAAAAGTTTGCAGGAAATATAGGGCAGTAAGTAATTTCTGGACGAAAGCTGCAGAAATTGTAAAGAATAGAATCATTCAAGATAAAGCTGAATACAATAAGCTGGGGAAGAGCCAACATAACTTTTTTTAGGAGAATGTCGTGCCTTAGATTTGGGGAAGTGAAGAAGGAACAAAGATGCATCCAATATGAGCCCTGGCCAGTTCCAGGTGCCTTTAGCCAGCAAACTTATGGCCTGAAGCAATACCACCAGAAAGTTACTGTTTTGGCATGAATGCAGGTTTCCAAACTCATAACGTGTAAGCTATTTCTGCCCAATATTTTGAGGTTAATCTCTGTGTTTTCTTTGAAGCCTCTCTTTCCCTATTGAGACATTTATATGCAGGGAGTTGATGCAAACAGCCAGAATTATGAATCATGAATCTTTGGGCATTTCTGAGGAGATGTGGGAGTATATCCCTCCCTGCCATATGGCAGGTCTTGGAAAATGCTGGTGACTCACCAGTGAAGACTTATCCATCCAGTTTTCTACATAGCAAACAAAAACTGCTTCCCCCCAAAAAATTTCCTTACAGACAGATCCGTTTTATCACCGGATCCCTGTGGTTTGTGCTCGTGCTGTACAGAGCACAAAAAAAGAAGTAGAAGTTATTTTTCCCTGTTTGACTATGGCCCATCAACACACATGGAGACTAGTCTAAGAGATCTCAAGGTCAAAATACTCAAAATTAAAGCTAATCTGCTATCTTCTTAATCAGAATTAACAATTTTCACAGGGTGAAAAGCATTAAAGGCAGTCATTATTGAGTCAAATTAATTTTTTACTTTCAAATCCCACTTGTAGCACAGTTTGTAACATTCCAAGTCATATTTATCTTTTGAATATTAAAATACGATGCCTTTCCATAAATAGCTACAGGTTTCTTGGCAGCATTGGTGTGACAGAGGATTAATTAAACTGGAAAGAAGGGCGTGTGGGGACCAGATTTATATAATGAAAACAATATATCTGCTAACACCAGAGAAGTGCTGACACTGTAATAATGCTGATATTAATATTTGGTACAGAACATTGTAGAGCACATTAGTAAGGTGGTTAAATCTGGTGGACTGAGAAATTATCAGAAATTACCAGAAGAAAATAAGGCTGCTACTTTTGCTACTAATATTAAAATTCTCACTCCCATTCAGAAAGATTCAGTGATATCATGTATTTTAATACCCAGAGCCTGCAAAGAGGTCCACTGACCTCCCATGAGAGCTCCACAGCAGCTGTGAGAATATTCAGAAGTTGGATGGATTTTAGATAACATCACAGCAACCTGCAGGCAAATGGGGACTAGAGAAGTCAATAAGAAAAAGGAATTTAAATCTATCCCCTGTTCCAGTCCACCAGATGGTTAATACAACCAACTTGTTACATGGTTTTATGCTAACATAGCCTTATTTACTTCAAAAACAGCGAGAGTATGAACATCCAAAC
This sequence comes from Cinclus cinclus, assembly GCF_963662255.1. NCBI lineage: Eukaryota > Metazoa > Chordata > Aves > Passeriformes > Cinclidae > Cinclus > Cinclus cinclus. The sequence continues at coordinate 113,708,170 of NC_085048.1, forward strand.
ACCACATCAAAACAACCCATTTGACCTTATGAACATTTTCAAGGATTTCACAGAAAGTCACAAGCGAAAAATGACCTTTGAAGTTTATACAAAACAGGGAAGACAAAAACAGGAAATATACAAAGAAACTAATAAAAAAAAAAATCCTTCTAAATACAAGATGCCCCAGGGCATTTAAATATTCAAGCATATGAAAACACATTCAAACTTTACTTCATTACTCTTGGAAAACAAGAGGCACCACCTAGTAATTTCCATTTGATTCCTTCTGCATTCCAACTTCCACCTCATCCCAGGACATTACACACGATGAAAACAAGTACTAAAATGAAGTTATTTATTAAAACTATAGAAGAAAATGTCAGAGTAAAGATATATATGCATGTCAGTGGTCCAAATAAATTAGGGTCATTTTCATCAGTAGATGACAATTTTTACATTTATTACAATATTTTCCCCATAACTATTCTGTCTGGTGACATTTTTGCACATATATTAAATATATATGACAGTATATAACATATAGCTAGATATTTGACCATTGCTAAATGCTGCAGTATTTTGAATACATTTGCAGACTGTCAAATATTTTAGACTTTCAAGTGATGCATTTGAAAACACAGTAAAATGAAGATAATTTACAGAGGAAGAGATAGATTTTACTCTTGGCTACTAATAAGAAAACTCAGCCTCCCAACAGGCCTGAGAGTACCAGACCACATCTTTATTATCTTTAAAGGTATAAGCCATGTTAGAAAATAATGGAGGTGGGAAGTGCTTACAGGACCAGGCTGTCTATATAAATCTGTAGGAAGATATTGATAAAGTTAAACTAGGTGTAGCAAGCTGGGAACCTGGTCAAATAACCTAAACTCTAATTCCTGAAGACTATGTGCTGACACAGGAAAAGGAACATGATCAAAGGCAGGGATGTTTCAATCTGGGGGGCAGACTTTATCCTGGCACTTGTCATTTTTATTTAGAACATTTAGCCTGGAATGAGCACAGATTAAGTTTGTAGTGAGATAAAAACAGAAGCCTCACCTACTTCAACCCAGCTCTTGTCTCTGTTCTCCTCCCCAGCAGGCTCTCACCCCTTCAAACCTGTGTGCCTTAATTCACAACCCTGCCCCTCCGTGATCCTGTCTCTTCTCCTGACCTCATCCTTCATCTTTCTGGCCAAAGTCCAAAGCCTTGGCCCTTTTCCAAGTCCTCACCAGAGCTCACTGTCTCTTTGCTCCTCCCATCCCACCTCCCTAGTCCTTCACCTTTCCAACCAAACTCCAGGATCCTGCTCTTGGGTTGCCTTCCCTGCCACTCCTCTCATCCACATCCCGGCTGGAAAGCCCTCAAGACTGCTCTGGCACAAATAAACCAACGCAGAGGTGTAGGCTTCCTAGCACAAGAGCTTGCCATCCTCTAAAATCCCTGAAGAAATGGGCAGCACATGGAACGTGTACCTACATCTTCCACCCTGCAGTGCTCCCACCTCTTTGGGCAGAGACTGCTGTGCACTGCTGAAATCCAACTCCTTGCTGCTGAATATGCATGAACCAAGATCGTTAAAAGCCTGACAGCTTTGCCAAATTTGTGTGGATTTTGACAAAAACTGCAAAAGGCATATCCTTGAAACAAAAGTCAGTTTCTTGCCAGCTTTCATGCCTCTGCTCCAAAATATGGGTGTGTCATACAGTTTTAAAGAAAATATCACCAGAATTGGGTGTTCTCTTTTTTTCCCCACCATCTACCATTGCAATACACTGTTCTAGCCTTTTCCCTGTCCTGCTCCACTCTACCAATCCTATTTTTTTGGGGATTGCTTTGGCTGAAATTTTGTGGTCTAAAGTAGATATAGCTGGACTAGAAAGCATACCACTCAAATGATTAAACTTAGCAAAGACACAAACCCAGGATCTCCTAAAGGTCCATTGATTCTGAAATGCTCTTCCAGTTCTAGTTTCCCAAAACTTAGAACACACGGTATACTCCACCTTCTTTCACAGCTGGATTCTCAGGCCATTGCAAGGTGTCTTCCAGCAGCCTTTGGGATGGAGCACATTCAGGGAGCTGCAGGTTTCTGCTCATGTGCCAAGGTGTTTGGTTTTTTGTAGGAAAAAAGACTTTCCATTGAAAATCAGTTCCAGGAAAAAAAGGATGAACCTAAGCGCAAAAGATGCACATCTAGTATTTGTTAATGGTTTGTTTTAAAAATTTGTGAGGTGCTTTAAATTCAGGGTGGATTCCAGACACACTGAATAAAGAAAATCAGTATTTCCTCTCTGCCGTGACTGGGATATAAGTAACAACTGACAAGCCTAGGGAAGGAAACAGATATAGAACCTTTTATAGGCAATTCCAAGGATTCACTAGGAACACTGGTTAAGGGTTAAAAAAGAAAGAGCTCAACATAAACGGTCTTCTACATATGCCTAAAACTGATTTCAGCCAAGAGCCAAGCCAGCATCCAAGCTATTGGAGATACCATCCTGGTCCTCACTTTCTCCAGGAGAAAACTAACCAGGCAGCACCTGTCCATGGGCTGTGCTGCATCCCAAAAGGCAGCACAGCACCGTCTGTGCTTCTCATCTAAGCCCTGGAAGCCCCAGCTTCTGACAATTGTAGCCACTAGTGGATTTGACTAACCTTTATTATTCTGCTTCTTGCAGCAGCCAGGGAAGCCAGGAGCTGATAAGACACCACCACCCCATCCTCCATGCCATGCAAGATGCAGTACTGCAGCAGACAATCACTCAAATCCATATGGCTCTCATTTCACTGATAAATTTACCTAGTGAAGACCTAAGAAAGCACCCAGTAGGGCTTTCTACTTCTGAACTGAGACTTCAGACTATTCAGGGCAAAGTTTCTTCTCAGCCAAAACCATAACATGCTGCATGGTTCAGGAAGAGAGAAATATGGCATCATCAAGTAGTTCAGATGATGGAAAACCATGCAAACCATTTCAGAGTACATTGCAAAAAGCTCTGCCTGCAGATATTGTACACGGCCAGGCTAGAAGCTTTATATCCATTAATGACAACACAAAAAAGACATGGAATCCACTGAAGCGCTTGGCTCCAGTTTTGGAGGTTCTGGGCCATGCTCCAAACTCCCCAATAAGAGCTTTTCCCAGTTTGGAAAAAAACCCTTATGTTCCTACAAACCTGGAGAAATTCTCTGATCTCCAACCTCTTTACCAAGACAGGGGCTCAATTAGATGAGACTCAGTGGATAATGGGATGTATATTTATTTCAGCATCCCACCAAAATCCTTCCCCTTGAGGATCAATGCAGTTTCAGGCCAGGCAGGTCTGCCAGAACTTCCCTCTGTCAAAGCCTCTTCAAGGTGCATGCATTAATTTAATCCCTTCTCTTGAGAAATGATTTTACTAAGAACACCCAAAACGAAGGTTTTTACTACAGGCTCAGCCCTGTCAGATACTAGAGACCTCTTCCTTGCTTCATGACCATCAAGTGATAGCCCTGAAAGCCAAAATCCCATCTCTCCCTTGTGGCAAGGTGAACAGGAAGCCCAGGCTGAACCAGCCCTGCTTCATTTACGACACCTCACAGGTCAGTCAGGTTTCACTTTCCGGAAAACTGTACCAAACCAGAATTTCCCATCAATAGGGCACAACCCCAAGAGTCAAGAATCAAGAGATCAGCTTCCCCTTCTTGTTAGGACACCAACCAGTGCTACTGAATGAAACACTTCCTTTAAACTCATCTACTCAAATTCCTCTGCTGACAAACATCTGCACACACACATCAGTAAGAGGAATAGTAATTATCTCCCCAGAGAAAAACAGTTTTGCTATAAATTTCAGAAGCAGCTTGATTTAACAAATTAAGCTAAGAGCTAAGGACACTAAATGCAGTTAACTACTTTGAAGGCAGTGGAATCAGAAATTATTTGCAACACCCCTTCAAACGCTTTCATTTTTGAAAGGGTGGATACAGAGCTCTTGGCAAAACTCCTGGCTTAGTTTTTTAAAGGGGCAAGAAACTAAAACTGACTCTAGAGGAACATCTTCCCAACTAATAAATCACGGGTGCTTTTCTCTTCGTGACACTTTTTAGAATTTCCTACATGAATTAATTGATAGACCTAGAATAGAAAACATCAACAGAAGCATCCCATTCAGAGTGTTCGAATTTTTACTTTCATTTTTCATACTTTGAGTTTTTTTCCACATATTAAATGACATTTTTCACTTCTTCCTATTACTTGGCATGGGGAGGCTCTTCTGTTTTGTAACTACCTTATGAAAGACACCAAACTGCTGAAAAATGGCAAAAAGTATAGTTTCCCTTAAGGAAAACAGCAGGAGTGTCCTGCTGTCATACAGCCTGGACATTACAACTGTTCAAGGATTTTTGTGCAGCTGAGGGCTTCTGCTCAAATATCTTTTTTTCCCCTCTTTTGGTGACATAGGGAGGAACATATAAAACTCTTAAAAGATCCTTTCCTATGTGAATTGTTCCTTCTCCCTCTTCTGTGATAAATGCCATCTCAGAAATGGTGACACACATAAACTACGAGGATTTATAGCACATTTCCAACTCTTAATATTAAACACATCCTTTAAACTTCTTCTTTGGAAAGATTTAGATTTTTTCCCCCCCCCTCCTTTAGTATCATTTAATAGCTGTTAAGTCACCTTCAAAGAATTTGCTAAACCTTTGAAATGCAATACAAAAAATAGACTCCAACATCATCCCAACAGTTGCAGGTAATGTGCAGTAATTTTTAATGGCATGCAGAGATAGAACTGTCTAATGCCAAGTTACGACCTCCCAGCAGCAGCCCTGCTCCTGCCAACATCAATTTTACAAACGTGCTTTTGTTCCATTCCCTTATACTACAGAGGCATTGGGGATGAATGACACAGATTACTAGTTTTGCTTTCCCTCCCCCCCCCCCTTTTTTTGGATAACTTACATAAATTTTATTTTTAGAGAGGAGATTATTTTCCTTTTTTTTTTTTTTTTTTTTTTTTTTTTTTTTTTTTTTTTTTTTTTGCAGGGCTCGGGTTTGTGACTTGTTTTCCCTCCATGAAGACAATGAAGACAAGGGATAGCTTTGCTGCCTTATTTCTTACTTCAGATCTCATTTGGTCAGTAAGAAGGAGGATTACTGCCTACCTGTCATAGATTTTTCTGTTTTGTTACTACATCTCCTAAAGAATAAACCTTTAGGAAAGGCTTAGGAAATTTTTAGAGCAAAGATTTCCAATTTTTACTCACTCCAAACTCCCTTAACATGCATGTGGCCAAGCGATGCTATTGCCCAACCACATTAAAACAAAGATTTCTTGCATATGAAAAAATAACAATCGGTACTTTAAAAGTTCAGAGTGCAGAAGTTCTGCATAATTAAAACATTTTCTGAATCTTGCTAGCAGCCCGAACGTTAAATACTTTTCTTTACTGGGATAGACCACATAATTGAGAGGAAGCAAGTGAGTTTATTTTTTTTGAAAGGCCATGAAAAATAACCCAAAAAACCACCACAAGTTTATTTGTACTTGCAAATCCTTTCAGGTCTAAAGAACCAGAAAGATAATAAATTGCTTTTGCTGAAAACAGGAAGTTTGGCAGAGATGCAAAAGGACAGCTAAACTTCAGCTAGACAGCCCAAAACTCTGAGTTCTACTTTGAGAGTATTAAAAATCCCCCCCAAAAAACTAGAAAGAAATAAGTAAAACCAAAGTGTTACAAATCCATAGAAAGCTAAAGGAACAGCAAAAGCATCTGGCAGTGGTAATTTGTTGCCAGATTTGTGGTTGTCTTGTGCTGGCTTCCAGGCTGGTTTACCAGTTTGCAGTAACTTCCATCAAGTGCAGCTGAAACCCACATTTATAAAGCCTCAAATGCTGCCAAATCTAGATTAAGTCTCAGCTAGTCCTTTCTTCTTTTCATCTGACCAGAGGAATAAATAAATAAGCACTATTCATAACATTCTGGTGTATAAAAGGAGACAACAGAACAGGTCTCAGGACTAAGTATATTTTCCATTAAGAACTCAACAGGACAACACAACACCCCCCACTCTGCCACCTCATTGCCACTCCCACCCCATCATCAGGCCACCAGCAGAACCTTCTGGCAGAATAAGTCATCTTTCAACACAAAAAATACTCAAGTGCAACGGTTTATAAGAAATGTGTGAAATGTGGTCTCTTTGAAAAAAAAAAATGTGCATGTTCGAAACACATCCATCCTGCACACAACTAGAAATTTGCACAGACTTCAGACTTTCAGAGGGATTTTGGGTAGCTTACAGGACATGATCACCAGCTGCAGCCTGTGAACACAGAGGCTTGTAGCATGTTCCAGCACTGCTCTCTTTTTGTTGCTGTAGTGGCACTTTGTGTCCCACTGATGGATTGGCTCCCTCCTTGCCAAGGGCCAAGTGGAGTCCAGGGGTTGCCACAGGCCAGGGTTTGCTCCTAGGAAGCCACTCAAGCCTTGCTGACTTCTTGTGGGAAGTAGATTTCAGACTGCACAGATACCAGCCATACCAAGGTGTTTGCCCAAAGGAATGGAGAACAAATCCACTGCACAAATCTAGCAAAGGATGCAAAGGGTCCCTCTCAGTTCTATACTCATATGAATGCTTGCATGTGAGGAAGGGAATCTTAAACACATTAACTTTTTTTTTTTTTTTTTTGGGCTAGAACTTCCATGATTAATCCTCTCCCAAAACGCTGGGGTTTTTCCCACCCTCTTGTTTTCCTTCTTTCTTTCCTCCCTCCGCACTCAGATTTATTATGAAAATGCAGATCCTCAAAGCATCTATCACAAAGCAGCACTGAATCCTTTGGACCAATCAAAATATAAATATAATCAACAGCATAAATATTATCTTCTGAAACACACATCCCTGAAATTCAGTGATCATAGACATAGAATTCAAAGATCATAGACTGATCTTTTTTAATAAAATCCATTACTATTGTTTTGCAGTCTTACCACCCAACTTACTAATAAGAGATCATCTTCACTGTATCTGGGGGTTTTTATTCCTGATTTATGACCTCATAACAAAGTCCAAAAATAGAGTGCGCAAGAAAGTGAGCTCAAATCTTCAAACCTTTTTCCTCAGTGCAATTACTTACCTAATTTAATAGCAGAATCCGTCACTTACACCTGTAGGAGCACAATCCAGACAAAAGAAACACACTGTTATACTGTGAAGATGGAATATGCAGAAAGCTGAAATAGAAAAGTCCTGAGAAACTGTAATAACTACCAAGGATAACAAAAATGAGAGGGGGAAAAGAAAAACAACCAAAAAACCCCCCAAAAAGAGCAAATCCTTATTTTTTTGTTTTACAATGTTCATTAAGGGACTCTTAAAAATCAAGCTTTTAGAAGAACTTCAGTTAGAACCCTGATATACCCAGTCCCTCTGGAAACCTAGACCATGTATTTCTTATTAAGCCCTCCCAGCATCTGCTCTTTAATAGTTGCAACAGCGATGATATCAACAACACCCACACCTTACAAGAAAGCACTTTTCATCTGCTGGAAACAAAACACTTCCCAAAGGAGGAAAAGCATTATCATTCCTGTTTGGGAACAGAAATTCAGCTATGGAGAAATGAAACCACTTACCCAGGAGCATTCAGCTGGAGCAGCAGCAGAGCCAGGTGAAGAAGCCAGAGCTCGTGTGCAGATGTCCAATGCAAGCCTTTAACACTCAGCACCACACCTCCAACTTCAGCAGAGCAGGTAATGTTATGCTCTTCTCTCTTACAGATCTCAGCTGAGTTTTAAGGACTGTCTGGAAGCACTTCAAAAGCTGTGGATTAAAAAGCCCTGTATAAATGCAAAGTGTGATTAGAATTCAACCAATATTGGAAAAATTACAGCAGTTTATATTTGTTTTTCTGTATTTGTGGAATTTATGTTGTTTCAACACTCGAACAGCTTTTGATAATGACACCATCTGTTAATTCTCACCCCTCACTAAATTAAAACAAGTGGTGGAATTGTTAGACTGCAGTTTTACAGATCCCAGTTTATGAAACAAACCTGAACCTAGGGTCAGTGAGAGGCATTAGCAGCAACAGGAGGCAGCAACCAGTCAGGTACAACTTCGAGGCCAAGCAAAAGGAAAGGATAGGACAATCAGGAACAAGACACCTCTCAGCAGCTCCTTGTACAGTTCTTTGTTAGGTTGTGCTTCCTTTCCCAACCCTGCCAGGCAAACAGCATTTACTCCAAAGCTGCTCAGATTGGTGGAGCAGCCGTGGGTGGGATATTCCTGCTAGGATCCGAGATCACTGCCAAGTGGAATGGACACCTGGCTACAAGTTAAACACTCTCCAATTCCAACACGTGGGCAGAGCTCTGAGTGGCTCTGCTAAGTTAACGCTCCCAGATTAGTGTCCAAACTGGTGTAAATTACTGTAATTTATGCATGCTTTACCTGCAGAAATACCTACTGGGGAGCATGAGGAGGACCACAGGCCTCGGTAATACATTTGAAAGCAAAATTTGAGTTGATAACCAACCTTTGGCTACACTCCCCTTCCAACCCCCCCCCCACCATTCCCCATTCCCTACACATTCATATCCTTCCCTCTGCTCTAAGAAATGTTCTTTCTCTGTTTTCAGGTTATGTGAGAATTTGTTTAATACACTTGTATCTGCAAAAGAATCAGATTATGTCGTATGCAGATCAAACAGCGAAAGTACACCCTCAGTTCTTCTATGAACCTTTTAGTTCTCTCTGAATTTGTGTCAATAATTTCATTATTTTCTTAGATAGTGGACCAAATCCCCAGTAGCTGCAATCTTCTATTTCACAAAGAGTTTTTATTAAAGGGATTGACTTTTACCAAAGACACAAGCATGATACTTCACTGCACAAGGAACAGGGAGTTTGCTCATTTTATTTATGAATGCTCAGGACACAGATATGGAAACCTCAGACCTCGCTACTCCTGACTATGCAGGAGTCAGGCACAAGACTTCAGTTACACTTGTTTAGCAAGAGCCTTGTTGGAGTTCTTCAAATAAGGCACACTTGGTATTCAGCACCACAGTAATACCAACTACCTCCCACACCCAAGGATGAAACAGGTTTCCCACCCGCCATTAATGCAATTCCCTGTCACCTTTGGTGGGCTTCTAAGAAAGTTGTGGATGCCCCATCTCTGGAACTGTTCCAGGCAAAGTTGTTTGGAGCTCTGAGCAACCTGCTCCAGGGAAAGGGGTCAATATCTGAGACCACGATGAAAATGAATCTTTTGGTAGCCCAAAGAAAGGCAGGTAAAGAACCTCAACCCAAAAGGTGTTGATACTGCTATGAGAAAGATTTTCAAGATGCAAAATCTGCCTGACAAAAACTCTTTGGTCCTCAGTTCCACTGATTGTGACATTGGGAGCACATGATAATCAGCTCACAAGGGACACCAAGGGATCTAAATTCACTCGTTGCTGTCATTGAGGGGTAATTATTCCTAGAAAAGAAGAAGAATGAGATATTTTCTGGGATTATAGGCACACAGTTGACATCACTAGGAGCCAATCCAGATCCCTGAGTTCAGGCCAGCTTTCTAAAACCCTTTATGTCATTGTTTTACAAAAGGTATTTGATACCACTGCCGCCTTCTCAGATATGATCTCATCCTTGACCTGGAGTGGCACTTTTAGGAATAGCTCCCTCAGGTTTACTTTTATCAGATCATAAAGTACATCATATCCCCTTGCCTATGAGACGTGTTAAGACTTGTATTATTTGTAACTGGAAATCCTATAAAGCTGCCTGACAATTTTTTGTCTACAACAGATTGAAGTCAAAGTTGGAATGGATGAAAAAGAAGCTTCCCAGATTAAAAAAGTGCTTGTTTGGTGGAGAAAACTATAATCTGGTGCACTTTCCATGAATACAGTAAGAACTATATTTTTTTTTTTGTAATGACAGCAGGGCTGTATCCCTTCTTGGAGTAATAAACACATGGTCCTTGACTGAATTTCTCTGCTAATGTTACAAATATATGATATATGCTATGTTAAATACATTCCATTTTTCAACAGAGAAAGTGGAGTGGTGAACAAATATCCAGCATCACATCGTACAGCATTCTGCCAGGACTCAAGGAGTAATCCTTTATTTTGCAGATCTGCAGACTAAGTAGGAGGGATTAAAAGACTTGCCCAAGGTCTCCAAGCAAGGCAGCTGCCCAGTCGCATTGTCACGGTCGAAGATAAGTACCACGCCAGCAAACAGCATGAATCTAAACAAGCAGACAGGTTGGAGGATGTCAGCAAAAGGGGCCAGGAAGACTTGAGTCACCAGCTGGCATGGGTCAGCATGTAAATAGAGGGGGCAGAGAATAAGCTGAAGCTAAATATACTCCAACTCCTTGTAGACTCCGTGCTGGCAGTAGGCCAGGCTGCAGCAGTAATGGCTGGGGTAGGTTTAAAGTGCTCTCCCCTGCCAGCTAGTCAGCCCTGCCTTAAATTAACCCAGCTGACTTTAGACTGAAACAGATGATGGTTCCTCATAAACTCAATTACACCAGCTCAGCCATGAGTGGAGAAGGCTCCAGATGAAATGTGGTGCTTTACCAATGTCTTGAATCTCCACTGCCTTCCCTGCAGTAACTGTTGACAGTGACTTAAATTCTTTAAATCCATCTGAAAGACAAAACTTCAGGTTAAACATCACTTTCAGGTGCCTCTGCCTAAGGTTGCTGTACAGATGATGAAAGGAGGTTTCTCAGGCCATTTCTCCACTGAATGTCAACATGTAGCAATGAATTCACTCAAGGTGTTCCTGTGGATTTCTTTGCTGGTAGGGTCATCCATTTCTATGGACTCCTTTTATTACAGTCTCTGATCTTTCCAACTGCAAGAAACCACAATACTGCCTTACTGGAGACTGGTTTAAGCCCTGATATAAAATGATGCTCATATACACCCTTAACAATTCCACTGCAACCCAACCATTTACTCTTATATTAGTTAGGATAAAATAAAACCCTGGGGTCTCTAAAAGCATGTATATGTGCACAGATATAAATATAGTTTGACTGCTAAACTTACATGCTTGAGCTTACGTTTTCTGTAATAAAATATTTAATTGGTCTCAACTCCATAGTTGGATTTTTTTAAAACTCTGAGATAGTGAAAGACATAAATGCAGGACTGTATCCACTGGACACAATCAGTCACTCAAATGATTAATAAAATAAATATCTTCATTATGGACTGACAAGGACCAATACAGACTTTCTGAGAGAGAAATAACCTCAATACTACCACTTCATGCCACCATAAACTAAGCTCAAGTCTTTTTTAAGATGCATTTCTAATGCCTAGCATTTAAGTATCAGAAAAGTCTGATAAATAACTGTCTGAGGCTGAGCCAAAGCAGAGTAAATGGCAAGACTGTAGTAACACAGAAGCTTGTAGAGGCTTTGGAGAGCAGTTAATCACTTCTGTGGAATTCAGTAAGAGCTAAATTCCCTGACACCTAATTTCTTTTTTTTTTTTTTTTTCTGTGCTTCTTCAGAAATTAGGCTCTCCTGAAAAGTCACCTTTGAGGATGGTTTATCATAGCCAGGGCTGGACTAGTGGCAGGAGTTGCTTGAGCTGAGTCCTGGTAGTTCAAGTAGAAGCTCTCCCACTTGTCATCACAGAATATATGACCTTATTACTCCTCCCTCAGTTCTGGCACTGATTGTTAATGTTGTTTGCAGCCAGTGAAGTTTCCTCAGTGCTCTCTGCAGCCGTCTCTCCCAGCCCCTTCTGCTTTTGTTTTCCAACTGCAGCAAAAAAAAATGTGAATCCAATTTTCTGCTAACACCTAGATGAACGAACTCCAGAAAACAATGTCGAAGATAGCAAAGCAGGAAGATTTGTGTTACAGTTATACTACTAGCTAAGAATACATTGAAAATGGCAGGAATTTATCTGTATATCAATGACACAATGCCCCTTCCTACTGTAGGACCTGAACAAATTAGCTACCCAAGTCCAGCCCTCAACAGCTCAGATTTATCTCAGATTTTACTGGCAGTGACAGGACAAGCCCATGATTGTGAAGAAAGACCCAGTAGAAGCAGTAGACCCAGATCTGCTGGCTCACTTCCCTGTACATTTGACTTTCCACAATCTTTGTATTAGCAAAGAGCTGAAGAACCTGATTGTTTTGGGCAAAGCATTTCCACTGGCACTGAGAAGGTCACCAGCCAGGACTGGAGAGATGTTAGGGCTGCAGCTGACTCCTCTCTGGCTGGGATCAGTCCCTGTGACAGAGCATGAGCTCTCCCCTTGCTCTCTCACAGCCCTATCCAAAAGACATTGTCTGGAAGCAATTAGAGATTTTTAATTTTTTTTTTCCATCGTTGCCTGACAACTTTAGCAGACACACATGTAGCCATCCCCCTACGCTTCTAAAGAACTTTGCTTACTGTTAACTATTTAAATGTTGAAAGTATTAAAGCTAATTGAACTCACTGCTCAGAGAACCAAGTCTGAGGTCAGCTGTCATAGATGGTAATACTGTTGTGGTAAAAGAAGTTTGGGGTAGTTTAGAAATCTTTAGAAAAGCGTTCATGCTTGTCCCCATATTTGTCAGTCCTACCTGTCACTGCTGATGTGGGGGGTGTTTTAGGTTAGGGAAACAGATGGAGCTGCTTTGAGGAGCTCCTCGAGGAACAGCTGTAGTTAGTGCTGAAAGTGGTGACAGGAGATGATTCTCAGCTGCCCGAATTTTAAGCACCTTGCTTCAGGTTCTTAACCTGGCAGAGTCTTTACGGTCCAGTGAGGGGCAAAGGGATGGCAGTGGAAGGGGACAATAAAAAGAGTCTCCTCCATAGAGTAATTTGGATTAATATTTAAATACTCTAAGTGCCTTCCAGAGCAACTGCTTGTCTCCTTGTCAACGTTATTGGAAACCTGGAGAAATCCTCCTGTATATGTAGATCTTGTGAATATGCTGTTAGTATCACACTGTAAAACAGTTTCAGATGGTAGATGAGAAAAATTCCCATGACTTCAAAGGTGTTACTGTTTACTTTCATGTTGCTGAGGATCCAGCCCAGTATTTTTAAAATGCTAATGCTCCTTGACCCCCATGTGAACAAGTTTATTCTGCCATACTTTGTTCTGTGTGTGAGAAAAAAGGAAAATAAGAAGTAGCTGGTGGCTGCTAATGGTACAGCAGCAACTTGTCCCCAAAAGAATCCTTGCCTGCTGTAAATCCAGAGCAAGGGACACATCAGGATCAGACCTGTAGAACAAAGATGTTCCTAATATTGTGAGAGCATCTTCTACATGTGCTAAGAGACTGTCTTCCATAACCCTGAACTGGTGGCATTGGGCATACAGAGTCTTTTGTTCCTGCCTGGAAAAACAACCTTCTAGAAATAAACAGTAGGTTATGCTGATTTTATAGAAGGGTGAGTTGTCTTTCAGGAATGCTGAGGAATGTGAACGTTCCACATATCCAGACAATCCTTGCCATCAAAGACTGAAAGGAAGAAAAAGAAGACAAAAATGAACACATCAAGTAAGGCTCAATTCGTTCTCATCTGGCAGTCTTTCTCATCTGCCAGTAGATAGACATTTGTGTTTTGTAGGAGGAAAGGAATTCTGTTGGAAGCTTGATTCTGAAAGACTTTTAAGGAAACACACTGCCGTTTGAGAGGTCATGGGACCAGAGGCAGGCAAATTCTAAAGCATAATTGCTTTAGAATAGTTATGGTTTGTCTACGTTTTCTTGTCATTAATTCTCTAGGCAGTCTTCTGAGGGATAACAGGAAACCTTCACATGGCAAAATCCATGTTGGAGACACCATCATATCCTTCCATATCTGTGACTACGGCCTTGCAAAGAATGACATTTGATATTACACTACACTTTGAACTACAGGCAAGAGGCTTAGATCCCCAGCAGCACAGGGAACAGTCGTAAATGACTCGGTCTTACTTACTTACTTACTCCACAGTCAGTGAAACTTTGTAATCTGTACAAAAGAATGAATTACTATCAAAATAATAAGAACAGCCTAAAGCAGCTGCAGGGCCCTTCTGTGGGAAAGCAAGGGTCTTGCATTTGTCTTCCACTTATATCAGAATGGGAACAACCTGATGACCTAAGAAGTGGAGTCATTTTTAATACCTGCTCTTTCCTTCCAGTACCTGGAGGGGTAGAGTCCTACATGCCTCATCTCACTGGTTATCATTATTATGTCATCCAGATCAATCATTTCAAGCTCATTGGGTAGTAAATGCAGCTTTGATCATTCGTTACACTTTGTTAGTATTTATCAGAGCCAGGGCTCTGTTAATCCAAAACAGCAGTGCTCAAACAGCAAGGAAACCTGGGCTCCGAGAGCACTTACTGCGAGTTGGAGGGGTGGTGTTGGGTTTTGTTTGTTTTCTAAATTATTCACCTCTAAAAATTTCCCAACTGCTGCAGGGTTAAGCCCTGAAAGGCAGAGGAAACCTTTCCTCTCCCAAGACAGGCACAGCAAGAGCAAAATGCAATGCACTTGCCTGTTGCTGTAATCCCATCGCTGCTCCGGAGGATCGGAAACAGGCACAGGAGAGGAAGGGATTCCTCTGCGGGCAAAACTTCTTTTATGTCAAAGTATGCGTAAGGCTCCTGGGGCTGATCCTCAGCTCACTGAAGTCATCAAAACCTAACCCCTCAAGTGCTCCAGAGCAGGTCTCTCGCTGGTTTGGGCTCCTCGTAGGCACCAGCAGCGGCTGACAGCGCACTTGGGACAAAGCAAAAGCGCCTCTTTTTAATTGCGAGCCCGGGATCGGAGCAGAGGATTGGACTCCAAAAGTTCTCCTCCTGTGCTTTGACAAGCACAAATTCTTTAGCACCATCTAGCTAACAGCGAAGGTAACCTACACCAACATCCCGCTGCAGAGGTTCCCAAAGCCGGAGCGACGGGAGCCGCACGCTGATGGGAGAGGGAGGATTTAGCGCAGCACCGGGAGCGCAGTGAGCGTTTCACGCAGAGCCAGATGGAGCATGGAAAAATTCCTTCCTGATTAAAAAAAAAAAAAAAAACAAACATAAATGGCCACGGGAAGGACAAGTGCAAATTTTATAAAACTGATGAAATGGTACCTTGTCCGACAACCTGAGAAAATATGAGAGCAGGACATGGATGAGAATACCTTTCCTGCTGGAATGTCAGAGAGAAAAAGGGTGAGAAAAATGCTGCGGAAGCAAAACTGAGCGCAGGAAGCTTAACAAAGGCTGCAAAATTAATGGAAGGTGCCTAGAAAACTTTGAGAGAATAATCAGATAGTCAGTCAAAATCTTGAAAAATTTCATGCAATATTTGCTGAAATTTCCTGCAGATACATATATTAAAAAAAAAAAAACAAACAAATCCAGCAGGGTGAACAGCTCAAAAGAGTATAGTGTTTTAAAGTGAAAGATCTGGAATTTTCCTCTTTGAAAGCAAATTCTTTCTCAAAATTTTATAATGCTGTGTTATTATATAAAATAATTATATAAAATCACATAAATTATACACAATTATCAGTATATATAATTATATTATTTTTAAAAATTTAAAAACAAATCCCCAAAAATGAAGATAGTAATAAGCATTGCAATTTTATAAAAGGAACATTTCCAAGTCCCTTTTTTTCCCAGCTGGTAGAAAAATTTGAAACTGATGGACAATGCATTTCTGAATGAAGCCAAATATTAAAAAACTCAAAGAAAGTATTTTTCTCCCTAAGAGTTTAATGAAAAATTTTCAGAACTAATATTTTCTCCCTTACAATTCTGATGAGAAGTCAGTTAAGATGATATTGGAACTGCCTGCAGGATGAGGCACAATATTTAAAGAACTATTTGGCTGGGGAACATCCTTTAAGAATTGCTAGTATAGTATGTATTTACTTATATTATTGTTTCATAAAAAACTAAATAATTTTCAGAACAGAATACATCTTCAACTTTTATGGCTTTTTCAAGAAAAAGAATTAAAATACACAAAAATAGGAAGCATTTTGATTTAGCAATGCCCCAGTTATCTGTTTATATTTAGGCCTTCAGAGAAGTCCAACTGAGTTTTATTTTAAAAACCAATTAAACCAATATTTTAATTTTTGATATCTCCTTTGACCTAATTTATTTTAAACCACTTGCTAGGCATTCTTAAACTTCCTCCCACAATGTGTTCATTTTTTTTTTTGCTTGGTTGAGGTTTTATTCTTTTAAGAAATACCCTAAAACAATCACAGAGCATGTTTCCACAAGGAAGACCATGGGCCAAATGATGCCTTTTTTTTTTTTTTTTTAAGCACTTGTACCTTATTTTTAGAATATAAAGACCCAAATTCAAGCCCCAGGCTAAGTTGTGGGCCAGTGTTAAAAGCTGTTTTTGTGGACAGTCTTCCACACACATCTGTGCTCCAAAGCTGGAGGTATACAGAGCTTTATCTTGGATAAAGCTTCACATGCCCCACTAGAGCAGGCTGAGAGAGGCTCCTCACTCCTGATAAAACAGGCATCACCCTACAAGGGCTGGTCATCCAGACCATGCTCTTCATAAAGGAGAGGCCCAAAGAAGATCCCTATTTTGGGGTTTGTGTGGGGGCAGAAAGACACAGAACTGTAGCGGAGCGCAACCTCTTCCACAGCAAAATGGGGAACTTCTGCCATGTTATACACAACGTATACAATGGTCCAAAAGTGGAGGAAAAGAAGCTACTCGAAGTCTGACTAAATCAATACCCACGTTGCTGAGTGGTGGAGTTGCTGGTGCCAAGGAAATGGGATCCAACACTCCCACGGGTCCTCCAAGCCACCCGGCACGTGGCCAGCTCAGCTAGCATGGCAGTGCTTTCCAGGCTTTGGAAACAGCCTGTGTTTGGTTGAACCTGCTTACCTAAGGAGAGAATCAAGGGATGAGCTTTTGTTTGCTTTCCTTGTTTTGCTTGCCTGTGCTACTTGGTTCTTGTATAATTTGGGCTTGTACAAAATATTCTGTCAAGATGCATGTGGTGGAATTGCCTCTGAGACTGTGAGCACATGCTAGTCCCACGCCCTCTCACACCCTGTAATAAGCTTTTTATTCTACTGTAATTAACAGCCAGGAACCAGGCTCTCTGCTCCAAATCACAAACAGCCCTACACTTAATATTTTGTGCTGTTTTTGGTTTACCTGCTAATAACCCTTTCCCCTCCGTGAATTGCTTTCATATACTCACTGCCTGTCCAGACACTACATGCTGAATTCAAACTCCTTGATTGTTTAATTATGTAATTTTTACCTAAATACTGTATATTTCATAGCTGGAGACCCTGTGCCTGTGAAATTAAGGAATACTTTCTGCAAACCAGACATACATATTTTGGGGAGATGGACCACTGGGGTAAATACAGACTTTCAGTCATACCCACAAGTTTTTTTTTTTCCTGAATATTTTGCAGGTCCTCTTATTTCATACTTCCAAATTTCAGAATAATATTTTATCATTCAATGCCAGCACATACAATTTATTTCTCCAGAAGACAGATGATTCCAGCACATACAATTTTATTCCTCCAGAAGACAGGTGATTTCTGGTAGTCCCAAATACACAAGGCACTAATATCTCCCCTAAGAGAACTAGTATAGGAAATTAGGAGTCTCACCTTCACTGAAGAACTAATGAAAACAAGGTAAAATTAGGAATTTTAACCTAGCTCCTATAGCCCATTTATAATATTTTATGGGGTTTATCGTCAAATATAGGTTGCATACAGGATACCCTTGCTTGAATTTATGTTAACTTAAACAGAAAAGTTATTCAGCAGCAGTGGTTCAGGTTACTAATAATTATTGGTAATTTTAAAGGATAAAAAAAAAAGTAGTTATCACACAGGAATAGAATCCAAACCCCTTCTTTTGGTGGACTTCCCATTTAAGATGACAGGCATTAGATCAAGCTGATTATATTAGCTGATGTGGGGATAGAAACTGACTCTTTTGGCTTCATAAAAGCAAATGCCTTTTTATCTGAATAATTATTATTATCATTGAAACAAAATGTATATTTTCTCAGCTTTTTATTTACAATGTAAAGTGCTTTCCACAGTAAATCAACAAATATGAGTATTCATGTCACCAAAAGCTGATGATTAAAAATAATTACTTTAATGGCAGCTGGCCTGATGCCAAACATGATTAGCTTTCACATTTCAAGCATGATAGTAGATAATTTACATCTCTTTTCACACCAATACCAAACTGCTCCTAATGGATTCTATTTTAGTTTTTTATGAATTAATAGAAATTTAGTGTCCAATTCACTATGTTATAGACACCATTTGCTTTCAAAACCAAAGAATTGTTTCAAAAAAGGGCAGAAAGTAATCAAATCATAGGATAGGAAGCCAATTAACTCGGCTTCCCTGCTGACAACGTCCTTGCCTGTGCCCTTAGAGCTGTCAGAGGCAGAGTGAGAAGAAAACTTTATCCAGCAGGCCAGAAAATCCTGTCAAGGGGAAAACCCCATAGAAGTACCCAGGCTGTTTCTAGCAGGACATACACAGATTGAAGCCCTTCTCTCCTAAAGACCCAGGAAAATCTCCCACCCACCCCAGTGGACAGTGAAGGAAATTGGACTTCCGCCTTTTGAAAACATGGCAAGCTGCTCAAGGACCTGATGGGTCAAAACAGAAAATATATTTACATTCTTCTAAAGGAGTTTTAAAGCCAGTTGCCTTTTACCTACCCATCAGGCCTGAGAACAGAGCCCCGAGCGCGTCCTGTGGGGATAAACTCTGACTTACACACACAGGATGGCCCTCACCCACCTCAGTCCAGGCTCAGGGTGTTAAAAGCACCCAAATGCTCTTTGTGGGGCAAAAAGGAAGGGCAAAGAAATTCCATGTCCATCTAGTTTGGGAGTGTGTGCCCATAGGAAATGTGGAAATTCAAAACACAGAGACAGGACGCAATGGGAAGGTCAGAAGGACAACCTTGGCTTTCAAATATGGGATCATTGCTTCTTGGCTGGAAAGGAGCATACAGGAACACCAAGGCAAAAAAACACAGGGGTGTTCCCACAGGGAAGGACTCACTAGGTATATGAAGCAGGAATGATAGGTAAGATAACATCTTCCCTATAGAAGATAATAACCTTTCATAAAGATAATAACCTTCAGCAGGCTGGAAGAGGATGGTTTAAGCCACCACAAAGAATAAATCACCTTGGTGATTTGGTTTCCCTTTATTCCCAGACCTCCATCTCCAACAGGTTTAGCAAAGCTCCAAGCTTTCCCTGACTTCTACCAGGACCAGGGTCTGAAAAGTGTAACTACTTTTGGTAGCTACAGGAAGTTGGAGCCAGTGTTTTCAAAGAAAAAAATTTGTAACGGTGTCCAAAAAATGCATAAATAAAAGGAGGCAAAGAGAGGCACCCTCCCTTCACCAGCCTATCCCACGTCTCTCAATGCTACAGGAGACAATTTCTGATGCCTGTGATTCCCTAAGATTGTTCAGGGCTGCAATAATGAACCCAGCCCAAACTAATGTGTTTCACAGGACCTGTAAACATCCATTTTCTTTTGCTGGTCACTGATTAAAAGAAAATACATTAGCCAAGTTTAAGCCTTCACCTTTCAGCCTACTGCTGGCACAGCACATAAGCACTTCCTGTGAAACCCTTCTAATTTACATTTCAATGGACCACAGCCCTCATCTACACTGGCATTAAAACACCCAGCACTGGCAGCCTCAAACATACAGAATGAATGTGGTGCCAGCATCCCCCGTGCTCCTTATGACCTTCTGCAGGCTCCTATAGGGGCTGAGAGGAAGCCAAAGCTTCACATCACATCAGTGCTTGGTTTGTGTGGAGAGTCTCAGCCCCAGCAGCAATTAATGCTGGTGGTAAAGCTGCTCTTTACTGGACAGCCAGTGCAGTTTTCCTACAAAAGTCACTCATATCACTTCCCAGAGGTTGCAGAATAAATATCTGGAGGAGAGAAGGTGCAGGGAAGAGCAGACAAAACCCGTGTGCTCTACCACTTGGAGCAAATTTGGTACTTCTTACTTAGAGACAAAATTCATACGACAACAGGAAATCCCAAGGCCTATTCCTGTCCCCTGGGCAAATTGCTGTTGGTCTGGCAGTGCACCCCTGTTGCTGAGCCATCCTTTCTCACTAGAAAGAGCTCCCAACACCTCCCCCCTCCTTTTGCTTTGGCAGAAATCCGAGTGTATCCTCCGCACTCCGATCTAAAGTAAACCGCCATGTCATCACCCTAGCAGAAAAACACACAAATACCCTCCCACCTTCAGAAAGCAGCAAAACATTAAGCTTTATGGGTACAACAACTGATATTAAAAAAAAAAAAGCCTGACTATTTAATGCAATGTTGTGGTTAAGAATTTAACCACACAAAAGGCAGAAAATTCAAACGTACAATTCCCACAGAAACCATAAGTTGGCCACGTTTCACATACACACGTCAGGCAGAAACTTTTACAGTGCATTCCCCCATCTGAATTACTGCATTTGCAGGAGAGGTACAGCTCTCCTCCTCCTCCCTTCGCTTTTTTCACCTCGTTTTTTTCTCATATAGTAATCCCCAGTGGCAACATTTATGAAAAATTAGGGAAAGGGGATGCCGGAGGGGAGGAAGGGGGAGGGGAGCATGACTTTGGGTACACACACACTGGACAGAGTTGAAAAGCAGACCTTAGCCTCCAAACTGCTTCCAACTTCAGCTGGTTTGTGTCGAAGCCCCTGGGTTTTAGTTCTTTTCTGGGGCAGTTGCTGACGTCTGCACCATAACTCAGCCTGATCACACAGCACCCAGCCCTAGACACCTAGCCCAGCACCCAGCACCTAGCCCCCATGCAGATTTAACCCCGGAGGGTGCTGCCCCACAGGCAAGCTGCAGCGTCTCAGTTCCTTCCTTAGCTCTTCAAGATGAATTTCAATTTGGCTAAAGATCTACCCAAATCCAGTTTGGCCAACACACTCCTGTTTCCTGAGGCAATGTTACGCAGGTAAATGAGGTGGTTTTAACTCACCCCTTAGAGTGAGCAAGCCTCTTTACAAGGTCAGGCTGAGTGACATCAGCCTATGTACCAGTCTGGAGCGAGGACGTAAGTCATGGCTCTGGATCTACGGTCGGTTACCTTCACCCCTCTACCACTAGAGATAAAGCAATGCCAATACTGCATAAAACCCACCAATTCCAAGCTTCTCTGCTGAGCTTTTAGAGTAGTAACTGCTGGTACTGTATATGCAGGCAGTAAACTTTCCTTCACCTGCCAACTTCGTTGCTCAATCCCTTCCTACCTGCTGCTCCAGAGAAGGAGATACTGCAAGCAATACTCTTTTTTCTTCCTCAATTTCCATCCTCAAGTTTGGAGTCGACTTTGCTTGAGTGTCTTTACTCGTGTAAGCAAATAAGCATTTGTACCCAGAGGGAAGATGTGGTTCCAGCCATTGATCTGGGCTGCCTGCCTCACTTGGCCCCGGGCAGTCACAGAGCCCAGTATGGAATATGTTATACTTAATGTGCTGTGCTGCACCGTTTCTGGCTCTGAGGAGCCTGTCCTGAGTGGCCCAAGCAGTTGGAAATCTGAATTTCTTGGCACTAGCAAATTTCAGCTTGTAGAGAGGAGAAAAACGAGGTAACTTGCCTATTCATTTTACAACAATTAAGAACATAAAAATAGATGAGCCATTCTGAGTCACTGATGGCCCATCCAACCCAGTATTTCGTTTTCCCCAGCGGGGAGCGCTGGGTGCTTCAGAAGCAAATACAAGCAGCATGGCAATTACAGTGATCCCTCCTCTGGTATAACCTCTCAGATTCCAGCAATCAGCAGTTTGGGGACTTCCTGAGCCAGAGGTTGCATCTGGACCATCATGTTTAATAGCTCCCAGTAGACTTCTCCTCCATGAATTTGTCTAATCCCTTCTTGAACCCATTTATACCGTTGGCTTCTACAACATCCTGTGACAAGGAGTTTCACACTGCAATTGCGTACTGAGGGTGTTGGGGAAGCAGGGAGGGAGGAAAACTTCCCTTTCACTGATTTCAACTTGCTGCCTAATTATTTCAGGGAGTGCCCTCCAGTTTCAGAAGTACAAACAGCAGCAAAAAGTCATTGCTTGGGAACTTGCTGCCCACCATTCAGACCATTATCAGGTTCATCCAAGCTTCACTTCTATGGGCTAATCAGTATCTCACACAGTCTATTTACTGTCTCTCATAACAATGTAATTCCATATATTCACCACCTTTCTCAGTGCTTTTGTTTTCACTGTAACCCTTCTGATACAGGAAATATTTCTTTGGTAATGGATGGTACTGGTAACTAACATGAGTGTATTTACCAGAAGAGTTTTAAAACTAAATTATTTACCATGAAAATACAAGAACAGTTATAGGAAAAAAAAAAAGAAAAAAATTAATTTTGCACTTTGGCGGCTTCATTGACTACTGACTTCAATTCAGCAACTGAGCTTTACTCAGATTTATGTCCAACCTTCTGTCAGCTGCACAAGATATCTCCTGAGCTTCTACATACACCTATATGTAATAATACAATCATATTATAGCATAATGACATATTATTTTTCGAAAATTACTGTAATTGAATTATGTAATAACTCATAATTATATAGTAAAATGCTATGATGATATAAGCATAGCAAGCACATATATATTTAACTTTCTTATTCATATTCATACACACGTGTTATACATAGCACATATACAATGCAAGTTATAACTGAACAGAAATTTCTTTGACTAATAAAATTAACCAATTCCATTATTTAAAGGAATGTGTCTTAGTCAGGAGAAGTTTACTGACATACACCCCTTTGAGGATCAGCGTGCAGGTTTGAGGGGAAAATGTCCTACAACACCATCCACACCAGCTTTGCACTCTGCTTCTCTGGTGGCTCCTTCTTGCTTTTCCCTCCTCACTCTACTTCTGCTCCTCTTTGACCTGACTCCTGCAGCCCTTTGGATAAAGATTTCACTCTTTCAGGCATGACTCCATCTTTTGCAAGGCTTCCCTGACGACAAGCAAAACGCAGGCTAAGACACAATGCTTTTAATTACCCAACAGACCTGAGTTTGTCAGGTCTCAGGGAGAGTCTGTAGCAGCCAGTAAGCAAGAAAAAAAAAAAGCTTCTGTTTCAGGTGCTAACTATTCCCTCGTCTTTTCTTTCCCCTTTCACATGCATTTGCTTTGTCCTGAGAGAAGGCTTGAACTTCAGCTGCAAGGACATAGCAACCCCAGACTCTCTCAGCTGTGTTTCTTTACTTCCCACAAAAAAAACCCCATTAATCTTGCTTATTTAAGGTAATTTTAGGAGACAGGAAAAAGAAAGAAAATCATATTAAATCAAAAGCAATACTTTGTATTTATTACATCTAGTGCTTTAATTAAGATCCCTTCCTCCCCCATCCCCATTTTTAACAAATTTTAATGAAAATAAATAAAAGGATGCTGTGAGGCCAAAATTGGATACTTCTTCTTTTGGTAAAGAAGACAAGGAGTAATAGCTCAATCTTGGCCAACAGAAGTTTTGAGAACCAGTTACTACCTGCCAGCAATTAAAGATATGCTTAACCAAACACCACATCAAATGACAGCACCATACACCCATGTTACCAGGGACGTACCTTCGTGCAAGTGTAGAAATAAACATTCAAGAGCAATTAAATCTTAGTCAGATGCTTAGAAATAAAGAAACATGATTTGCTTTGCTCTTCTCATGGAAAACATCTGACCAAAAGTTATGGAGCCTGATGCCTGGTGTGGTTTCTGTGTCTTTAACTTTTCATTGTTCAGCATGTTACTTCTTTCTTTGGGGCAGATACATACACACAGGCTTCTCTAAATATACTGATGTGTATTAAATAAAAACATCCACTCGGCTTGAAAAGATTTTATGAGGGCTATTTAATGACTGCACATCATAAAGAAGGCTGAAAGGCACTCTGCATTCACACGGTATCATTCTTGCTGCACCTAACAGTCATTCACATGGTATCAAGCCAGGGAGAAGTGAAAGGGAGAAAACTCCACTTGGTGGAAGGTAAAGGCACAGAGGAACAATCTGTGTCAGGCAGAAAAAGACTTCTTTGCTGGCACCTGGCCCCTCACAAACAAAGCAAAGCAGTGCTAAGGGCATTATTACTCCATGTCAAATGCAAAAGCCAACTCATGTTCCTGCACAGGCTGCAAGATCTGGTGGTCCACAGGCAGAAATTCTGCCTGCTTTGCTCTGGGAGGGATAACACTCCACAGAAGGGGTGCTGGGCAATGAAACAGTGCAACCTCATCATGTGGGCTTTTTAAAAGGATTGCAAACAGGACCTCAACCCCTCTGTGGGGAGTTCTCCTGCTAGACCAGAAACTCCTGCACATTTTAGAATCAGAGAGTCATTAAGGTCAGAAAAGACCTTTAAGATCATCAAGTCCAATCATCAACCCAGCACTGTTACCATGCTCACCACTAAACCATCTCTTCAGACTCCACATTCACATGTTGTTAAAGCACTTCCAAGGATGGTGACCTCACCACTTCTCTGAGCCGTGTGTTCCAATGCTTTACAAGCCTTTCCATGCCTTGCACGTTCATCTTATGGACATTTTGACTTGCATGGACCCAGGACACAAGTTTGTCTATCCTGTTCCTAAGGATGCCCAGTAGCAGATACCTACTGGGCTCCCTAGGCAACCTAGTTCAGGGTTCCACCAAACTTCATAATTAAGGAGGTCCTTCCTACAGTCTGACACCATCTTTCATCATAGGGAAGGGGGAAGGGAAGAAAAATAAAGAGCAAACAGTCTATCTAGCCTGCATTAGCAGAAATGTTCTTCAGTGTCTTCTTGGTTGACCTTGTCTGCTAAGACATTCTGAGAGATAATAATAATAACAATAATAATTAGCACCCACATAGCACTTAATCCTCAAGGCACTTTACAAACATTAGCTAATTAACTAAAAGGCAGATTATATATGTGTCTGTACATATAAATAAATAAATATAAAAGATCTGGGAAGCCTTCCACATTCATCCCTGCAGAAGTAAGGATTTGCAAACTGCCTGCACTACACGAATCTTACTGCTTTTAGTAACACATCATGCCAGCTTGCCTCAAAGCCCACAGATCAGCTTATGAGACTGTACTCTGCCATCCATATAGACCTGCAAGTAGGGAAATTTCTTTAGGACAACCATGAGATGGTATTAATTAAGCAGTCCGACATAATTTAGTACTCAACAGGCTTATTTTCCAACATGAGTAGTTGCTAACGACTGCAAATACTTGCATCATGCTTACTAGCCACTTTAAATAATTGCTAGATACCAATTAAACTCACAGAAAAAGAAACAATGTCAGGAAAATTGAAGTATTTTTAATCTCCCACTATCTTACATAATCCCTGTGTATTTCTTTTCCTTTCAGTGTGATTTACACACAATCTTATGGACAAGCTCATTTTAGGAAAGGATTCTCCTTAAACTGAGCTGCTTCACATGACAAGAGGGGGGCTTTTTAACAATTCTTGTCATATCCATGACAACAGTGGTGGTGGGCCCATAGGTTGCATCAAAAAGGAGGTCAACACCCCATGGGCTGACATGGGGACAGGAAGGCTGGGATCATCCTGAAGGACAGGCTGTATGGAACACCCCATTCAACGTCTCCTCATGTTCTATTATCCACGTCTCTGTACTTTGACACAGTTGTGGGGCTGTCCTGGAGACATGAAGCCCAGCAGCAGCAGGAAATGCTCTCCTTGCTGGCAGTTCTACCAGCATGGAGTTGACAACATCTCATCTTGGCTCTCATCTACGTCATGGAGTTGGCAACAGAATTTTGTGCTTCCCTGCACCTTTCTCTCCACCTCCCCCTATTTGGCTTCTTCTAACGTTGTGTCTGAGCTTGAAACCTCTGATCCATTCCAGACTAGTAACGTGTGGCTTGTGATAAAACTCCAGCGAGACAAAAAAAAAAAAGAAAAAATGCAGCAAAATAAAGAATGACACTGTATGAAATGTAAATGGAAAGCCACCTTCCTAACTTGTGGGCAAGGTGGTTGTGGTATAGTGAGATCAAATTCATGTTGCACATGCCCCCCCTCAGAGAAAAGGGAAAAAAAAAAATCAAATTTCAATTGCTGCTCTCCTTGTACTTAGAAATGTGACTTGGCTGAAAATGTTGGCTGTGAAATCCCTCCCTGCTCTCAGGTTTTGCTTTCCCCAGCACACATCCACATGTGTACATACAGCAGACACAAGGTGCCACACAACAACACCCTTATGAAATCAAGAAATTTTAGATATCTGTGACAGAAAAAATACAGAGACATCTAACTATACAGATCCTTTTGTGCTGTGGAATTGGCCACTTCCTACAGAGTTAGAGCAGCATTTCTTTCAACATTCTGGATCCCTTCCTCAGGCAGATCTCTGCCTTACAAACCAGTTCTTACTCTGAATTTTCTTTAAAGCTGTAAATAAACAAAACAAAACAACCCACAAAAAATAAAACCCAATGAAAAACTCACACAAAAAAAACCCCAACCAAAAATAAAACCAAAAAAACACACAAAAGAAGTGACAGGCAAAAGCTGAACATTGCTTATTTTCAAGTGAATTATAGCTCCTTCTGCAACAGGGCATGGATAAGACAAGGTTGCAACACTGCAGATCCGTACTGTCACCCCCAGGTTCAGATCATTATACCTGGCAGCAGTAATAAGACTTGTTAAATTGAAAGTGGGATCAAGAACCTGTTTCCTATTGCACAGGTATAATGTCCATAGAAGTCAACTGGGACCATACCAGGCAGATGGGAAGAGAATTTAAAGCTCTATATTGTAAATTTTTTCTCTTTTAAGAAAGGAATAAGACTGGAACACAAGCCTGAAGTGTGCTTGCCTAACATCCTAAATATTCCCACTACCATAACAAAAGCAGCAGGTATGTTGCTTTTTATTTTATTGTATTTATTTTTCCTAGTTGCAGTGGAGTCCCTCCCTCTCTGGATACAGCTGGACCATCTCTGCCAGAGGACATCCCTGGGGCTCAGAAAAACACTTCTAAAGAGCTTTTTTTTTTTTTTTTTTTTTGCATTTGGAACGCAGTAAATTATATCAAGTGTCAGATATTTTCAAAACATTTCCCAAGGGAGAGTACTCCTATAAATTCTTCACATGTACTCTTCTTAACTTTCCATTCTCTGAGTGTCTGAGTGCTGTGTTGTCCACAGACCTGATGATGTTACTGCAGGAATCAGGGTAGAGATTTGCACTGGCTGCAAATTGGACAAGGCTCCCAGTGCCTTTCAGGATTATGCACAAGAGAAAGCAGGCTCTATTTGAATACATAAATCCATAGTATAGAAACTTTTTCACTTCTGTGAATGCATAAGATAAAGGAATTTTATAGTTGTTGAAATCACTAATTTAGAGGATGACAGATCTTTCAAAAACAAACAAACAAAAAAACCAACAAACTGAGAAAAATTATTTCTTTCCTTCTGGCTTGGTGATCACATAATATAGTTTTGATATCTGCACATTTTCTCAGAATTAACACACTCAACAGATGTCCAGACAGAAAAGAAATAATTTTGTTCACAAAGAAGCACACTGTACAAATGGTAAACCAACATTAGAAAAACTAAATCCACCTACGTGCACTCAATATGCTGTATGCACATATTTGAAAACATCTGTGTATAAGTCTAATTGTATTACAGAAAGCCCTGGAGCAGATTCTGGTATGTCCCCCAGGGTCTTCAGATGAATTTTTGCTATCCAGGGAGCCCATGAAATGAACTTTTAGATCCACTGGCCTCGTTATGCAGCATTTCCAAAGTCCAAAGTGCCTCCATGGAGCTAAGGCCAACATGGGACTTCAGCAGGCTGAGAAGAGCTGGAAATGGAAGTGCTCAGAGCACACTTGTTTTGTCTTGTTTTTTCTTCTTTGAAGAGGATTGTGTGCTCTCGTATTATGGGTTGCTCATAGTCACAGAATCACAGAAAATGCTGAGTTGGAAGAGACCCATCAGGATCATCAAATCCAGCTCCTGGCTCTGCACAAGATACCCCAAGAGTCACACCAAGTGCCTTGTCCAAACACTTCTTGAGTTCTGTCAGGCTTGGTGTTGTGACCTCTTCCCTGGGCATCCTCTTCCAGTGCCCAACCACCCTCTGGGTGAAAAACCCTTTCCAAATACCCAACATAAACCTCCCCTGAACCAACTTTATGCCATTTGCTTGGCTCCTGTCCCTGGCCACCACATCAGTCTCTATTAATCTGGAAATGAGGTGAAGAGGTAGTTGATAGGAAAAGGAGAGTAAAGGGGAAGACAAAATGTTTGAAGACACTGCACTGATACACCAGCATCATTTTGCTTACTTGCTCCATGCCCTGTTGGAGGAGTGGCTCAGCCATGGGAGGGAGCCAGGAGGAGCCCTTCCTCACCCTGGGGCAGTGCAGGAGCAGGAATGGGTGCAGACTCGGTCCCGTGTGCCTCCAGACCCAGGGGAGGGAGGCAGGGAGGGCACACAATAGAGGGAGTCACTTCTGCAGCCAGGAAGAGGAAGGAGAGCTGAAGAGGACTCACCATCACCTTAAACTCCTGCTTTGCATGTTCCCACAAGCCAGAGAAACACCCACCTGCCCCTGGCTGGGAGATGATGTGTTCAGAGATAAATACTCACCCTGCCCACAGGCCTTCCAACACCCACAGCCACTGAGCTCTGCCCACATCTAATCCTCCTTTTCTGTAATTCCCTTGAAATCGGGCATTAACTAACTTTCTTTCCACCTGTCACAACCCACAGGGAAATCCCAGGCCAGATTCAGCCCACCCAGCCAGCTGTGACATGAAAAGGTTGCAAGTACACAGCATCCTCATCAGAACCAACCCTCATAAAATACTTGCAAAGAGAACACACAGAGGAGCTCCCAAAAGATACAAGCCCTTCCTGTACTGTGTGAACTACTCTATGAAACCAATATGCTATTTATGTCTAAAAATGAAAGGCAATTAAAAAAAAAAAAAACTGTTTTATGTTGCTCAGCAAGCAATAGCACTCCTACATAACCCAACTCTTTAGAGTAAGGGTCTTTGCACACCAATCTAACATTCCTTTGACTCCAACAAAGTGGAATAAAATCTATTTCAAATATATTATTTGATGAAAGCAGATGTCAGCAGATACTGCCTATGTAATTGATATTTGATTTATTCAAGATTTATGCATGCTGTGCCTTAGATTTATTAATGATAATCCCCTGCTCTTGTGTTTAATATAGTGGAACCAAAACATAATTTGCTGGGATCAGTCAGAAATGCATCAAAGTGATTAACTCTACATGCAAACCATTATCCAGTGACATCCCTACTGTGCATAGTGCAAAAGGAGGCAATAATACAGTAATTGGCTTCACTTAAGCAAGTCAGATATTTGCTGCGATTGCTGGTAAAATTTGGTCCCTTTAATCTCAATGGTGCTGCTTCTTCACATCCTTCATCTTCCCTTGATGCATTCCTGCTTGCAAAAGAGCCAGAAACTTAAAATAATAGTAACAATAATAAAAAAAAAAATAAATTAAAAAGCAGCACAGCCAAAATTCCTCCAACCACCTGGCAATTTAACAGGAGGAAATCATCAGAAGCACAGCAGTGAAACTCAGCTCTGCTCCTCAACACAACTAGGAGGGTCTCTCCCCCCTCCAGAACCATGTTATTTGCAGGTTGTTCATGGCATCCCTCTCACTGCAGGGATGGAATAGAGAGCAGCACAGTAAGAATAGCTTGAAAAGACCTCAAAGGAGGGATTAATTTCAATGGGGAGGAGGAGAAACTGTGACTCTGTGTAATCACAGAGGTTGGAAAGGCACATCCTTTACTTCAGCTCTTCCTCACTGCTGGGTGCTAGTCCTTTATCCAGGGAAGAAGCAGGAGTCCCTTAGCTCTTGGGGCTGGGGACAGAGACTTGAATGGAGAGGCAGAGAGCAAAAAAGGCACAGAAAACCCCAGTCCACACAGGCAGAAGGAAGAAAGCTACTGGAAAAAGGCAGCCTGTGAATTTTCTCACTGGAATCATGACAGCCAAAGTCTCCATTTAGCCTAATTAATTTGTTCCACTCTTGAACAATACAATTTCAGTTACATGTCTTACGAGTTGTTACATTTCCAGGCAGATCCATTGCCATTGCAAGAGCAGCCATGTGTTTCTGTGTTGTGAAACTAATTTTTTATCTCCTGGACCTGCACAGTCATTCTGCTCTCGATGACTGGCTGGATTCCTTTTTGCACAAGCCAGAAAGCACCCTTACCTCTGAGTCCCTCAAGCACAACTACTGAAGATGTCTGGGGAGGGTAGTACTGTCCTAACAAACAGTAAATTTGGTGTTCTAATATTCAGTCAATTCAGAAAGGTGGTGCCTTGAGAGAGGAGAATTTTTTTTTTTAATGAAATGTTAAAATTCACCATCATTATCACTTACGGAAAGAACTTGTGCTTAACATGATTTTCTTTTTTTCCACCTGAAATGACAAAACATAACAAAAACCCCAAAGTCTTGTTTCTCCTAGACACAAGGGTGATGTGCTATGATACCAAATGTCCTCATTAAAAAAAGTTCATCCTGCATTGAGGCTTGTTAGAGCAGATGCTGAGAGGAAGAAGAAGATATAGATGGGCAATTCTTATTCTCTCATCTTCTTCTCTTCCAAGAAGACAGAGCTAGGAGGCACTAAAATCAAGCAAGTCCCAGCCACATGAAAGAAAAAAAAAAAAAAGGGAAGTAAGAGATAGCCTACTTTATTAGAAGAGAACAGGAATTCTAGATTTAGAGTAATACTCTTTTTCTTTTCTTTTTTTTTTTTTTTTGTCCTCTGCTACCAAAACAGGCCAGTCTGCTACCTGTGGCTTCCTCTTCCTTGATACCAGTGGAGGAGAGTCTCTGCTTGTCCAGCATATGTCTCAATGCACCAGTAGTCAAGGTTTTCACTTTCCTGCAACTATTTCTGCACAGTACAAAAGAGTCCTGTTCTCATAGAGGAGGACTGTCTAATTCTCCCAGCATGGAGTTTGTGCTCTGACCACCATCACCGAGTCTTTCTCTTTTCTACCTGGATATTTAAAGACAAGAAGTTGCTCTGCATTTCCAAATGATGCAGCTAACAAGCTGAGATCATGACATCAACCCTCTCTGGTAGGGAGGGTCTACAATTCCCTGCTGAATTTACTTTTGAAAAAATGAAAAAAAAATTTGATACATTCAGTTAAAAGAGAATTCATATCAGATGCAATTATAAAACCCAAAATCTTCATTAATATACTTTTTCCAGATTGAGAATAATCACAGCCATCTGGAGATCAAATTACGAAATGGAGACTTGTGCTGCAAAAAGGAATCTTGTCACTCAAACCTTGTACAACTTTGCCTTTAAAAAACATTGCTATCATTGATTTTAAAATGCTCTGCTGCATTCTTCTTCCAGACTGCTTTATCCTCAAAGCTGTTCCAGGACACTCCTGGTGTACCATGGAACACCCGAGACAGGATAGCCCCTGGTCACGTCATTTCACTGCTGAGACACTAACAAAAGAAAGGAGAAGAATTACCAGGAGTAAAGGAAGTATACATTAGGAAATTGAATACCAAAACCCAGACAAATGGACTAATTGTCCCCACAGATCCAGAAAAGTCCCAGAGACAGCTGCTGCTTTCCAAGCCCCACAAGCTGCAGATGGGGCCCCTCTCCTGCAGAAGGCTTATTCCAAAGAGGAAACCTCACAGAGCAACTGCAGACACTGCCAAGAGAGAGGCTTCTGGACACACAGAAACATCCTCCAAATACTCCTTCCCCCTCCAAAGCTATTTGACTGCAGCCTATCTTCACCTCCACCTTATGAATTCTTTATTCTGCCCTCTGCTCTGTTACCTTTACCCTTGTAGACAAACTGACCTCTTTTTCACAAAATCCAGCTCATTCCCCCACACTGGGGAATTGAAAGGGCCTCAAGCTGCTCCCTGAGGGTATCTTCCACCCACCGTGACTGGGTTCCCTTTCCTGTTTCCACTGGAATATCTCTGAAGACATGAGACACTTACAGCTCCATGTTCATGTAGCGAGGGATTTTTGTGTTGACCTCAAATGCCCTACAGTAATAAACACAATTTATGACACACACCCAAGGAACCAAATTTGCAGCCTCTTGCATCTCAGAATCATAGGACAGTCATCCAGAAATCATAGGAAAAGCTGAGAATGAGTGGTACACCAAAAATTCCTACAAAACTCCTTTTTTACGCCTTCATGGATGCATTAACTCTCTAATGGCCACATCTCCATGGTCTTCTCCGTTGAGAGAAGGCCTGGCTCTTTAAGAGAAAACTGAGGATTTTCTTTGAATACGTGCCTTCAGGAATTGCAAGATCAAGGGAAAATGAAAGGAAATGCAAAACATCAAGTATCAGAAGAGTCATGGTTAAAGAAGAAGAATGAACTGACAATGAGGACAGGTCAGTTCATTAAGGAAGATCTGATACAAAACACAGGAAATTCTTCTCAAGAAAACTAGGAAAATAACAGCTTCAATTAAACTACATATTATTTTGGGTGTTTAAAAAGATACACCCTTATTTAAGAAGTGCTTGAAGTATATGAATGGCTAATCCCACAAGCAACATTAATTCCCTACAACCTCTTCTGCTCTTTAATATTGCTACTGGGCCAAATACAACCCCAGTAAAAACCTTTTCCATTGCTGCATACCACAAGAGCCTTGGACACACAGAACTATTTCTCATCTCTGCTGCTATCCAGCACACAGACCTTTGAAAAGATCAGTGCAGACCCAAAGCAAGAAATGGGCTGGCAGAACTTGCACCCCACCACTGAGCCAGCTTTGAAATCAGCTGAAATTTCCATGCCCTTCAAAGCTTTTAGATGAGCTGATGGAGGACAGTGGCAGTGGAAAAGAATGACAAGTTGAGGACTATTTATCTGTTTAAACTCAGTGCTGAGCTATAACTAAAAGGCCTGGAAAATTGTCCCCTATTCCATATGCACTGGGAGAAAATATGAAATACCATTTTCAGAACCACCATAATTCAGCTTTGACAATGTTCTAAATAGGGTTTCCCAGGGAAAACCATCTCTCTGGATCCTTTCACTCCTGAGCT
Source organism: Cinclus cinclus (assembly GCF_963662255.1). Lineage (NCBI taxonomy): Eukaryota > Metazoa > Chordata > Aves > Passeriformes > Cinclidae > Cinclus > Cinclus cinclus. Next base: position 113,741,363 of record NC_085048.1, read on the forward strand.
GTGTCTCTGTTTAAGTCATTTGTACCATTTATTTCCTTGGTGGTCTCCAAGTTATCCCTCCACTACCCACATCCCTTAGCCCAACAGCATCTGAGCAGCAGTCTTCACCTAGAAGACACCCTACAAACACTTTGTACAAAACAGGAGGGAATGGTGGCTCTGAAACACTCCTCACATCTTTCCCTGTGCCCTGGAAAAGGACTACTTGGCCTGACCATAAACAGGTCATAAGTTACAGGACAGGGATTCAAGCCATGAACTACCTGGGGAAGGAAAATGGCCACATGGCACTGCATGGGCTGGTGCTAATGAGCAGGACTAGTCCCTGCAATAAATCCACATCTAAAGACTGCACCTCTGGATAAGGACATTTCAGGGATATGAGGATGTTAACAGGATGTGGCGTCAATGATTTAAGAGAGCGAGCATCTCCTTTGAGCTAAGTGTCCCTGCCTTGGCAGAGAGATGATGGTATGCTGGAAACATTAAACTAGCAACCTCTGGAGATACATAGCTGCAAGTAAGAACAGAATTTGAAACCCTGTCTTCAGGATAAGTCATCAAACAGATCCTCCTAAACAGCAGCCAAATATATATCCGCATCTACTGTTGTAGGTGTTAATGGAACAGCTCCCAAATATGAATGCTGAAATAACATCCTGATCTCCTGTAACCAGAGCTAAGAGGATTTGCCATTGATATACCAGCTCTGAGCTGGATTTACTTCAAAATTCTCAAAAGCCCCTGCAATGGTATAAAGCACGTTTTTGTGTCGAAGGAATCTGGAGGAGCGCTTCACGTGGAGCACTGGGCAACACGTAATGAATTCCACATTCTAGCTTTGTCCCTAGAGAAGGCTTCCACAGATTCCACAGTGGAACAAGAGGTTTATTGAACAGGACAATGTGAGAGGAAATCTCTTTTACAACCTCAAGCAAGCTTCTGTCTACAGAGGGTGAACAAAATTTGTTGCTGCAAAGAAAACTAATACTAGGCAAAAGAGCCTAAATAGAAAAGGAACAAAATGTCAACTTTTGTAGACCTTCATCCATGCTTTTCTTGTATGTGTGCACCTTGCCCTACACATGTGTCTATGCAGCATGTACACACAAATGTTATACAGAAGCACTCTCTGAACATAAAGGAGCTAAAAATGACATAATCCTGTCCTCTGGAAGTTCTCAGTATGGAAACAGTAATTACATAATTCTACATTTGAATGTAGTACAGTTAATCAGCTTTCCCAGGGGCATTTTAGAATTAGGAGGAATGCTATTAAGAAATACAAATATTTTATTTCCTAAACTGCCAATAAAAGGAGACAACTTAAAAAGAAAAAAAAAAAAGGCAAAAATAGTAATGGAACTAGGTTGCTTTAAAAAAAAAAAAAAACAAACAAAAAAACCAACCAAACAAACAAACAAAAAAAAACAGACCAATTCATTCCAATGCCATGAACCTAAAGAGGATGTCGTTGTGCCAGGGGTCTAATTGGACTGTAAATAAAAGTGGAACTGATCAGTAAGTTTTTATTGCTTGTGATGAGTGAAATGCTAGGACCGTACAAAAAGCATAAATGATGAGACTTGAATTTGTTCTGAAAAAATTCTTTCAGTTTGAATAATCTGCAGGGTATTAATGGCACTGGTAAGAATTTTTATTATAAACATATGAGGACAGTGTGAATCAAGAATAAGTCTATTTAAACCAATGGGATTGCACTGAGGAAACATTTTTGAGGGCTGCAGAATGGAAACTAACTGAGATCTACATACCCGTTTGATGAGAGCAGAATGGGGACCACACTTCTCTGCTTTGTTTTTTTTCCCCTCCTTGCTCCACAATTGCTTATGTGATCTTACAGAAAACTCTTTTCTTGAACTGCCAGCCCTCCAGATGAGCGCAGGTCTGGTGCTCGTGCGGTGACAACATCTGACTCTGTGGCGACAATATCCCTCTCGCCTAAAACAAAGACATCTACCAGAGAGGCCAACCAGCTGGAATGCAGGACTCACTGAGCTGAAGGCTGCCAAAACATGCAAAATAATGCAATCTCCTTTCCAAAAGGCAACCTGGGTAAGACAGGGGCATTGAGATGGTGAGGAGCTGGGGGCAGTGTCTCTAAGGGGAAGACATGTGAAGTCAAGGACCACAAAATAGGAGAATCAGAGAAGGTATACCCACACTTTGTGTTTTGCTAGGATCTTATGCCTCCTTTTTCAAAGAGAAGAAAATAGTAGATGCTCAGGAGGTCTGTGTGAACAGACAACTTGTTGGAGGTCATACCTGACCAATGGAGGTGAAGAACAAGGACTCACACTTCAGCAGTTGGTCCTAGCCATGAGAGGGAGAAAGTGCTGCCAGCTTCAGGTGCTAAAGAATGGAGGGGGAAGCCCTGAGGGATTAGTGTCCTAACTGAGTCACATGAGTTAGGAGATGTAAATACAGAATCTCCTCTCAGCTTGCATCTCCCTGTTACCTAGAGACTTAAAAAGGCTCATGAAACCTGCATGTATTATTATTATTAATACCCAAGGCAGATCCATTTAAATTAACTTGAGCAGAGCTACATAGCATCACCACACAATAAAAGTGTGATTGCTACCTGAAACCTGCTGGAGCAGAAGCCCAAGGAAAGAGAGCACTTTCTCATATTAATAGATAACAGTGGCACAAAGCTATGAGTTTATTTAGGCTCGAAACAAACACCAAACATGTAACCAGAAAAGCACTTCTATCTTGGGATGATCATCTAAGAGGAGCCACAGCAGTGCCCTACTGCTCAGGTCTCCTGAGGACTTCCTTCATGGAAAACTGCATTACTTGACTTTCTTACTGCAGACCTGGGTTTCTGCATAACATGGGACAGCTGCACACAATATCCTATTAGTCTCTCCTACACAGCCTAAAAGGGTTTTAGGAGATCTCTAACAAGGGCTTCAGGAACTGAAACTCAATTAGTTTATCCTATCTCTTAGGGAAATAGCTCAAGGAAAAGCAAAACAGGGACAGAGGAAGAGCACATGCGCAAAGGAGATGGACTCCCATAGAACAACATAGCATACTAATTCATTCTGATCTTGCTATTTAGTACCTGCAAAGTCTACCATTATGCATTATTAAATTCATGTATTATTGAATCACAATCCTTGTTGCCTGGTAAGAAATGTGGATGATTTCTTAACTTAAATTAAAGCACTGCTTCCCTTATTTGAATAAAACTGCATTACTGGCTGCCTCTCATGGTAATCAGAAAACTGCATTAGGCAGGTAGTACTGTATGAATTAAAAAATAATGAAACAAGACTTTTCAGTCAGACATTGTTCCCTTGCCTGCTTTTCATGACAGCAGATTCCCTACTCTGAGTTGATAAGACAACAGCAAATGAAGATAACAACATGAGAGCAAAATCATTCACTCTAATAGGTTCCACCTGTGCAGGCTTCAGCTCATTTACATGACTGCAGAAAAATTAGAAATCATGCAGCAATTAGTCTCTTCTAGATTATGCACTGTGTCAACTGATACCACTCTGGAGAGCACTAGTGCTAAAATGGTTTCAAAAGATAAATCTACTAGCCTGTGCAAACATTTTTAATTACCTGGAAAACTGGATTGCCTGTTTAGAAAACTCTGCTGTAAAAGAGGCTGCCCACACAGCCCTGGAATCAAATGTCACCAGCATTTATATAACTGACTTATAATATTTGATGGCTTGATGAAACAGAACCACGTATCTGCTTTTGCTGCTATGTAGCTGAAGGAACATCTCTTTAGAGGGAGGTAATGGAACTGGGGTTAAAGGAATTTTTCTTTCTCTTTTTTTTGTGTTAGCAGGTATGGATTCCTTTAGTCTCAGATTTCACCATCCACTCTCATCCATTGCAAAACGATGATCATTCACAGCACTGAGCAAACCCAGCAGCTATTTACAGGATGAAAATTAAGGGCTGCATTGTGAACCCTGCACCCTCCCCAGTAAGGAGCTCTTCACCTAAGAGGCCCAGTGAAGTTAATTTAACTGCATGCGAGTAGCTGTTCATCCTTGTGAGGAAGCAGTTCACAATCTGGGCTTCAATTCTCTGCCAGGGTTAGCATATGTGCTGGTGGAAAGGCAAGTCTGCACACCCAGCTGGTGCAAATCTGCAGTGCTCCCAAACTCACAGAAGCTCTGCAGATTTGCACTGAGCAGTGATCCAGAACCCTCACACGAAGCACGTGCTCTCCATATCTTGGCTGTTGCTAATGAGGTTTCGAAATCACCTATTGGAATTTGAAAATGGTGCTTTTTTTGGTATATCTAAATCTTTCCCAAAGGAAGGAAAAAAAAACCTCTTAGAGTAATAAGAAAGGAAGAGAGAAATGAAAGCACCGTAATTTTGAGAGCTACAGAGTTTAATTCAGAGCCAGGTACTTTCTGTTAATCTCTTAAGAATTGCAGAGCAAGGAAATACCTGACTGTGAGGACAGAAACCTCTAGGACTTCTCTTGGGTGCACATTCTGTATCTGATATTTCCACTGAGTGTAATAATGTGGCTTTATAATTAGAACTGGATGAACTCATGAGGGGCCACCTTAATGGCACAGTCACAGCTTTGGTTATGTAAACTGTTCCTGCAGGCTGAGTTTAAATGCAGGCTCCAACCCCTGAAATTTTTTTCCCCCTCCTTAAAATACTGCCCATGTCTTTTTGTGTCACACGGAATAAATTGCACAGCTCATACACGCAGATTTGGTGAGGGCTATCCTCATTCCCACAAGGTATTTACACAGCTCATTTCTGATGTAGCACCATGTTTGCATTACTCTAAATTCAGGACCATTGAATTATCCCTCTTTAGTTATCAGGAGTTTTTGTCACAGCTTTTTAGTTTCATGAAACTCTTAGCAGAGCATCTTTAGCACTTCCAGTTACAAATTAAAGACCGTACCTTCGTTCTCAATGCTAGGTCCTTGTAACTTGGACCATTTCCCTTGGTGACACCTGGGAAATGTAGGTGCCATGGAAGCACAGCCCCTGCAGAAAGCCAGGGACCCTTCAGAGCTGTCAGGTATATCTGGAGCTGCAGTGCTGCCACAGGACTTAGCTGAACTGGGGAATGCCTTGCCACAGGAGGGTTTGAATATTAAAAAGTTGGTGTGGAACCAAAAAAAGCAGACTAGAAAGGATGAGGGGGCTGAGTGCAGCTGTCCTGATATATATCTTAAAAGATACCTTCTTCTTCCCTTAAGCAGCCCACAAGTTCTGTGGGCTGATACCCGTGAGGGGTACATCACTCTTATTATCCTTATATTTCTGTTTCCTTCTTGCTAAACATACTAAACTTTGTTTCAGTGCAATTTATAAACAACTGAGAGGCGAAAGCTAGGTTGAGTTTGTCCTTTTATCCAACACAGAGCTCATGCAGAGAAGGACCCACTCCCCAGGTAAATGGCCCGCAGAACCAGGGCAATTCTGTTCTGTTCATTCTTTGTGCAGGATTACATGTCCTCATCCCTACATAGTTCTGTGATCACTACCTTCACGGAGGCAGTAGCCCACAAATCACACGGAACAGCATTTTCACCTCTGCAACCTTTCCTCTGCTCTCTGCACTGGACCAACTCCCACTGGCTGCTCTCATGATTTAGTTCTGGGTGGTTATCACTGGGTGCTCATTCAGGAAGAGTCATCATGCACAGCTTTGCTGCTGCTGCTGTTTAGATTTTAACTCAAACCCAAGGCAGTTTAACTATTTTAAGATTAATCCGTACATGCTGTGGACAGCAGTATAACCAGCCCCACTGTAGCATTGTACAGGAAAATGGTGGGAGGACAGGGCCCTTTGGATGCATGGGGACAGCTGAACCAACAGAATGCCACAATCCCCCCTTGAAATATGGCCAGAATGCAAGACAGGTTCTGGACATGCTTCATGGAGATGTGCAGCACATATCCTACTGCAAGCCAGCTCAACTAAGCCTAAACAGGAAGGACTGGCAAGGAGATCCTCCGAGCAGTCTTAATTTATTCCTAGATGATGCCACAGTTGGTGGTACCGACTAGGATTCAAATATAAAATGGAATTTATGTAGAAATTTATGAGTTTAATGGAGAAATCTGTTAAGAGCCTTGAAAGCCCTTACATAGCTAACGAGGTGTTTCAAGTCCCCCAGCAAATTCTGTGCTGTCTTGATGAGGTTCAAATTTCATAGTTTAACCAAAGAGCAAGGGGAAAGAATGACAGTATATGTGGCAGAGCCATAACACTGACCAGGGTCTGCTCTTTTGGAAGCATCTTGAAAGACAGGTTATGAGAAATTTTCATCTGTCATTGCTAATGACTGAAGTCAAACAATTAACTGGGTAAGCCTGATCTGAGATTGTTGTGTCTAATCTAAGACTTGTGGACTCAGCAACGTGCACAGAAACTGAAAAAAAATACATTGGATTGGCAAATATACAGTCTCTTAAAAGCATCAAGGATAAACAGTGAGAGAAAGGGGGGGCTCACACTTGCCTCACTTATTGGGTTTGCCTTAAGGTTACATGGGCAAGTTGAACACTGTAGAATGCAAGAGTTGCCACAAGATGGGACATTCAGCTCACAAATGTGGAAGTTGCTGGCAGAATACTGAACTTTACATCTAATGAGTAAAGCTGGCTTTATAAATGGTCACTCAAAGGAGACAATCCTTTGCTGTCTGTGAAACCCCTGCCAACAGGCTCCTGATGAAAACCTTCTCCTTCTGGCTGGAGGAATTTTGACATTGGTGACAGAGTTACTGTTAAATTCTGGCTTATTTTTTACCAGCTGATGAAAACTGGGAACTGGAAATTTCATCCTGCAGGTGTCCTAAATGTCAGTTGTTTGTATTGCTTCAATTATGTGAATGGAGACACATCTGGGGCTGTAAAGCCAACTGGCCAAGTGATACCTCTGCTGGGGAAACCTCTGAACCTATGCAGCTTCCTCCTTCAAGGGAATCCTCCCTTATTCCACAAATTAACATGTATTTTCAAACGTTGTGGCCAAGCTTCCCACATTTAGGCCCCACATTGAGCAAATAAGCAAGAAGGCTGAGCAAAATGAGTCTTTGCTGCAGACAGCAAATAGACTCTGTGGTAGCCAGACAGCAAGAGTGAGTAAGGAAAGCAAACTTGGTTTTAGAAGTCAACATAATAACATTCAGTCACTTTCCTCTCTGCTCTCTGGCCAGTTTTTTTTGGGGGGGTTGGGTTTTTTTCCCCTTTTATTTTTTTTCTTGGGGGCGAGTGAGTTTTTTCTTGGGGGAGAGGGGAGGTTGGGTTGTTGTTGATTTTTTTGGGCTTTTGTTTTTGTTTTTTTGTTGTTTTTTTTTTGTTGGTAGTTGGAGTTCAAGTCCTAAAGGCAATACAAACTTCTGGACATAAGGTGATGGATGGAAATGTAGCACCTATGATAGGTGTCACAATGAAGGGAAGAAAATTAGTTCAATAACTTGCCTAACGCACCACATGGAGATAGAAGCAAGGAAAGCATGACTGCTAGAAATTAATGTAAAAAATACTAATCACAAATCCAGCACAGGGCCAGGCTCCAAAACGTAAGTGGAAGTGGCCTAGAAAACCCACACAAAGCCAGTAATTTACAAGTGAAGGTTCTATGCTTCTGGAAAATAGGGGCAAGGATAAAAAGTGCCTGTTCTAATAATCTAGGATCTGGAGCAGAGTAACTACATCTACTGGGTTTAGACTGCCTGAAGGCATAACATTAAACTGGGGAAAGACTTTTAGTTTAATCTCCAGCATGACAGATGTCCTTAAGGGGATTCTATGTAAATATGCACTGCATTGTTTTTGCCTTCTTAAAATAGCTGGAGGAGTTGAACCACCACTCTTCTATCTGATGGGATGGATATTTTTCTCTGCCTTGAACAAGATGTGGTTAAGTTTAAGAGCCTCCTCATGATTCTAGTTCACCCCTTCCCCTGGGCCAATGTAAATCAGCTGCATTACAGGGATGTTTTAAGTAACCCTCAGCATGATGTGCTGGCTGTATTCTGTGTATGCATATGCCTGCACCCCAGGAACAACTGATGTGGTCTTAACAGCAGCATCTCTGACTCCTCAGCTGCATATGGGAAACAAATAACAGTGGGTTATAACAGGCAAAGAGAGAGGAAAGAGAAGACAAAACATTACCTTGAGACCACAGAATATAGGGATCCATATTACATTCCCTGCACCAGATAATAAGCCGATTTTTGAGGGGCTAGTCTGGGGAAAAAAAAAAAAAATCAGATTTCATACTGCAACTTAATTAGACAGCACTATCCCACACCTCACAATATTCATATTCCTACTCGATTTCACAGAATTGGACTTGAATGAGTTAAACTCAAGGACAGGGTATGGGGCCAAATGGGTCTGGTAAGAACTCTTTTTAAAACCCCTGCTTTCAAAATAAATAATGCAGAAAAACACTTAGGGAGAAGCCAGAGAATTTTCCAAAAGAGCCACTGAAGCAGATGAACATACAGATTCACCTGAAAGACAGGAAAGAAGTTTTTATATGTCAGCCTGCAACTTCACAAACACATGGTGCATGCAACCTCCAGAGTGACTGAAATGCTGAAAGCTTCTCTAATCCAAAACTAAGCTGATTTTACACTACAACCACAATTATTTTCTTTTTAAAATCAAGCATGCCATTGCCAGCTCTGTAGCAGGTGCAAATTAGCACAGCCTTCAAGGGAGTAGTCTGATCTACAGCAGCTGAGGATCTGGTGTAAAATGAGATCATCTGCTGAAAAATTAGGAGAAAAGCATTTCTATTTGTCATCTGCCACCTCTTATAATTGCTCAGTAATTTCTATCTTGCCCCTCTAGAAATCCAAGTGATTGACTTGCTTAGTGCTCTGGCTTTTCCCCACCACCAGCAAGCTCAGAGTACTAATGCCTTGTGTCCAGGGATCCTTCCCCACAAGACCCTTGCTTCCAAAGGATTTTGGCTGGCTTTTTATTTTTTTTTTCCAGATAGAAGCCATAAGGCCATATCTTAGCTTCACCTACGCTGAAAAATAACACTGCATAACTTGCACCACCATATCCCAGACTGAAAATTACTGAGAAAGATACCCTTTGTTTCACTAGCAAGGATTGCATCCTAAACTAACAACCAGGGCAGCAGAGCTGAGAGGAGCCCTTCCACCGAGGCAGGTTGTTTCCCAGAGCAAAAACTGTACTCCAAACATAAAAGTGCCACTGTGATCTCTGCCCATCAACCAGTGCTGTGCTCCAATAAAGGCTTGGAGTTAGCACTGGGAGGAAATGGAGCACCAAGGCAACAACATCAACAGAAGTGTTTAAGACACCATGGAGGTTTAAATCGCCCTAACTGGGTGGATGCCCAGCATGAGGGAGCTTTATGGATTAGTTAATGCTGGCATCTCTCTTCTGTAGGAAAAAAAAAAAAAAGACTGGCAGGAGCCATCTGTGTCAGGGTGTATGGCCCACTGCCATGTGACACGCAGCCCAGAGAGTTTACAGGGTATCTATTCTGAGCAACTCTGTAAACCCTAAGAGAGGTGATCCCAAGAGCACAGAACAAACCTAAATAGCATTAGTTTTTCCACATTTAATGCGTTCAAGTGTGCCAAAGGAAGAGAGCAGAACAGAGCAAGGGAATCACCAAAACCTAGTTAAAAGAAAATGTCTAGATGGAACTTGGCAGTCCCCATTCCATAGCCCAGGAAGGTATGGAGAATGTAAGAACACAGCTGCTGCTTTTCTTAGCTCCTTAATTTTGTGCTTGTAAGTGAGACATAGGAACGACCATTCTCAGCTCACTATCTGCATTAGAACTAATTGTTCCCACCCCTGGCAAATTTCTGCTCCTTCAGAAGAGAAGTAAACCCCCCAGAGATCAAATTATATTTATAGGAGAGACAGAAAAAAAAAAAAATAAAACAACCAAAAAAAAAACCCCAACTATTTCCTAGTCCGCTCATTGCACACAGTGCAAAATCCCAATCCCAGCAGGAGTGACTACTCCTTTTAATCTCCATTCATCAAACTTGCCTTTCACAACTTATCAGTTGTAACTCCTACCTTGCTTACAAAAACTGTGACAGTCAGAAGATTACTGGGAAAAATTCTTGCCAAACTTTCTGAAGTCCCAAAGAGTCCCAGATCTCCAGGACTTGCTACAGTAGAATTTGACCTACCATATTCCAACAAAGACTTCATTCACTGTTTTAAGTGGCAGCTCATGTCACACTCAAAATGTCATTTTATAACCACCTTGTTATAGATCATGCAACTACTCCAGATTCTTATAAGTGAATGCAATGTTTGGGAAATGGGTCCAGTTGGCAAAGATGCCCCTTCTTCATTTGCATAATTATAGGCTGCATTTTAATACTACTTATGGGTAAGGGTGCCTGACACTTTCCATTAAGAAATTCGGCTTTCATTTACTAAAGACACTGCCAAACTCTCTATGCTTGGTATTACATTTTCCTAGCCAACGTCTCTGTCTTGGGCTGAGTTATTTGGGAAAGTTTCAGTTAAAACAGTTCGGCCGTCTCCCAGAATGAAGTGAGGGGGGAAAAACAATTTGTCTGTACAGGAAAAAAAAACCCAAAAAAACAACCAATAACCATTTAATGGAGAGGTTCTCACAACCATATGCTCTGAAGCAAGAACTTAGAGCACTGGGAAATGGTTGCCTGTTTGGAGCCCATTGCTTCCCTCCCTTTCCCTTTTGGCGGACTTCTAAAACTGTAGAAGACCCTCAGCTCAAGCATATTTTCTGGGCACTTATTCCAGCAAAACTCTCTCAAGATTAGTCTGCTCTGAATATGCTCCAGAGTCACAGAGCTCTCACAGAAAGCTTTCCAGGACCATCTCTAACAGGCAACTATCTATCCCAGGCACAAGAGTAATTTTCCAGAAGTCCAATTTATTTCTTTCTTTCTTCTCCCCAAATCATGCTAAAACCAAGGAGATTAGAAGAGACAAAGACATGAGGAGTCCTTCCCTTTCCTGCCATAGAGTTTTTCCTGTTTTTCCTTGCCGCTTCAGAGGCAGAGAAGACAGGCTGACGTGCTCTGTTTTGGGATGGCAAGATGGTAACCTTGACCTGGAGAGCACAAACTGCTCTTCCCTCCAGCACGAGGAAGTCCTGAACCAGGCTGGAGAGTTACACTCTCTGGCTCAGAAACCCTGAAGTCATCCATTAACTCAGCAAAAAGAGCCATGCTACGGATCTCTCTTCCAAAGAGCATTAACCAAAAAGGGGATGAATTGAGGAAATAAAACACTCCTTCGTCAACAGTAATCAAAAAAGGTCCAGTGCAAGAGTCCCAAATTCCACATATTCTCATTCATCACTAAAAAAATAATTTTCCCTCTGGAAGTATCATGCTTGTTCTCCATATGAATAAGCACAGGATACAGTGTACTGAGAAGAAGAAATGCTGCCTAGGAGTTAAACCACAAAGTCAAAAGATTTGAATTCTATTCCTGGCAAATACCCAACACCAGCATTTGCAAACCAAATGCCTGAAGCAAGGCACCAACATCCATATTCAGGCACTTAAACACGGACTCTTGTACGCAACAGCCTTGCAAGGCCAGTATCAGTTACTCAGGCTCCAAAAATCTCTGCCTTAACTGTTTGGTGTCTTGGTGTCTAGTTAACAGTGTTCAACTTGTGAAAATACATGGGGAGGAAAAGTTTGGACAAAACCCCAATTAGTCTCTCTATGTCTTCTTCCCACTAGCCAAAGGTTTCCTCCCTGCTTAACAGCTGGCCAAGGAAAGAGCCAATTCCCCATTTAGCAGCTGTGGTGGGGCAGAAACCTGCCAGTGTGCAGCACATACCTGGGTTAAGAATTCTCAGACACATATCTCCACCTTCATAGCAGAGACAGTGACTTCTAGAGGAGGAATCAGATGTTTCAGGTGTATTAAGGCTTGGTTAGCCATAACTCCACACAGGTGCACTCCTCCTCCAGTATCATGCTGGAAGTCCCACCAATTACAGTGGGATTAAAAGCAAGAGAAATTGCTGTCTGTCGTGCTCTGGGAATCTGGGGCTGGTCTCTCCTATTTAATCATCAGAATGAAAAATCTTGTAGTTTTAGGTTCCCAAAGGAAAGATTCCAGCAAAAATAATCTGCAATTAAACTCTTGTCCCGGAAGTTCAGAAATAATTTTCAAATAATTGTAGCATCACTAAGGTTGGGAAAGACCTCCGAGGTCATCAAGCCCCATCTTTGACTGATCACATTGTCAACAAGACCATGGCACTAAGTGCCACATCAAGTCATTGCCTGAACACTTCCAGGGATCATGACTCCACTACCTCCCTGGGCAGTCTGTTCCAATGCTTGACAAGAGTTTCAGTGAAGAACTTCCTACAACCAACCTGGACCTCCCTTGGTGCAGCTTGAGGCCATTTCCTCTTATCCTGTCACTGGTTACCTGGGAGAGGAGGTCACTCTCCACCTGGCTCCACTGTCCTGCCAGGGAGTTGTAGAGCGTGAAAAGATCTCCCCTGAGCCTCCCTTTTTTTCCAGGCTGAGCCCCTCCAGCTCCCTCAGCTGCTCCTCATCAGACCTGTGTTCCAGAATCTCCCCCAGACTCTATCTGTTGCCTTTCTCTGGACACACTACAGCACCTCAGTGTCTTTCTAAAAGTGAAAGGCCCAGAACTGAACACCAGATATGAGGTGGTACAGCTTCACCAGTGTTGAGTACAGGAGAACAATCACTTCCCTAATTTTTCCCTTTTCTTAAAGCATTAGTGATTTCACCTGGGTTTAGCAATGCATGCCAAATGTGAGCCTCTGCCTTGTGAGAAAAAACAGGAAACAAATCTCCCAGGCAGAGCTTTCTCTAAGCACTATATGCGAAGAACTTTTCATAAGTATCAGATTTATAATAAATATATCAATAAAGGCATGTTATCTGTTGATAACAGAAGATTGATTTCTGCCCTCAAATTCCTTTGAAACAAACAGATGCTGAAGCCAGCCAGTGCCTGACACTCGTGGTGGAGCTTACCCAAAAACTCAACTTTGAAATCCTTCCAGCAGATGTTGCTTCTCAAGGAAGAACTGAAGGGTTCCCTTCATAGCTTGGTGAGCACAGTGCCTGTAGGAGGGGAGGAAGGTAGGGGTCTGCTTTGGAAAAGCTGCTACTTACCAAAAAAGGCTGTGTCCTGATTAATTTTAATGCACTACTTGCCAGTCCCAACCACTCCTGGCAGCATGGATCAAGGCTATTTCTCTATTTCTTCATTAAATCTGTGCTACCACCCTGGAGCAGGAGCACAGCCCAGCCCAGGCAGCAGCACCACCCTCATGCAGCAGGCACTGATGGCTGAAGGAGGTAACGTTGCTACGAGAGCTTGGAGCAAGGTGGCAGAAGACAAGCCTTAGTGAGTTATGCCTGTATGTGAACAGCTTTAAATTTTGACTTTTTTTCATAAAAGCTTGATCCTGCTTGTTGACTGGTCATTAGATGCAGCTACATTCCTTTGCATCTTACTAGAGAGAGTTCCTTTTATTGCTGAAGAAATAAATAAAGTGAATGCATACTAAATGCCTAACAGATGAAGCCATTACAAGCTGTTGCAAAGCACATAACTTGTAGATATTGTTAGAACAATATGTATGCCTGTTAAACACTGAAACGTTTTATATTATTAGGTATGTTTTAAAATCCACCATAATTTAATAAATATTATTAAAGTATGTGTAGGTGGACCCTTCTTAGCTAAGCAACTGGTTACTGCTATAACAAAAATGCGATGCCAAATCTATCAACTAGGCTTTTTAACTTCCCTGAAGTGTTTTTTATCCTCCTATGAAAAAGCAGATGTTCTAAAGCAACTGCAACTGTAAACCTCCAATATGCATTCTAAGGCTGAAATCTAATATTTAAAATGAGCTGTTCTAGTACAAAATATCTCCGTGGTGACCCTTGGTAGCTGAGTGGGAACTAGATTTGGCAGTGAGTCCAAGCAGATGAAGCTCCTGTTGGTGGCATGCACTGACCAAGGATCCATTTCCTCTGGGCTCCAAACCAGGCTAAGGTGTCAAGTAGGGTTCCACACCCTCACCAAAAGGAACTAAAGAGGGTATTCAGCAAACTGCTTCCACCAAGCAAACAGATAAAATGCTCGTCTCATCGTGAATTATTAATTTATGTAATGAGGTCAGGTTTTGTAATGGGGTTTAATCCTAACAGTAAATCTCACTACAACCTGTAAATAATCAGTTTTTCTAGTGAAGTGCCCACAGACTTAAGAATATGAAATTCTAAATTGCTTAAATATCCATATACCTGTGAAATGTTAAAATGAAATTAAAGGTTTGCTTTGCTTTTTAAAATTAGGGAGTTCAGATAACTCAAGCCTCAGAACTGTGCAAGAGTTCAACAATTAAACACAGTACCAACAATTTTAACAAAATATTTAAGCATCACAGGCTATGTTAGAATTGGAAGAAAACAAATTCTCTGCTTCATACAAAAAACCCAAACCCTGGAGTTCTCCCAAATTGTCCTGCCTTTTTTTTTTAGGGTTTTTTTTTTTTGGTTGTTTTTTTTTTTTTTTTTAGTTTTAACTGTAGAGGAACAAAAACACTCGGATAAAAATTCAATTCTCCTTCTCAGTCCAGAATCTCAGTTCTGATGAAGGCTAAATTAATGCCAGTGGAGATGACAGCAGTCCTTGCCTCCTGATGGGGAACACCAGAAAATTATTGTTACTGAAAATTCAAAACCCTGCATAATCTGGTTAAGATTTAAGAACAAGTAATGTTTTCTCTAAAAACAGTTTTCATAACAGAGCCTTTCTCCCATGATGTATTTTTCTTACGAGCAGGATGACATTGGCCAGGGACTGGGGATGGTTGCCAGTCAACTTGAAGTGCTCAACACCCTCCAGGAGATGGTGAGTGCACATGACTGGTCCTTATATTGTATATAAGCTAGAGACAAGCATGGACCTTGAATGAAATTCAGCTGTGGGACTGAACTCTAAAACTGAAGGACTTCATTAAAGCCCACTTGGGAGGGTAAGCAGGTTGTATAAAACAAATTCTCAGCCTTCTGAAGGTCCATATGCCCAGGTGGTTTGAAGGAAATAAACACATTTTTAAAAGCAAGTCCTTTCTTTTGCTTCCTTGACAGAATTCATCAAATATCAGCAGGGTGAGAAGCACTAAAGAATATACTGTATTTGGCCAAAAGAGTCAGGCAAAATCTTTCCTGGGACTATCTGCAACAATATTTTGATTTCAGATACAAGACAGTGGATCTGTACAACCCCCGCTGATTTCAGATGCAGGGTGTGACAGATTACCCCTAGGGATCAGACACAGGAAAGGAAAATCTCTGTTGCTGAAGTTTTATTTTTCTCTGTGCCTTTCTCTCCTACTTCCTTGCAGAACACACACACCAAGAAAAATAACTTCTTTCAAGCAAGGTGTGATGTAGTGGTCTTACCATGAGGTTTCATGTCAGATGAAATTTTTGATTTTGTAGTTATGAGAAAACCACGGTAATTTGGGAGCAGTTGAACATTTTAGTCACCAGCGTCCCAGGTTGAATAAAACTGAGCATCTCTTCATGAGGGAGCCAAGGAGCACAGCCCCACTGATGGTCAAGATGCGCACATCTCACACTGCAGTTTGGACAGCAACGACCTTGGCTTGAGCAGACAAGCAGACAGGTCCAAGACAACAACCTGCCAACTAAAACAGACATCCCAGGCTCAAATTCCCATCTCTGCTATGCACGGGTTCCATCCTAGCTCCCATCCCTATCATCACCTTGAAAAGGGATGGCTCAAATCCAGAAACTAATTCAGGACCAGCGAGTGAATGAAAGCTGGAGCAGCAACTCTTGCTTGCAAAGCCTCAAAGGACAAATGAGGCAGCATCTTTCAAAACAGGAGGCAAGTTCTGTTCCATTTATGGCTAAGATTATGACTGGGAAAAGAAAAAAAAAATTATTTTTGGAGATCAGTCAGTACAGAAGCTTTGGCTGCAAGTACTCAAGGAAAAGACCATGTCTAATAACAAACTGCCACATCCTGGACCAGATCCTCTTCCCTAGTGGATTGTAAGACACAGCCCTGTATTTATTTTTGCCAGGATCAAGCATATGTGTATTTATATTGTTTGGACAAAGAAGGCTGACCAGAAATGAGCAAAAAACCCCACACCTTCTGGCTCAGCTGGTCCCACTGGCACCACAATCTCTAAACTGAAACTGCAGATACAGAGTGCAAGGAGTTTGTCTGATACCCACAAAGAACATTGTTCAAACTTTTTTGGTCAAAAGCATTAGCTACCCCAGAGCTCTGTTAGGGGATCACAGTCTATTTTTGTTTCTTTTTGCTATAGAACAGTAAGTTTGGCCCAGTTAAACATGTACAGTGAAGGAAACACTGTACTGGACAAGCACAACCTCAGCACTGAAGTCTGCAAAGACCTCCCCCCCAAGGTAAGTTTTCTCCAAGTAACTCAAAAATACCTCCTGCATCTTCATTCCATGTCAGGAAACACAGAGCCACATGCAGAGATGGCCAGAATGATGATATCTGGTCCAACTGTGTCCTGGCTTGCCACTGTGACAGGGTGGTGACCTTTTGAGGTCTGAAATCACGGGAAGTTCATCTCCAAAGTTTGAAACCTAAGGTGCAGCAAACTGAACTGACCAGGCTGAGAGGTGACCTAAGTGCTGGGATCAGTTGTGCAGCATCAAGGCAGGATAGATTCTACATCGGGAAGGCTGAAGCGTGAAAAATGAAATGATGCAATGCAATTCAGAGAAAGGGAAAAGGTAAATGCTGAGGACTCAGACACAGCTGTCAGGGCACTTAATAACTTACCCAAGCTCCTCCACACACATACACACACTGCTGTGATGAAATGCTACTTTACTCCAAACACTGGTGAAAAAGGGGGCTTCCCTGCCAAAGTCTGCCTTGTAATATCCACTGGAAATAAAATTATTTCTACCCAGCTGAAACCAGCACATGTGGCTTCAACTGCAGGAGCCCCACAAGGGATGAATAGCACTTCCAGGAATGCTAAAAATTTGAAATTGTCTCTCTTGATCTATTTTTCCTCTTTTTCTAAGGCGAGCAAATCCCGACAAATAGGGAGAAACCAAACAGGTAATTGAATATAGGCAGTTCTAGATATATCACAAAAGAAAGTAATACTTGGTGTATAGAGGAAAGTGATTAGAGTACATTCTTCGTTTCAGAATAACAGTGTCTGGAAAAAGTTACAAATATTTACTACACATTAACTTTCAGGATTGGTTTGTGTTTTTTTCCCTTGGGATATAATAAAGGAGGGCGGGTGAAAAGAAAAATACAATATTGAAAAAACATCACTGATTTTGACATGTACATCAAAATTAAATCTACAGTATAAAATTTACTTTATGAAGAAGTAGTGACTATTTGAGATACAAGGGAAAGTGGTGTTCCAGGAGAAAAATTAACTAGCTATTCCTGTGCATATGCTAATCATAACTTCACTAACACAATATTAAGGACTAAAAATAAAGTATGGCTTATAACATATAGGAATCACAATTGCCAAATGCTGTAAATTTTGACAAAATAACTTCATTCAAAATGTATTTGTTAGCTCAGACAGAAATTCTAAAGTATGGCAGTAATAATATCACCTTATATAGTATTCTAAGGGGCTTTTTACTGTTGGCAGGGAACAAAAACCAGTTTACATGCAAGTATTTCTTTTGTATTTTTCCAAGTTTTTTTGTTTACTGTTTTTGTTTTGGGTGTTTTTGGTTTTTTTTAAGGCTTCTGGGAAAAAAAGAAAACAGTACTACAGAGTTAAAAGAAAAAAAGGCACTGTTTTTGTGTTTGCCCACAAACTGTGTTTGACTCATTGCTGTTGCCCAATGCAATATTAGAGTTAGTGGAGAAAAAACCCTTGAAATCAGTGCAACAACTTGTAAGGAGTCATCAAGACAAGCACAGGCTCAATTTTTGGAGCTGTAATTCTAATTCAGTTATTGTAGCTAAATGAAAGAGCATGATTGGGAGGCATGAAAGGATTCAGTTTTGCTGCCTTATTCACATTCAGGGAACTGCTGAGACTTTCATGTTAAACTGTATCCTCACAAGGGCAGGCTTTGGCCCAAAAAGACATTTCAAAACAATTCAAACAGATGGTAGCACTTAATATATCCATGAGAAGTGTTTTGCACTCCCATGCAAGCTTTCTGAGTGCTCAGCTGGGCAGAATAGGGAAATCTCTCTTTCAAGTCGTGTTTGTTTTTCTCATGAGCATATAGAGTTCTATAATGGGGGGAAAATTGGTGAAAACTATCCAGTATCATTCTACAACAGGTCAAATTGAAGAGAGAATAGGAGTCATTGAAGACTCTGAGTGCATGTCCATGTGCACGACTTTCCTTGGAGGCAATGTTAACTGTGCAGTTCCCATTAAGTCAAATCCTCATATTTTGCAGTAGCTATTTATTACACCGTGAAACAAATGTGCTTTGTTCAGGGAATTTAATTCCTAATGATGAATATGAAATAGTTTTGTCAAGTGACTCTTTTCTCAAGTAACAGTTTGTTAATGAATGTTAAAATCCCATTTTATCCTTATTCTCACACAGGCTACACGTATGGTGAACTTCAAAGTGAGTATTCCTTTAATCAACAATTATGCAGCAGGATTTTCAAAGGATTTTGGTTGGTTTGAGGTCTCAGGAGAGCCGCTATCTTTCTTGAAGCACAAAATTCTGGATTCATGCAGATTATGAGATTATTTAATCTGCAAGGCAGTTTCCAGCAAAAATGGCCATTAGAAAAATTAAGAAAATAAGATTTAAAGGTAACATGCACAACAAGAGAAGTGAAAGTTCTCTTCTTAAGCTCACTAGTAACATGATTTCTAGGGCCTGACTCCGAAGGCATGGCTATTTGGAATCATTAGCCTTTTACCTATAAACTACACAAATAAGACAATTTCTGCAACTTCACTGAAGTTCTTTTTTGTATAAAACACACTCCTGACCTAAAATTTCTTTGCCTGGAAAATGTTTTCCTCTGAAGCAAGAGACAGCTAAGGGACCCTTCAAAGCTTTAAGGAGACCCTTGCAGTTATAAAACAACCAAAATAAAGTTTAAAGCCAAGAAGCAGATAACTCTTTCTTAAGCAGCACAAAGATTTCATGTGTGTGGAATCTGAAGAAGAAAGTGCATTAATATCCTTTGCAGTTGTTATTTCAATGGGTGGTCTGCCTTCATTCATGGAATGGAAGTCTCACAAGATACTGTGTCTCATTTCAGAAGATGGGCAGTTCTTCACATTTATTTCAGATTATTCACCAGATTATTTGACCTGGGTAGATATGAGAAAGATCAACCCCTGCTGTGATATATTTCTAGCCTCCTGGTTGTCCCCTTTTTTCACAAATCAAGCTTCGGAAGTTTTTTTTGTTTGTTTGTTTGTTTTTTGTTTTGTTTTGTTTTTTTTGTTTTTTGTTTTTGTAATAAAAACATTGCTTCTCAGACTGAAATCTCAACTCCTTGAAGTCAGTAAATTTTACCCCTAATTTAATAGAGGCAAGATTCTGCCAATTGCCAGACTTCTCTTCTCCAGACTTCATACAAACAAAGTTAGAATGTCTCCTCTAATTCTGACACTGGTAGCAGAAAATTAATAATTGAGATTAATGCAAAGCTACATGAATTTGTGTATTCATAATATATACCAATTACATGTAATCCTGACTTTGTATATATTCCTTACCACTTAGTGTTCAAGATTTTCCTTTAAGTCTCAGGGTTAAAAGGTACCTTTCTCTGAACCAAAAATATGAGATTATCAGCCTTGACTGTAAGAAAAAAGAATAAGAGAAAACCTTATGAAGTCTAATCTGAAGTTAATCTCTTGTCCTTGAGATAGCTCCTCTCCTGATTTTTACTGGGGAGGGTGAACCCACAGCCCCCGAAGGATATAAGGATCACACACTATTTTCCCACTGCTTGATGGGTTTCTTTTGGCTGTTTTAGTGTTTCCAATTCTTCATCTCCATACACCACTAGACATCATGCCCTGAGCAGCCTGAGAACATGGCCATTTGCTAAATCTTGCTGGAGTTAGCTCCAAATTGTGCCAGTTTGGGCCTTAATTTTTATTCAAGTGTAACGATTAGCTCAACTGCTAATAAGTCTTTGAAGAACCTCATCCTTTATTTGCATTCTCTGCTGAATTGAACACCAATAGCAATGTGCATCCAGCCTCACACCTGGTGGAGACAGTTAGCAAACCTGACGGTTGTGACACTTCTACTTCAGAGCTCAAACCATTTTCCTGAATTTTACTGTTGTAGGGAAAACTTTGTATTAAAAAACAAACAAACAAAACAAAACAAGCAGCTAAACTCACCTGCCTGGATTATATGAAGTTCATTAACTGCCCATCCCTAAATCACATTTTGTATTGGGTCACAGGCCAGTCTAAAAGCAGTGCTTAGATACAAGGGCCAAGGTATAATCAGTTGTTTCATATCATCCATTCACACATTCCACGTAGGAGAAAACATCCTTTCAACTACTTGCTGTCCTGAGGAAAAGCCAATGGCTATTTTCACCTGTTCCCCTAGCACCTCCTTTTGGTTAATTTGAGGCTTTGGATCTGCTGCAGTGTTCAGAGAGCCACAGTCATTAGATTATTTTGCTGATGGCTTGTTCTTCCCTGTAAGATCAGAGCATTGTGCCCAGGGCTCCAGGCACAGACCTGAACACAGATTTTCTAAACACAGAGTTAATGCAACCATGTCATCTCATAACCACTCAAGTGGTTATTTACCCCTTCAAGTGTTTCTCGCTCAGCTGCTAAGAATGAGTTCAGAAGGGAGGAAAAGTCCAAACTGAATATGAAAATTTTACCCACCTCTTTTTGGGGCATAGTCTAAACTACATTGGTTTAATGGAAATGCTTCATTTGGCTGCAAATCAAATCCAGTATGGAGGTCCTTAAGTGTTACTGAGTTCTTGTACCATTAACTGTGGAACAATTACTATAATTTTCATATCAGTTCCTTAAAATATGAGAGGGCCTTTTGTATTATTTATGTCTCGTGCTAGAATTCAGTGAAGTTTATTGTAGCAAGGATATTAGTCACTGATTTTAATCTTTGCCAGTTGTGATAGTGCTTGGGGTTTCTTTTTGCAGGTTGAAAGGACAATATGATGAATGAATAAAAACACAGAATAGAAGGCAGAAACGACAAGAGTTTCCCTCCTTGCTCAAATATATAGGAAGCCAAATGAGCTCTTTACCCTGCCAAAACGTATGTGGGAATAAAAGCAAAATGTGTATGTTTGGGGTAGTTATCATCTGTGTATTTTGGACAAGCTGCATTTGTTTCTTGAGTGCTCTATAGGACAAGGGAGGAAACCAATGCCAACATTGCAAAAACACACACAAAAGCCTGGGGAAAGCCAATCCCACTGTGCACTTTTGCTGCTAAATTAGGGAAATGTTGGAAAATGTTGGAAACCAGCCCTAACATAGCAAAAAAGAAACAAACTACCCAGTGATGGAGAAACTGCAAACATCTTGGTTCAGAGAGAGGGTCTCAACTTCTTCCTTGTTCAGGCCCTGTAAAGTTCTCTCAATAAATTCTGGAAATTCTGAAAATATGGGAGAGCAAAGGTGCAAAAAAGAATTTAATTTCCCTTTTCTAATGGAGAAATTCCTCCTTCAGAATTCAGTAAATTCATAAGTACCTCCTTTAATTATTTGCTTATCATCAAGAACCATTGTTTTTTTAAGCATGGAATTATTAATAGGGAGTACTACTAATAAATAGATACAGATTAAGCTAATGAGTATAAATTCTCTACTGTGGAATAATGACAAACATGTAAAGACATGAAGAAAAGAACATGCTGCCGTGCACAAGGTTGTTTTTTTTTGGTTTTTTTGGCCAGCTGAGAGCTCTCTAAAGCAGGAGGAAAAAAAAACAATGAAAAGAGAAACTATCAATAGCATTGGTTTGTGAAGAGGGGAAAAAAGCTTATAGTGTTCTGTTTAGAAACCATACATAAACAGAGACGTAGTGATATGCAAACACAGAAGAAACCCATTATTCTAAAGAAAATGCTTGGAAAAAATCAACCTGACATGCTTACACATTTTCAATACTGTGTAGTTAATGGAGAACATGAAAATCAATCTGCCTTTGGCACGCGGTACACGGGAAGTGTCACTGTACAATCCTATAAGTTTGGGAATAAAAAAAAATTCATTGGAATACCTATCAGCTGGAGAAAGCAATGTGAAGGACTAAAAGGCAGCAGGAATGGTCTTGGTTTTAACACTGCTCTGAAATATTTCAAACCATTACTTTCTTTTTCTTCACAGATTTCCCCCCTGCTACTATGGTGCTGTTGGAGGTTGTCACGGTGTTCCTGACTTTTGATTTCTTTATCCAGACTTTCAAAGCCCTTTTTAGAGGGATGAGTTAAGACCATCCATCAAAATGAGTAGTTGCATATTTTCTTCCCTAGATTTAGCCACCAGGCTTCCTTATCACCCTTATTCAGCTGAATTCATCTTGTCCTGCGTAGACCAGTACAAATGGTCCTTGGATACCTTTCAGAATATCCTATACGTTGATTTTGTAATTCTACCTCAAATACTACAGCTAAAAGTAAGTAACTGATGAGAGAAGCAGAAAAATAGCATTAGGAGGCATGAGGAAAGAAGAAACTGTTTCCAAATGGCATTTATATCAGAAATGGAGGTGAAGGACACAGAGAGATAAATGAAAACTGCTTTAAATGGCAGAATAACAGAGAAGATGCTTCTATGTCAAGACAATGATTGGTGTGAGGAGATAGAGTTTAGGCCAATATTGAAAATAAGGGAGAATCTTATCTCTGTTGTTCGGGTGTAAATCTACACTAAGTAAATCAGTCTTACTTCAAACATAACTCCATAAGATAAGACCAGAATATAACACAGTAGGTTTAAGATTGTAAGGAAATTTCTCCACACAGGCAATTTTCAGCCACTATATGATGTCTGTATAATCAGACTAAATCTGTCATTTAAAACTTTAGTGACTATAAAACTTGATACGCAAACTGTTTCATTTATTTTGATCATATCCAAACTCTCTGTTTGCTATAAATCCTGGTTTAATTCCAGCCCTAGATCTCACAGTGTTTTCCTTACATTAAAATTCAACTTGGATTGATTGACTTTTTAATGCAAATCATTCCCAAAACAACCTTTATCAGCTCTGGGAAAACACACCTTCACCTATCCCTCCAGACAAAGGGGAAAAGGAGAGAATTGAAGACACAGAACCTCTCAACTCTAGCAGGAGGGCATGGTAAGTAGCTGCAGACATGCTCTTCTATAAATTTGGTAAGTCCTAAGGATTCTTGGATCTCTTGAAAAGTCTGGACCTTAACCATCACTGAAAGACACAGGACCACAAACACACATGGATGGTATCACCAGGTACAAGTCTATTGACTTCAGTGACCAGCTGGGGCCACTTCTGACAAAAAGGTGTTGACTTCCACCTGGATTCCAAATAGGTACTATGGAATTCATTCAGGGTCAATTCAAGCAAGTTTTTTTGCTGCCCATTGCAGAACAAAGGAAACGGATTGTTTTTCATGCCTTTAATAATACCCATGCTAGATTTCTATGAAATATTCTTCTTCTTCCTCTTCGTTAAATAACTTATTTAAAATGGCTACCTCATTTAATCAAAGTTTTGAATCAACACCTGTACGAAATAGATTGATCCCTACTAAATCCTCTGGTGTTTTTAATAAAGGGAAAGGAAGCAATCTGTTCCTTTTCTAGTTTGTTATGCCCACATTTAATTTCAAACTGGAGCTGATGCCTTCCTGCTGTCTGCCCAACCCCACAAATACCTTCTAAATGTGCTGTCCAGCTTCAACCAGATTTGCTAGAGGGCTACAAACTTCAGGAATTGGGAAGTTCCAATAAATTTAATGAAAAGCACGAAAGCATTCTCTCTTTGATGAGAAAGGTTTGAATCAGCGTCTGCCCCCTGAGAGAACAGCAGGCCCAGCTGTTACAAATGCTTCTTGGGGGCAGTCACCCAAGCAGCAGAGTCCCCTCCCCTGCTGGTTTGTGTGCACAGAGCTCCAGGTAGACCACACAGCCAAAAGCAACCAGAGGTGCAGCCACACAGGCTGGTGTCATTGCAGCATAACAGTATGGCAGATGTGGATAACAGGAAAATCCACTTTTATTCATTCTGCCACTCATGGCACAAAGCATCCCCTCCTAAAGGCCAAGCCCAGCTTGGGCAGGTCATCCAAACTAAGAACACCAGACTAAATTTTTTGTTTGCTTTAGCAGAATTTACTAATGAATAGATGAAAACAGAGACACAATTTCTATTCTCCTGATAGTGACTGGACATCTCCTTTAGCAAATAAGAGCCAGAGGCACCCCTTTCCAGGCACTGAAGTTGAAAACCTTTGCTTCATTTAAGCCAGGCACACCACTCCCAGTGACTTCAAACAGACTAGGAATTCATTCCAAGCCTTTAGAGCTATTCAACTTGTGCTGACAGTTCAGGAGAATTACAGGTCTACAATTCATAATAAAGAGAAGTTTGAAATGTCTTACCCTTCACTAAGAAATAACCAAGATCAGGTGTCCATGTGATTCCATTATTTATGTAATGCCTCAAAATGTCATTTGTCTTTTAATAAGAGATGACAAGTTTTGCATGTACAGGTTTTCTTTAAGAGTAGCATGCTCATCTTGATCCACTCAATACACACATTGCTAATTTCAGATTTATCATACAGATCCTGTAGTTAATTGTCTGCAGTAGCCCCTTTTTCTCTCATTACTATGTAGATTTATTTGGTATTTCTTTATACATGTGCCAATTTTCATAACTGATACATTAGGACCGCAAGCTCCAATTGGGAAAAGTTTTATTTTCACTTTCTATACCTCAGTACCTCACAACATGTGTTCCTGATGCCTACTTGAGGTTCCCATGTGTTCCTGCATGCTCACACAAACAGAATAAAAGAGTATTTGATATAGAATTCACAGTTCTCTTTGAGCACAAATAGGAAAAATTTTCTTTTTAGTTATCAAATTACACTTGATATACAAAAAACAGTCTGTGACTTCAGTGAATTACTCTCTTGTACTGAAACTAAGATGTTTGAAATTAAAAGACCAGGACAATCCACCAGCAATTCTTTCCTTCCCCCACCTCAAGGAAGCAGCATCCATCATTATTTGTCATTAGTACCCAAATATTTGATAGCAGCAGACAGTAGAGAAGAACCGTAACTGTGACTTGGAAAATGCCTTCTCTCCTGAGAGCAAAATCCCTGCTGAGCTTTACAGGAGTTTGGTTTCTCTACTCTCCTGAAAGCAAAATCCCTGCTGAGCTTTACAGGAGTTTGGTTTCTCTACTCTCCAGCACACGTGCGTTGGAAAGTCCTTTCCCTTTACCTGCTCTAGAAACTGGTGGGTTTTTACTATGGTAGATTCCTCTTCTGTTCATGACTTCTAGTAGACCAGCTGTCTCCTTGGACAGTCAAAATCTGTCCTGTCTGCAAATGTGTTAGGTAGAAGGTCAAGGATATTACCTGACTATAGTCTGCAAGAAGAGAAAGTGAAAATAAAGGGGCAATTCACAAAATGTAAAAACACACGGACAACTTAAACTGACCCTTTTACCAATTCCTGCACCTCAGAAGTAAAAGAAATCAGGCACAGAGGAACACATAACTATGGCGCCAGAGGTGTGAAGAACGAAATGTTGTCTAGGCACAACTACAGAAATTCCAACAACAACCTTTGCTTAAATCCTTGCTTAAATAAAATAGACGCTTAAATAAAATAGATGGTTGGACCAAGACATGGTGAAGCAGCATTGCAGGTCGTTGCTGACGTTGTTTTCTGACCCCGGACCTCAGGCTTTGAAAGGATAGAGATAATGGCAACACTTTATTTCTATCTTGATGATACAATCTTGCACCTGTTCTGCCAAGAAACACTCAGGAATGGCCTGAGTAAAGCCGCCCGAAAAGTGCAAAGACAAATAGCAGAAACAGACTTTAAGTGGCCACTGCCCTGACACCACGAGCTGTTTTGTTTACTGCAAGACTGCTTGCTCTATCGTCTTTATTAATGTCCTTCTCCAAATTCTGCCGCCTCCTCCATTTGTCCTCACTCTCACAGATGTTAAACAAAGCCACAACATCATTTCAGATGGGAAGTCCCCCCTCTTCCCCTGGCTGAGGGTCAAGGAGGGTGGCTGACACTGCATCCACTGGACTACTTTGATCATCTATTTTTTGAGGAATCTCTAGTTGGGTTCAACAAGAACCTCTCATATTGGGTTTGGAGAGCTTGGTTTGGGCTGGTTTTGCTGAAAGTAATCTAGCACAGGCTATGCTTATTGGGACAATATTCCAATCTCAGTTTCAGGGTGGGTAAATCTCCTGTAGATGTACGGAAGAGAAAAAAACTCAACATTGATATGAACAGAATGTCAGGGGTGATCCTACACAGGATCATTTTCTAAGACCAAGTTTTCAAAATTTGGCAACTAGAGCGAAGTGAATATGACCTTTCCTCGGAGGGGCAGATACAAAAAAGAAAATTGAGTCTTGGAAAAGACACAGACTCCTAACATTATGATAAAAAGAAGCCACACTTCCTGGAAAAGAAACACCAAGGGGCCTGAGGCCAGCATTTGATCTGTGTTAGGAGCATTTGGATATTTTTATGAGCAGCAAGTTCATCAAGAATCTTGCCTGAGGTTAAACCTCACAGAAAAGACAAAATAAGGTTAGTAAGGACTGTTCATGTGAGAAGAGATGTACTGGAAGAGGCCAATATGTTGATCTTGCATTATGGAAATCAATTAGGCATTAATTATAAATGTTCCTGAAGGTTAAGTGAAGTGTGCCTTGCTACAGAGCCAGCAGGCTGACAGACCCATCAGGCTTCCTGACACAAACAGCTATGGGTTCCTTAGGCAGAGGGAAATACAGAGCTCCACTGCCCCTCTAGCTGGGCACCCCACCCTGTAGGCATGGCAGGGATCTGCCATGGGCAACAGAGGGATCCTGAGGAACAGCTCTCTGAGACCTGCACCAAGCACTGGGGCAGCCTTGAGCAGGGGGGGAGACCAAAAGCAATCATCAATCCTCTTGGGCATTGCTCACTTCCTAAATACCCTCCCTCCTAGTCTCACTGGGCTAAAATAGCAAGACCCTCCAAGTTGTTTCCATCAGTGAATATTTTGCCTCAGCAAGACCAGAGTGAAGACAACAAGCTTTGAAACATTCCCTCCCTTGAGGGAATTCCCTCCTTCCCAGGAGGAAGGCTGCAAGAAAAGGCCCCAGTGGAGCTTCTGTTTGCTGAGGACATGGTACAAATAATGTTGATCAAGCAGTTTCTGCCTTCCCTCCCTTCCTTGTCATGCAGTTTCTAAAAGAGGGCTTCTCCTGCTCTGCTGCATCTGTGGAATAACGTGGTTTGTCTCCACTACTCCGATTATGTACGGCTTAATTATCTAGTGACTAATTGCGCTTGCCTTCTTGAATGTCTCCAGGTAACAGGAGTACTGCTTTCTTTTTGCTCATTGGGCCATGAAGGCAACCTGTTTGCCTCATGCTTTCTGGTACTTCCAGACAAAGGGCCTTTCAAAAGAAAAAAATCTTGAACAGATAATCTAAGTAATCCCTCTTTCCACACCCCAAATAAGACAAACATGTGTGTGTGCATGTGTCCATCCTAGAGTCAACTCTCGATGCAGTAACTTGACTGTACCACCCTGAGGGCTTCACCCGTACCCAGAGGGAGGAGTACCCTGCCCACAGTCACTTTCCAAATGATTTATTTAAAGGAATTTTCTGGAATGCAGGGTTAACCCTCACAGCCATACCTGCTAACATCTCGAAGCAGCAGCACAAAAGAGGGTGTTGTCACTCACCATGTGCAGGTCAGCATTCCTGCCTTTCACCCAGGAATGGCCAGCTCTCATCCAGAGGAAGTGCCTGCTTGTTCATCTGTCACAAACCAAGCACAGCTAAGCTTAAACTAGAGACAGAGATCTGTGCTGCAGTGAAACAAGAACGTGGGATAGATCTGTAACTGCTTCACAGCATGCCTGTGTGATCAGCCCTTGTACAAGGGTTAGCACATATCCCTTGGGACACTCATCAGAAATGGAAACCCATCAAGAAACTGAGCATTTCCAAGAAAAGGTCCCCGAGCCAACAGAAGTGCAGGTCTCAGCTACACATCTCCATGTGGGAATACTTGGCATGATGAGGCTCTTTCAAGTGCATCTGGCTTCAGCAGACTCCAGTATCTTCAGAGATACTCTTCTTGAGTTCACTGCAGCTGGGAAGAGCCTCTGGATAACAACAGGCAGAATAATACCTGCTCTGAGGATCCAAATGGATTGTGTACCCAACAGAGATTCAAATCCTGCTGGGAAAATTGTCAGGAAAACAGGCTGTACATGTAAGTGTCAGTAAGTGAACAGGTCGATTGGCACTCTTGCATATTTTCTGTCATTGTTACTTATCAAAGCCTGGTGCTTTCATGCTGTGTCTATCCAACAAGAAACATTTACAGCCAGTCTGAAAGAAAAAGGCTGAGGCCTTGGTAGAGAACTTTGCCTTTTTGGAATACCAGCAGATAACACCCGCCTGCCACAGAAAATTTGCCTTTCTGAAACCTGAGTTGACCCACAGCTTGAATGGAGCACTACAGGCTGGTTCTGAAAACAAACTTCTGACCAGTCATGCAGTGAATCAGATATTCATGTTTCTGCTTTTACAGCTATTGCAGCTAAACACAGAGTTTTAAAATCTATGTAAAAGGCAGTGTCTTGGTCAGTAGATATGAAGGATGATACAAATATTTTCTTCAACTGAAATGATACCACAATTGTTCTCCTAAAAATAGAAAAATCCCCTGCAAATGATGCATATTCCTCCACTTCCCCTGCTCAAATATATTTTTGAAAATTGATTCTGAAAGACAAAAAATTTGCGGAAACCTGAATGTAAAAAAAAATCTGAGCATAATCCAAATCTGGATGCCCTGGGATGGTGCTATGAGATGGCTATTGACTAAAATGTCAACAGAGATTTGATTTTATGGCAGCTATCAGCCTGATACTCCCTGGAAGCCAATAGCTGAAATTTGAATTTTGTAATTTTTGGGTTGTCAGAGTTTCTCTTTCCTGCAGAGTTTTTGGGGGGGATTCTTTCCAACCCCCTACAGTCAGATACAGTGAGTTAATACATTTAATCCCCTTGATTTCTGTCTCCTGAGAGTCTTCACCTTTGCTATGAGTCAAACTCTTCCCATTACTAATAAATGAAAAACATTGTCTTTCTCCATTCTCATGATTTTATCACCCCAAGAAGCAAAAAGAAGGCTCCAAATTTTGTCAGTCCTCACACAAATCTCATACTCTTTCATAGGGTCTTTCCCTGTGTTGCTTGGAACCATGAAGCTCAATCCCACTCAACACAAGTGAAATCTTCTGAGCAGATCTTTGAAACGGGGTTTCTCCTTTGCTAAGAGGAGAGGGCACTACTGCCTGTCTCTGGTTCAGGTTTAGACCCAAAATCCCACAACCTAGGCTTTTTTTAGGGGTCCAAAGACAGCATGGAAAAGGACCCTATAAAAAGAATTAGCATGCTTTTCTGTGTCTCACCAACACTTATGGGGGAAGCAAGGAACAAACTGCTCGGCATGGGGCAGTAGTGGGCACAGGGAGAAACTGATCTCCAGGTTGCTGAGGAAGTCAGAGGCCAAATTAACAAGAGTTGAAGACCATACACATTAGAACAGCAGCTACTGTTGCAGAACTAGCAACCTACCTAGAGAAGAAAAGCCCCTCCATAGGTCTTCAGCACCAAATTGGGGCAGCAAACTCTTTCCTGTAGATTTCATCTGCAACAACAGAGTGGGAGAGGGAAGGCTTTTGATTAGACAGTACCTGCCAGGGAGTTTACTCCTATGAAGCACTAAAACTAAGCCACAGCATCCCTCCAAGATTTATACCACTGAAAGAGAAAACATCTAATCCAGCAACAAATGCCTTATTTCCTTTCATGCCTGAAGTTCACCAGAGCTACTCTCAAGAAGAGCCACTGCTAGAGAAAATAGAAATTACCAGGGAAAAAAATTACAACACACGTAGGAAGACAATGCTAAGTAGCTGGGAAAATGGGCAAATAAAGGCAATTATCAAATGGCATATGAAAAGACAAAAATTTCCTTTTAATACTCTGCTTCTACACTAGTCTTATCTAGACACATCATATATTGGCACTCAGTGCAATTAGACAAGATGCTCAACTCTTCTCAGTACGTGGGAGCTGATATTTATCTCAGAATTAAAAGGGCCATGTAATTAATTGGTAAGGCTGTACATGGTTAATTTTTGATGCCTTGTAAATGCTAATTATGAAAGCAGATGTTAAAGGGTTCCTTAGGAAATCAATACTTTATTATACAATAATTGCATCTGCAAGTTTAATGTTCTTCATAAGACTCTGAAAGAATGGAAGAGGTTGGGAGGCCAGATGATGCAAAGGTGGTTGTATGACCTGGAAAGTTATCAAGAATCTGAGGCCTAGTAAAATGCCCAGATGTCATTAAAATATTTTCAAAAATCCAACACTTATTATGGAAAGCAAAGTGTGAGTACATCTGTCTAGATGAAACTCAGGCCCGATACAATCCTAGACACATATAATTGAAATGGCTATTTCATTATTCATCCAAGAGCTTTGATTGTGCCTTTGCCTGAATGATTTGTTTCTCTCAGGAGAAGCATCTCAGCTCTGTCCCTCCTCATCTTCCCCTGGCTCACTCCCCAGTTGTTCCAGCTTTCTACACAGGAGTCAGCGAGGAGTTAGGGTTGTAAGCCCCGGAGACAGGATACAGCTGAAAAATCATTCTTCCAAGAATTTCTGGGTCACTGTCTAATTGATACTAGCATTAGCATGCTTCATATTCATGTTCCAACTCCACAGGCAGTACTTTGTACCCAGCCATGTGGGACTGCTCAAGGCGGTGAGTGGGAGCCCAAAACAACGCTACTCTATCAGCCTAAGAACACACCAGCCCCAAGAGTTTCAGCACAGCAAAACAGAGAAAAAAAGGGTCTTTCTTCCACAGTGGTCATCAGTGCAGCAGTACGTTCCTCTGGTTTTTATTACACACTTCTAAAAAGAAATATGCAATGTTTCTTAGACCTTATTAATTTGTAAAGAAACCACAAGTTATTTCCTTACATCATGGGGTTTTATTTTTTTAATCCTTACAGACTACGAAAATCCAGGAACTTCAAAGGAAATGAGTTTAAGACTCAGTATGTTACAAAAGGAGTCCAGACCACATTAACAAATATGATATCTCTTGCTAAAAGCGAAGTGTTTCACAGGTTGTATTGCAGGTTATACTTTGTTGAGAAACTGAATGAGAAGTGAGAAGTGATTCATAAAACAATCTGTACATTTAACACACGATGAAATAAGGTAGTATTGCACAGCTTTCTTAGAGAGGCAAAAGGCGGTGCCTTGTGATCAGCAAACTACTCAAATAAAAACCCAGCAGGAGGGGGTGTAATGCTGACTTGCTGCAACCACTCCTAGTGATTCATCTCATCTCCAGCAACTCACCCAGTCAGCACGTCCAAAATGCAATAGGAGAATTTAATGCATGCCCCTGCCCACTCTCCCCCAAAAGGGATAAAAAAAGGACAATATGTGCATGTGTCCACATGTGTGCTGTCCATGAAGCACTTCTCAGTGAAAGGATGTTCACTTCTGTGCTAGGGTGAGAATTTCTGTTTGGCTGCCTACAGACAGGTTGGAGGGAATCTGCCTCAGTGCATCAGCTATATGGTGACAGAGCTGGTTCCAGGAATTTTGTTTTTTCAGGAGAAAGCTTGGTCTTCACTGAACACAGCAAACACCCCAACAAATTTTCCAAAGTAGAAATCCTGACACATTGAAATATCCTCTTTTCCATTTTTG
The DNA here is from genome assembly GCF_963662255.1 of Cinclus cinclus. Lineage (NCBI taxonomy): Eukaryota > Metazoa > Chordata > Aves > Passeriformes > Cinclidae > Cinclus > Cinclus cinclus. The sequence continues at coordinate 113,773,451 of NC_085048.1, forward strand.
CCCAATGATACAATTTTGTGGCACTTGTCCATGACCAGCCTGATGTAATATACATTCATTATGAAGGAGTGACACATGAGTACTTGACACTCATAAGCAAAACATGCAAAAGAAGTAACCTCATGTATCCTGGAGAATTGGCAATACCAAGAAAGAATTCCTTTTTCCAGCATGTCAAACATGACTTTACTGAAAACCATGAAGGATGAAGAGCCCTACCTGTATATTCCATAATCCCTGGCTCACAGACAGTGCTTTGCTCAGTGCTTTGTAACCTGCAGATGTAGTCAGCACAGGGAATAGGGAATCAACTTATTTCCAAACTTTTCTCAGGCTATTACCAGTATCTGGGACACGCATTTTGGAAAAAAAAATCAGCTCCCAGATAGTCACTAAACTAAGCATCCTAGCTGACTGAATCCTGTTGAAAATCCACCCAGCAGTGCTTCGGAAATCTTGCTCTTGTGAAACCTATTGAAAACTTATCCTGGATGTGAGCTTTACAGGGACAGCTTCTTCAGATTTAAAAACAACCTATCTGTCACTTTACAAGTCCAGGCAAGGGAATGAAATGTTTGGTTCTAAATAGAAACTCAACCCAAACTAAAAAAAAAAAAAAAAACAAAAACAAAACAAACAAAAAAAACCAAAAACAAAAACACAAACAAACAAACAAACAGCAACAACAACAAAAAAACCCCAACCCAGAACAGACATGAATACACATGCTTACCCCTAAATTTTCCTTTCTTCAGGGACAGCACCCAGTGGTATTACCCAATATCTTCACAGCCTCCTGGAAGCCTGAGCCCCCAGTCCAGATTCATCCATTCCTGCCACAGGCACAACTCTCCCGCTGAAAAGCCACATTAGCTGAGATGACCCAAAACATATGACTGAAAATGGGTCCTTCTGACAACAAACACCTGTAGTTCAGTCAGACACAGAACAGTGTGTACACACTTAGTGGGGAGCACAAAGACTCTGCCATTCCATCAGAGAGGCAACAGCTTATCTTTGAGCTGGTCAGTAATATGTAACCAGCATCTCTGCCTGAGGAAAGGAAATACCAAGGTAAACACCTGAATGGGGTTTCTATTCTTCTGCACAACAAAAAACACAAGGACATCTTATCGTCCACACAAGGTGTGAAAGGAAATGAGATTAGCTTTGTAAATACAGTGTCCATAAGGAAGAGTTCACTAGACACATTAGTTCCTGCTGCCAAAACACTAGGCTGATTTCAGACTATGGAATAACAAGACACATTTCAAGGATACAGGCAAAATAGACTGGGGAATGTATTTGGTCTCAACAGCAAGACTGAGGTGGGAAGAGGAAGTAGACAGCTGCTGCTGGAAGGGCTGCCCAAGCACTGCCAAAACCAGCCATATCATCACAAGCTGCTTACAGTAGTCTCTACAGATGCAGCTTATGAAATGCAACCATCCCATGGATCAATTCTAACAACAGTGTTGCTTCCTAAATTGTCTTAGGGATTTCAGAATGTTATCTTTTACTGTATTTCTCAGACATGCACATTTTAATGTCCCCAAACACTGAAGAAGTGTCTCCAGTCCCTTCCGGGAAGATGATGAAGCATCATCAGCTATCACCATAATCGTGGGCATGTTTTGTTTCTGGAAAAGCTGCTGTGGAGGGCATCTCATTTGACTGCATCTACTGGACACAGCAGTTTGGCAAGGAGGGATGCTACAAGCTACAGGAGAAAGGAATAGAGATGAAGTGGGACAGCCCCCAGAGTTATTCTGACAGTATGTATGATTTTATCCTGACATCCCCAGGCAAGGCAGCTCATATCATCTCCCTAAGACAATAAAAATCCCTCTAACAGACAACTATACTGCTCCTCAAGCTTTTTCCAAGAGTATTGTCTGGGAGAGTAACTCAGCAGCGCTGTCTCCAGGGGAGCTGACTATCTGCTGCTGGCAGATAGAGCCATGACATGCTTAAAAAAGGAATAGTTCACTGGCTTTTGTATGGTTTCCCATAGCACCTGACATTGCCACTCTGGGATGAGGTTTCAGTGATAGTGATCTTGCACTATGCCACCTCAAGGGCCACTTTGAAGTAGAAAAGCAGCACAAGAGCAGCTCCCACTAGAGCCAAGTGCTAGTCAGCACTCATAGGGATGAGTTACAGTCTGTCCAGAAGAAACAGAAGCTCCCCATGAGACTGAATTGGAATGGAGACACTGAGAGACTTCATTCCTGCTACTGACATGTGGAGACGCACATCTGAGTGAGAAAACACATACCCATTGCCCTTAGCAGGGTAGGATGGCTTTACCCAAACACAGAGAAAACTTAGGAGGGGAGAGACTAAATAATTGATTTCTATAGGATGACGCATACACACACACAAATTCCCAAACAGACTGCCTTGAGTGGTAAAAAAAATCCTTTGAAATTCTTAATAGTTCAAAGAGTTTCTTATTGCACATCTTTTTGGGGGGGGGGGGGGGGGGGGCGGGAGGCAGGGAAGCAATGTGTTTTCTTACTTTTTGGGGGGTTTTTTTGAGTCTTCGGGGTTACAGATTTTCAAGTTATCTCTAAAGCCCTGGGACCTCAGGATCTAATGAAAGGTAAGATTTTCCCATAACATCTTGATTTCAGAAGCTTGAATTTTAAGGAAACACAACTACTGCTGGGCTAACAACAGGCTAGTGATAGTTGGCCCTTCTCAAATTTGGTACAAGCACCACCTGTTGAGGCACCAGCAGATGCCTCAGACTGGAATTTGGGAAACTATGTGAATTTGCTTTGCTATGAAGTCTCTTATGCGCCACTCTGAATAAGAAGAGAATATCTACTTCATCTTCGAATTGTCTGGTTTCTGTCGAGTTTTTTGCCACAACTTTACCATCAGTGTTGTCATCTCAAGTTTGGCTGAAATTATAGATTCTTGCCAAAGAAGCTTTCCCAGCATGCTGCAAGAACCAACACATTCCTATGACTTTAAAACAAAAATGCCAGAGCAAAGAATAAATAGAGACTTCTGCAGTGCTAAGAACTTAGAGGTTGAACTGATTACAGACAAAAGCAAAACCCACTTCAACACTATGTTGAAAAGTAAACACCAGGGGGTGGGGGGAAGAAAAGAGGATGAAAAAAAATTAAGAGCATTTTAATTTTTCCCTGTTGTCTCAATTTAAAGATTTTTATAAATAACACATTTTTGAAGATTCACTTTCCTCCGCTGGCTTCTAAGTCTCCAGAAATTTTCCTGCTACACTGAAGATATGTTCTTTGTACTAAAGCAGTATTTCAACAATATCAAGCCCTGATGTAATTTTTTTAAAGTAGAGCTTAAAGTATCATTATCCTCATTCCATAGGTGAGGAAATAGCTTATGTAAATTGCTGAAGGTCACTAACCAGTCAACAGTTCAGGTTCAAGGCTCTGTCCCCCCTCCACAACACTTTATGGGAAATGGAATTACAGAAAATTTCCTAATGAAAAATGTTTTTTTTTTTCTTTTAAGTCCTGTCCTTAATAAGTGACACAGAGACCACCAATTCTATGATCTGTAATGTCTGAGAAAGGGGAGAGATTTCCAAACTGATTTAGCTAGTAGTAGCTCACATCAGTAAATGAGTGAGATAAAACATACAAACACCCTTTCCTTTCTGGAAGTGTGGGTGCTGAGGCTTTACTTGATATTTTCTTCTTTGTATTGTTGGATATGCATCAACCCATAAACATCCAGGCAGCCCCTGTGCATTTTTGCAGAGCAGAAATTTCCAGCCTCTAGGTTCCCCATTTTCAGGGCTGCAAAAAAAAAGCAGAGAGGGGATGCGCCGCTCTTTGTCTTGACCAGAGGTAAAAGGCATCTCACACTCAAGGGGTTCTCCTGCTCCAGCATTCCCCTTTAGCTTGAGGATTAACATAACAGGACACATTCAGTTCATGAAGACTTGACACCACATGTACTTTGCAGTCTTCATCTACTCTCAGCAGCTTTCCAGCTCAAACAATGAAAGAGGGTAAGTGGTAATAAGGAAATGTTGCTGCTGCCAGTGACTCTACTGTCCCTCATGTGAATACTGTGTTCTCCCAGCAGCTTGGGTTTCCTTGCCAATTAGTTATCCTTCTCTCTTTAAAATAATTAGTCTTTTACCCTTCACTTTATAGACTTTTGCACCAGAATATTCCTCTATGTTTTTGAACAGTATTTGGACAAACTTAGAGTATTTACACAGCAGAGCTCAGTGGCATGAGGCAGCCACACTGGGTTGTTTCAAACCTATCTTCTTAGGATATCACCTGCTCCATGCAAAGCAAGTTATTGAATTCAAACAGTTTCAGCTGGCCCCTAAAGAAAAGAGATTTCCATAAAGCTTGCTCTTCCCCTGATAGGTCAAACATTTTAACCTGCCAGCCATGTCTCATGCCAAATCTTGGCAAATTGCAGTTCTATGTACCATTAGGTGCTGACTGCTTATCAGAAAAATAAACAAATAAATACATAAATAAATAAAATCACAGCTAGCAAGAGTCCGCTTAGCATTTAAAGAACATCACTGTTGGTGGCCCTACCATCACAAAAATCTCACACATTTAAGGACTTCCCAAAGCAGAATGCTGGAAACTCATATCAATGAGATGAGACTGACTCAATTTGGCATCAGTTCTAAAGGCTTTTTTAGGTAAAAACCTATTGCCTTCAGCAGGCTACAGGGATGCTCAGAATATAAATTGACTCTGATTTCATGCTTTTTAACTCAAGTAGATGCCCTTAAAATTTTCTAGTCTTATTCTCATAGACTACATAGAACAGGTCAGTGTTCCCTGCATTAACCTCTATCTGTGCTTCAATATAGCAGGTTTTATGTTAGCAGCTTTTTCCACTTTCATTGCACTCTGCCCAGGGTTTTTATATCCATCATACTCTGGTTACACTCAAAAAGGTCACTTAATCTTCAGCCAACATTGCTGCACAGGGAGGAAGGGACAGTCCCTTGCTTCACTGCAACCAGGACCCAAATGAATGCAGCAGTGTTCATGATCTCCTCTCTGGGAACACTCTTGGGAAAACACAGGGCATCCTTCTTGGAAAGGAGAGGACTGGTGGTCTTTCCAATAGGTGGTTTTTAATTTACATTGTAGGAAATGGATTTGTCTTCCCCAGTACAGGACAGGTGTAGACATACAGGAGGAAACCCAATGAAGAGCAACCAAAGTGATTAAGGGACTGGAGCAACCATCATGGAAAGAGCCTGAGGCAGCTTGGGTTGATTGGGCTGGAGAAGACTCAGGATCTTATCCATGTGCATAAATATCTGATGGGGATTTTGGATGGCAGTAAAGAAGATGGAGCCAGGCTCTTCTCAGAGTTGCTCAAGAGGCAACTGGCACAATTTGAATTACAGAACACTCCATTTAAACACAGTAAAAACATTATTACTGTAATTGCGGTTAAACAGTAGCAGGTTGCCCAGAAATTTGCATCATCTCCATCCTTGGAGATATTTTTCAAAAAAACCCTCTACATCATCTTGTGCTTTTAAAATTGAAATAAATAATTAGTTATCAGCAATCATGATTGTGAACATCCACAAAGTACAAATGCTTGCTTATTTAGATTGAGAAACCTTTTCCAGCTGCCTAGATCTGCCCTTCATCAGCAACTAGGGATGGTGAAGTACCTTAGCTTCCCTTCCCTTGGCTGTGACCAAACAAGATTTCTGCTTCCAAAGGAAGGGTGGGAACTCTGACTCCAGTACAAGGAGAACAAAAGGGACCAGGACATCGCAAGTTCACAAACAGGAAGGTTAGGGCACAGTGGCCTGAAATTCAGTGACACCCATGTCCCATGTGGAGTCTGAACATCCAGAAGTTTGGGATACAACATCTCCAGTGCTTTAATACTACAACAGCTGAATTAAACACAGCTCAGGAGAACTAGTCGGTGCTATTGTAATAGCATTAAAATGAAATTCCTCCTGTGAGGAAAACCCTCCTGTGAGGGTTTCCTTCTAGGATTCCTCCACACATGTCCCCCCACCAAAAAAGCCTCTGAGCCTTAAAAGTCTCATCTAAGTAGCAAAACTGTCCCATTTTCACTCCCACCCCCCCTCCCCAGCTGTATTTGAAGTACTGGCAAAACCAGGTTAGAGTATAAACTAACAAAACAAGTAGGAATTTAAGGCATACAAGCCTTGCCTTGATGAAGGTAATTATTAGGTCAGCCCAAGAAAAATTGATGAGCCTAACATAACACTCCCAAACAGATCAAGAGTCTTCATATAAATTTTGGTCCTGGCTCCTATAAAACCATTAGCATTCCCTAGTATTGTAATTTACAGCCTGATGATGCACTGAATCATATTTTAATTTATCTGGAAGATATAAACAAACATTCTTGGGTGGAAATTAATACCTGATCTTTGGCTACGTCTTGTGGTATAAAAATCCAGAGAGAAATTACATTAAAAAAAAAAACATTAAAGGAAAGCATTGCACAACTGATGAGTTTGTCAAATAATTCTAAGGAGAAAATTAGTTCTTAGGGGTTTTGTGTATAAGAAGCCTAGAATATTTTGCTGTGAAAATGAATACTAGGGTATTCACAGGGTGAATATTTCTGTAAGTATATGCCAGGGATGGCATCTGTTTTCATACACAAGCGGAGAGCAAATAAAGAAAGAATTAAATCAAAGCCTCAACTATTCCATTTTCCTAATGCCCACTGTTTTGCAAAATGTTTCATGCTCTTGTAGGAATTCTGTGTTTAGAGAGAAAGCTGTGGAGCACTGCTAACCTGAGGAGAAAAGCCCAAGGAGCTGACATGAACCTCTGCCACACAACAGGAGCTCTCCCACATAAAACCAGGCTCAACAGCTACAAGTAATCTCAAGTATAGTAAAGGTGAAAGATATACAGTTATGGAGAGGAGAATCATAAGTGCAGCTGGCATGCTGAGAGAACATCTGTACACTTATTGTACCACAGTTCATCAACTGTTTATTCCAGCAAGTACCAGATGCAAAGGAGAAATGGGAAGAGTGTGAACACGAATAAGAATTTGTTCAGATATGGAGAATCAGATGGCTTGAATCAAAGAAGAAAAGCTAAGAGATTCTGAAAATCAGACAGAAGCTCTATCCAGCCGCCAACTGGAGAAAATCAGTGTAGCCCAAACAAGGATCATGGCTGTTATTAGTTCTGGCTTATGTGTAGACGAACCCAAAATTTTCTTTGGTGGTTACAGCAATAATTCAAAAAGTGGACACACTCCCTATTTAACATAGGAACACACACTTGTCTGAAGAAAAATCTGTGCAACTTCAGTGTCTTATGGGTTTTGAATAAGGCCTGGCAATTTGGGTTCTAGAGTAGAAATTCAGGTCTGGCTCAAGTAATCTCCCACTGCCACCCAACCAACTGGAGAACCAGCAAGATCCCTGGATCACATTAAACAGGGGGAAAAGCACACTTTGGTTATATAGTTTCTCTTCTGCACAACCAATTCAGTATAGGGAAGGGAGTTTTTTTCCCTGAAAATTTAGGATTTTCTAGCACTCAAGAAAGTGTTCCTACCTGTATTGCCAAAAGTGCGGCTTGTAGAAACACTGTCCAACATGTCCTGCACATCATGCCATGGAATTTAATCCAAATTCATAAGTGCTACACTCCTCATCATGCTGTGGGTGGTAGGAAATAAGCTCTTCTGAAAAGACTGGGAAGTGCTCAGTTGTGTACAAGCAGAAGTGAATGACAGCATTAACTGCACCACCCCAAAGCCCCCAAGCAGCTGGGAAAGTCAGTGGCAGGGCCTCTGTTAAACAAGATAGGCAACACAAACACTACCACAAAGAAAATTAAATACTCTGCTGGATGATAAGGAGCTAGAGGGAGATGATTCCTGGACTACCAGGAGCACACAGCCAAGGAGATCTCCACATAGGATACTTCAAGAAAGTGCAAAAGGGAAGGTTCTCCTAAGGAGGAGCAGATCAGAAGAGTTGAAAACCATACCTGTGTCCAAGTGGTCCTTTGTAGCCCCACATCCTGCAGAAAAAAAAGCACAATCTCTCTTTATATGCTAATCTCTCCATGACAAGCACTCACATTCAGATAGGTACAGACAGAAATAAGATTTCATCACCAACTCAAAAAGCCATTATAAAATTTGCTGAGGAAATTGCAAGCCCAAAATGGAAGCCAGCTGAGACTACAGCCTGCAGGGTCATGTATCATTAGCACCAAGTGAACCAAGTCCAAATGTCCAGCTCACTGTTCAGGAGGAAACAAAAGCACTACTATATATGTGGGCAAAGCATCATCTTTTTCTAATCAAACCTGTCTCAGGCCTGGGTTCAGAAAAGCACTCAAGCATGTGCTTAAGGCTCTCTCTTTTTTTTTTTTTTTCATTTTCAGAAAACAGCTCAAAACACACATTTACCTGTAAGTACTTGCTAACAGCTGTGAATAACAGTGAAAACCATAACTAAAATCTTCTGAGAAAAAGGTGTTATAAAAAACAGCAAAATGTGATAAGATGTGATTGTCCATCCATCCTATTGCCTTATCTTTTATTTCTCTGCTAGGAATACTGTGGGACAATGAACAACACAAGACTGCTCCCACACTAAGACAGCCATAGACATTAGACACAATATCCGAGTCACAAAAAATATATAAGCAGCACACAAGCATATTGTTAGTTTTATTTATGGCAGCATCACAGAGCCAGTAAAAAAGTAATTAGAACAGCTCCAGGTTTGAGACCATTCTCAGCCATACAACTTCCAAAAGAGATCTTTAGCAAGAGTCTGATGTGAAAGTTATGACCCCATTTAGTGCCATTCACTAATGGCAGTAAACATGACACAGTTTTCACACCCCAGCTCAGCCCTGATGCCTGCTTGCAGTACATTAATAATCCTGTCAGAGCTGTCAAGGGGACACAACTCTTGCTGTTCTGGTGATGCTCTGTCCCTGTCTCCATTCAAATAATTTGTCTTTTATCACCATCACAATTGTTTTCCAGCATTTCTGTTCGACTCAATGACTTTTGATCTCTGGCCTAATATTCCATTCACCCTTACCAAACATCAAAACCTGCACAAATCTGAATAATCAGCTGGAAATTTGCTGGCTAACAAATACAAAAGGTTGCAAAGGCAAACTGTCACCAATCTTATCATGTGATTAATACAAGTTGACTTACATCCCAAGGAGGCTACGTTACCTCCCTGGGAAATACTCTTCTGCACCAGTTATTCTTAGGTGTTATTTCTGATTAATTATGCTCTCGCTCCATTAGAAAACTGATGGCCAACTTTGCATCTGTCTCTTTGCTCTGTATCTCACAAAGACAAGCAGTTATAAAAAATTCATAGGAAGGAATGAATACATGGTCAGTGTGTGTCCGAGGAGGTGTGGCAGCTCAGGTTTTCTGTCCTGGGAGTATAAAAGTGAAGGTCGTAGAAGCATCAGTTTGTACAGAACTGTATCTTCCCAGGTAGAGGTGTAGTTTTTCTCTCACAAAAATGCATCTGTAGTTTCACACAGTAGAATTATTAACAATTCCATGAAAGAATACCAGATGCATCCTCAGTTTTATGAATGCAAATAGCCCTATTTGAGCCAAGGGGAATACTCACATGTGTTTAAGTTAGACACATGCATAAGCAAAGGCAGGATCACAGCCTCAGCTATAAATATTTATGTCTGCAGTACAACGCAGCCTCAAAAATGCATTCACAAAACAGAGTATAATGCAAGATTCTGACAATACAGGTTACTTCACAGAATTTCAATGGGAGGCACTTCTTTCTTTTGTCCCTTTGAAAATCCCAGCCTCTGTTCTTTTAATAAAGCTACCACTGTCATTTCAGCAACCTTGGTGAATAGCACCCACAAGAAGTAAAAAGAAATAAAATACAGTAAAAATATACTAAAAATAATTTGTTACTGCCAATGTAAAAGTCTTTTCAAACTATGTTTTAGCTCATTTATTGATTTTTAAGCAGGGTACTGAAAGGATCTGACTTTGGAGCACTAACATACTTCTTCAACTAAGATTAGCACAAATCAGACAAACTCTTCCTTAGAGATCTAAAATTAGATTTGGGTGACTAATGCAGATAAAAATATTCATTCACTTCAACCATACAATCTGGTTTCCTGGCACAAGTGCTTGCAGAAAACAAATGCTAAAGCAAATGTCGTTATTTACTTTGGAAGAATATTTCTACACAACCAATGACAGAATAGAAACACCAGCAGGTGACGTATGCAGCCAGTCAGAAAAAATATCCCTCATGTTTGAAACGGTCAATTCACAGAGGAAGAACACTTGCAAAAAAATTTTGTCAGATCTATTTGAGCTCAAAATACATAAAACAGAAACCAGGAAAGTACTGAAGGAGAAGATAGTTAGTCAAAACAAGTGCTTCAATCTAAACCCAAGCTAATAGATTGCTTTTCCCCTTCAGTTCAAAGGACTTTGGATCAGGCTCCTCCAGCTCAATTCAGTTTCAAAGGCTCACACAAACCTGGAAGCATCACCCTGCAAGCAAATTGCAAGCACTTGGTCTGTATAGCATTGCAGGATCAATTCTTGTAGAGCATCAAACACAAGTTGTAATTAAAATAATTTACATGCTGCTAGCAAGTCAGCTAAAGCAAGCACATCAGGTTCCCAGCATGGATTTCAATTTGCTTCAAAATTACTCAAGGATAGGAGCTCATATTTTCAACACCATCCTAGTTAGCCTAGAAAAAAATGCAAGACCCAAGCGACAGCTATTTGACTGGAAGAAGGTGGGGGTGGCTATTACTTGGTAGGTGTTTACTCACTGCCTGGGTTCATCATGAAAGCAAACATCCAGACTGAGCATATGCTACCAACAAACGTGTCATCAGGAAAAAGGAACAGGCTGGATTGCTTTCCCATACAGAAGTATATGCACAATTAGAGCAGCTCTGTAGTTCCTAGTGGAATCTAGAGGAATTAGGAAGTGAGAACCTAATGGGAGTCAGTCCCAACACCTGGATCCTGTCCTCACCCTCCTTTGTAATTCTCAGGAAACCCAGTCCTGGACTGAGCTGTGCTCTGCTGACTTCTTCACCTTGATGCTGTTTCTTCACAAGTTGCAATCACTTAGCTGGCTGCAAAATGCAGAATGAGCCACCAAGATGGATATTTTACCTTTTGAAATACTGAGATTAGCTCCAGTGGGTCCTGAAGCAAGCAGCTAATCTTCTAAAGGACCACCTATATCTCCAAAAGAACAGTGGGTGGAGACAGTGTGTGAAAATGAACTGTCGTGTCAGAAATCCAATTTCTCCCTCTGTGGGAAAAACGCCTCAGAAAAAATCAGCTGATGATGGAAAAGACCCCGCAGAACACCACCAATGTGACTGCAGCTTTTTCTAGTAGCCATGCATGTTACCTAAAACATTAAAATATACATATGCTATTAGGGTATTTGGTTCAAGCATTTATAAACCATCCATCTCAGCTGAACTATGAGTTCTTGTTTTAAGGAGAACTGGAGACAACTAGTTTTCTTTTTTTTTTCTTCTTTTTTTTTCTTTTTTTTCTGAAATCTCCTTGTGTTTTTTTAGGTCTGTTTGGTTAATCCATTGTGGAAATTATTATTTTAAGTTCAGAAACAATTCCACTCCAATATTTATCCTTGCCAACATTACAGCACAGGTGCTGGATATTCAGGGTGACTCCTACCCTCACAAGGCAACTGCCTGGTCTCTGACATACAAATTGTGACATGTTTAATTGCAAACATTTGAGGAGTTTCCCTACCCAGGAACTCAGCCTCCAGAGGTAACTGTGCCTGCTGCAGAATTGTCGGATTGGAACATCTCTGCTGGTGCTTCTGAGACTGCAGGACAAAGCTTGGAATTTCCTCTCACAAGGACAGCAGCTAAATTTTAAAACTGAAACCCAGTGACTGGCAGAGACCAAAATTTTCATTTCCTAGATCCTTTTCTGGATCCTCTGCTTTTGGAAATTTCTAAAGAGGCCACAGAGGTTTTGATAGATCTCACACCTCACCTGCTGTGACAATTCCTGTTGTTCTCAGATCAGTAACAAAAAACTTTGTATTTAAGGTTTTGCAGCAGATTGGTTGGTGCATTAAGTCTCATTTATGCTCTATCACTAACTGAGCTGACAAGTAATTTAATTATTGAATTTAGGAAATAGCAAAGTTTATGTGTTGTCCTGAACTTACTAAGGATGACATTTAAGAAGCCTAATTCATAGGATGGCATCTGAAGCCAGCAGATCAGGAGGCAAAGCTATTAGCCTGGATTCAAGGCTTTAACTGGAATAATGTGTGTTCTCAATCTCCACAGATTGTGTAGTCAGAAGGGAGATATCTGGCTAGATGGGATTTTGCACATCTGTCAGCTGCATCAGAGATCCAAATGCAAAAGCCAGCATGTAAGAACATTATGTGGATTTGTGTCCCTCTCCTGAGGATCTGGGTTCCATAAACCAATGAATGGATGTAAAAAAACCCCAAAACATGGTTATAGTATTTTCATCTGTGACAGGTACTCCTGTCACAACTCCAGAGTGGCTCCCAATATTTAAAGGGAAACCATACCCATTCTCCACACACCCCCTGAGAAAATGGAAAAGGCTCTGCTCAGCATGAAGAAATTGGACAACGTATACTAAAACTGGTTTAGCATCTGGCTTGAAAACTCCAGAACCGGTCAGGACCAGCACAGTATGGGAGTGTTTTTCTTCATTCGTATATGCTCTGTATATGAATCCATGTAGAAGAATGAGTGGTTGTATACCCTTAACCACACATTAGAGGCATGCAAGGAAGCTTACCAGAGGGGCTGGAGCTCCTAGAAACCCAGAATTCAATGGCTTTGAATAAGAAAAATGCATCACCCTGTTTGTGGACATTTCCTATCAATCCAACCCATACCCCTCAAACTCTGCTTCAAGTATCTTACATGAGAACATCTATTTGAATGCTTTCAGGGAAACTCAGGAAACACCAAGAACAGATAAAACTGACTAGATGTGTTACAGATCAGAATTTCAAAATGCCCATGTCCAAATTCAGCAAATTTCCCACCTTCACCTAGGAAAAAGCTGTGAAACTAAAATTCCAAGGGAATTTAAAATACCGAACAGCGTTAAACTCACAAGTGAACACAAGTGAAACCACCAATTTCTGTTCGAAAAGAGACAACTAAAAGCTAAACCTGCTACCCAGAGGTGAGACAACAGAAACCCCCCATCTCATGTAAGCCTGTTCATACTCACACAGACAGCATTGCTGATGACATTTCATCACAAAGGTGACCCCAAAATGTCTGACCCCAAAATGCTTCGCACGCCATGTCTGCTTTCAGTACTCTGCACTTTGCAGAGAGAACTGCTGAGTAGCAATCTTCTCTTGGCTTCTCCAGCATGGTACCCACAAATGCAGTTCTCCATAAACCAGCTGAAATAACACATTCTCCCCACTGGTCACCCTTTTCTTTCCAAAGACTAGGTATTTTACAAAGGTCATATTCTGATCAAGTTGCACCCTTTAGAGCACTTTCCTCACTTTCAATTTTCTTTTTCAAAGGCACACACAGGCTCCTAACAAAGTACAGGCCATACCAGCCAAAAAAGGAATTTGCCGGAGATCTCTGAGGGTTTTACTCCCCAGAGTGATAAGCACATCACTGTACAGATATTGCAGACTTAGAAAGCTACAAAAGCAACATATGAACTTCTTTTATTTACCCATAGAGTGTAAAAGTGTTTACTTGACCCACTGGACTATTCTGTTTACATCCTTAGTCAGAGGGCTCTGTTCCTGTGTTCTCATGAGGGTGGCATGATTAGAAGGAATTCCTATTTGTTTCCTTTGGATCTTGTTTGGAAAGGCAGTCATTTTAATTTGAAGCAAGGACTGACACATTTTGCACCCTGACAAGACATTTTCTGCTGGGTTTTCTCCTGAGTTCACCTGTTTATATTTAATAAAAATGCTCTTTTGTAACTCATGATGGGCTAGAGAATTCCCAAACCATTCAAAATACTTTAAAGTTCTTTTGGGACACAGCCAGATACTTAATATTGTATTACATTTTATAGTTGTCACTTAATCAAGCTATTTAATATTATAGTACATTTTAAAACTGTCACTTAATCACATTTTCTTGACCCTTTTATGTGAATTAAAGATCACTGTAGATAAAAAATGGCATGCTTTAGTTTAAATAGATTCAGTATGTCCAGTTTGACAGTTACTTCTGAGACATTAAAAGAATTTTCTGTGATTAATGTGACCCCCACACGTTAGGTAGTATAATGTTCCATTTCTTCAACCATTAGAGGAAACAGCATTAGACAGAAGGAGCCAAAACTTATCTGACTGTATGTAAAGCTAAGAAAGCCTAAAGATAATGTACAGCTCTGTCTGGTGTACTGTGAGACCAAGTTAAACCAACTAAGTACTTTCTGTTTCCTTACAATTTAAATGGAAAAAAAGAGTTCAGTAGTAACACAGTAAGCCTACATTCCACAGTGAAAGATCTTACTGCAGCTTGCTCAGAAAAGGAATAAATGCACTTTCTGCCATGACAGGTGAGCAGGACTGTGTGTGTTTAGTATAAATGATTGATATACATGCATTCTAATCTTGGAAGAATTCTTACCTACACATTTACTCACATGGGACATGTCCATCCTCAGAACCATTTATAATGGCAATCATCATCGTCACTTTATGTAGACGATCCAGAACTGCATCATTGAAAGATTTTATGCTTTTAAGTTATACATAGTAAATTACCTTCTCTTATAGGCATGTTTAAAACTATTGTCTTTTACTGTAACCTTGGTCCTAAGATCCTATTTAATTTATTGAATTATAATTGTTCTTCCTTTGTATCTTCTCAAATCAGATGTACCACATTTGTTAACAGCTGTGACTATAAGTGCTGCCCACTTTTAGAACATTCTGTGTGCTTTTCTTGATAGTTTAATTAGAATAAATACCTTTTTAATCCATGAAGTGGGGCATAGTATAATAACATTGATCTTTTATTTGACAGCAAATTTGTTTGATAACAGAACAAGATTTGGTGTAACCAAATCAGCAACAGTAATTCATTTGGATAGTCAACTAAAAATACTGTGTATACAGTACCTCTGCAAACAATGAACAGTGGGCTAAAATAATCAAGACATGAAAAGAGCCTGCACAGAAATCAGGATGTTGATGGGGAAAAATACTTCAAACTTATTTACAAGAGCTGCCAATGAGATGCTTGTGGGTATAAAAGCATCTCTAAAAATGTGGTCACACTGGGAAAAGAAGTCAATTAACAGGGTCTACTCAACAGAACTGCTCATTTTTTCCAGAAGGATATTTTCTTAACCTAAATTCTGCAGACAGGACAGCCTTTGCCTTCTCCTGGGAGGAATGAACCAGCTTTTACATTGGACTCCCAGCAGCTTGGGAAGAAGACACCTCCCCCTCCATCCAGGGGCAGACATCGTCTCAAGCAGCTCCTTCCCACCAGCCACACTGGCAATGGCCCATGATCTGACAGGAGCAGAGCCTCAACAGCCTGGGCTACAGCTTACCTACACCCTTCTCCTATCACGCTGAATAAAGCATCTAAAAACTAAGGTACAAGCAGGAGGTGCAGCAGAAAGCTAGATACACAATTTTCCTTCAATCCAAAAGAATTTCTAGCCGACCAGACCAACTGAATAGCTCAGTGACCCCAAGCTGCTGAGCCTCTGAATTAATGCACATTGTTGCTGTAGTAGGGATGTCGCAGGCATTGAACTTGAATGGAAGGAGTAGAGCAGTAGAGAGGACAGGTACTATTGCCACCAGTAAGTAAATGGATATTATCCTTTACCCTTCATCTATTTTTTCCCCTTCCTGTTTATCATGAGCATTCTTGGATCTTCAATTAGATCGTAAGCTCCCTGGGACATAAACCAGGTCATTATTGTGTCTTCAAAAAGGGATCATCACAAGGGGCCAAAACTGTGTCAATGCTGCTTGGAGCCTTTGGGCAAAATATTACTAAATTGCCCTTCAAATCCAACCCAAAATTATAGGCATGCTGCGTGCAGTATTTTGTAAGCCATTGTTTTGCAACGTGGAAATATGCAAGTGAACATGATACTTGAACAACATAATTCATTTTCCATTCATGAGCCACAATGGGTATCTCATGGCACTGTTTGCTCTTCAGTTTTAAATGTGAACTTGCATACAAAGTCAAGCAAATGAGCTTTCCTTCACGTTGTTTTATTAAGCTCTTGGACTACACTCTAAGCCCTAGAAGAAGAAATTACTGTTGCTGTTGTCTCACAAAAGCAGCGAAATTCCCAAAGAACTGAAGAACTTGGCCCTAGGTTGTGTATGAAAGTGGCTGTAAGTCCTCTGCTGCTTTTCTTATCCTTCCTCATGCCAGCACTGCATTTGTGTTCAAAATTAAGTTTTACAGCAGCATTCCATAAAAATCCTCATCTTAACTTTCGGAGGATATCCTTAACGACATTATTGGTTTGAAAAGTTTAAAGATAGCTTTGTTTTAATTTCTCTTTAGCTTTTCACTCAAATAGCCCATGTATGACATGATTATAATGCTTCTGTTGGGTTTATACCTGAAAACTCCTCTCCTATTCTTTTGTTCTTGGGCTAATCTTTCCTTTTATATTAATGAAGCCCTTTGAAGTATCTCTTCAAATCTTCAACTAGATTCCTTTGTGACTCTTTTCCTCCCCCTAAAACTGATAGGGTCTTTTTATCATGAAAATTATTAATACTTCCCCCATTTCTGGCATTGTACTGTCAGCTTTAAAATGTTCTATTATTATTTCTGATCTTAAGCTGCTTTCTCCTGACCCAGGAATATTGGCAAATTACCGACCTATAGCCAAGCTTTTATAGGGAAGGTCTTGCATCAAGTGGCAGCCTTTCAAGTGCTTAACCACCTAGTAATAATCTTTATGACAAATGGCCTCCAGGTTTGCAGTTATGCCTAGAGTGCTAAGAGTGTCCCTTAAAGTGGTCAATGACTTTTTATAAAACCAAACCCTGAGTATCATGTCAGCTCTTACCCACCTTGCTATTAGCACACCTCGAGACACAGCAGATCACAGTAACCCTTTCTGATCAGAGGCCAGCTTATAAAACACAGGGGGCTTTGTTCAATCTGAAGACATCAACTTGTCACTCCAGAACATCATTCATCCACATCGAGCAACATGCACCATTTTCTTGTAATCAATGCAGAGTCCACTGCTCCTGAGTGTTGGTGCAGCTAATCATTAAGATAAATACAATTGTTAAGAGTACTGTCACTCCTTTCAGCTGCTTTATGCAAAGGATTGATTTCTACATATACAGTTTGGCATTTTACTGTGAATTAGTCTCTTTTTTTTTCTCTTTTTTCTCTTTCTGTTCCTTTATCACATTGCCCTACGGGCAATGCAATGGTTTAAAATAATGCGTTTTGCAACAGGAAATGTTTGTGAGTAGCTATTTTCCAGAATTTTGTTTTAGGTCACCTCCTGCAATCAAAAGCATTCCTAAATCCTTACTGGTGAGGTTCCAGATGACTGGAAACTGGCCAGTGTGATGCCCATTTACAAAAAGGGTAAGAAGGAGGATCCTGGTAATTATAGGCCAGTTAGCCTGACCTCAGTACCTGGTAAGGTTATGGAACAGTTTATACTGAGTGTCATCACACAGTGTTTACAGGATAGCCAGGGT
The DNA here is from genome assembly GCF_963662255.1 of Cinclus cinclus. Classification (NCBI taxonomy): domain Eukaryota; kingdom Metazoa; phylum Chordata; class Aves; order Passeriformes; family Cinclidae; genus Cinclus; species Cinclus cinclus. The sequence continues at coordinate 113,791,209 of NC_085048.1, forward strand.
ATCAGACCCAGCCAGCACAGGTTTAGGAGGGGTAGGTCATGTTTGCCCAACCCGGTCTCGGTTTGTGACCAGGTGACCCTCCTGGTGGATGCAGGGAAGCCTGTGGATGGCTATTGGGATGGCTATTGTGGAAGGCTATTTAGACTTCAGCAAGGCCTTTGACACTGTCTCCCACAACACACTCCTAGAAAAGCTGGAAGCCCGTGGCTTGGACAGGAGCACTCTCTGCTGGGTTAAGAACTGGCTGGATGGCCCAGAGTGGTGGTGAAGGGTGCTGCATCCAGCTGGGGACCAGTCACCAGTGGTGACCCTCAGAGTGCTGGGGCCTGTCCTGATCAATAATTTTGTTGATGACATGGATGAGGGCATTGAGTCTTTCATCGGTAAATTTGCAGACAACACTAAGCTGGGAGCATGTGTCAATCTATTGGAAGGGAGGAGGGCTCTGCAGAGAGACCTGGAACAGTTGGATGGGCGGGCAGAGTCCAATAGGATGAAGTTTAATAAGTTCAAGTGCCAAGTCATGCATTTTGGCCACAATAACCCCTGCAGTGTTACAGGTTGGGGATGGTGTGGCTGGACAGTGCCCAGGCAGAAAGGGACCTGGGAGCACTGACTGACAGCTGACTGAACGTGAGCCAGCAGTGTGCCCTGGTGGCCAAGAAAGCCAATGGCATCCTGGCCTGGATCAGGAACGGTGTGGCCAGCAAGAGCAGGGAGGTCATTCTTCCCCCGTACTCAGCACTGTTGAGGCCACACCTTGAGTGCACTGTCCAATTCTGTCCCCTCAGTTTAGAAAGGATGTTGAGATGCTGGAGCACATCCAGAGGAGGGAACAAGGCTGGTGAGGGGCTTGGAGCACAAACCCTGTGAGCAACAGCTGAGGGAGCTGGGGTTGTTTAGCCTGGAGAAAAGGAAACTCCGGGGTGACCTTATCACTCTTTATAACTCCCTGAAAGGTGGCTGTACCCAGGTGGGCTTTGTCTCTTTCTCCAGGCAGCAGCTGACAGAATGAGAGGACACAGTCTTAAGCTGAGCCAAGGGAAATAGAGGTTGGATATTAGGAAAAAGCTTTTAACAGAAAGAGTGATAAATTATTGGGATCGTCTGCCCAGGGAGGTGGTGGTGTCACCATCTTGGGATGTGTTTAAAAAAAAGAGTGGATATGGCACTCAGTGCCATGGTCTAGTTGAGATGTTAGGGCATGGGTTGGACTTGATGATCCTGAAGGTCTCTTCCAACCTAGCCATTCTGTGTGTGATTCTGTGTGTAAAATTTACTGCAAACTAGAAATCAAGACTATTAGCCATGGAGCAACATGAAACAAAATGTTCCTTAACAGGTTCTTTCCTGGTCACCCAGCTGAGTACAAATTCTACAGGCAAACAACTTTTCACCTCCCAACCACAATTCAATGCTTTTAAAAATTGCCTCATCATAATCAGAGATTTTGTCATGGCTTTCATCAGAAAAATCCAGAAACAAACAGAGATGACAAGAACCCTGACAGATGCCTTTGTTTGTTGCAGTGATCCTCCCTAGGTGGATAAAGAACCACAGTCAGGAGTGGTGAGTATTTTTTGACAAGCTTCATTTTGCTGAAATGGAAATACTGAGGGAGGAGGTGGCTGATGAAACTTGTTCTCTTAATTAGAAAATCTTCAGCTAGTGCACTGTTGGATCCCAGAGAACTGAGGTTTTTGAGCTTTCTGTGCTTTCAGGCACCGATCCCCTGGAGAACACTGCTTTTGACCTGAGACCTTGGAGACAGCTTCTAAATATGAGTGATGAAGTTAAAATCACAGGTGTGTAGTTAAATAAAAGTGTGTGCTTTCACATGGTGATGGGTTCTAAAGTTGAGGTTTTTATAGTATGGTAATAGGTATGGGACATTATTGAGAATTTTGAGTGTTGTCTCTTTCAGTGTTCATCTTCCTTCTTCTTCTTTCTTCTTCATGGGTCTCAAGTAGTAGCTTCTGGTTGGTCAGTCAGTGTCACACTAAGGGTCATGAGAATTTAATTATTAAGTTGAAAGTAAAAATAATGTAAGTGTTAATTCTCTATTGGACTGTTTAGCTTTAAGAGACCTTGGAGCAGCTGGATCTTCCTCTGTTTTCTTCACTTCTAGCAGGTAGCTAGAAGTGCTGCCGAACACTCTGTACTTTCTGATAAGATTTAATAAACAACCAAGCCTGAGCATGAGAAAATCTGTTTCCATCATGTTTTTGTTAATCCTGGCTCTGAGTAAAGGCAGAAAAGACTAAAACAAGCCACTATAATTAAGTGGCAAAACTCCCACACTGCTGCAACAGTCCACAGACAATGATAACCTTCTGACTTTCTTTAACATGGTCTCCAATTATCAAAAAGATTTTTTTTTAATCAAAGAAAGAACAATCAAGCTTATAAAGTGACTTTTTAATGTTCAGTTATATTTATCTCCATTTGGTCTATTTGCGATATTTGCTGTGCTTTATCTAAAAGATGAGACAAGTATCACACACGAATGACAAACATTTGGCAAAAGCCCTGTTCAAATAATGCTGTTCTCTCATATGCCCACCAGCACAAGACCATTTGCATATCCTCAGCATTCTCTGACACAATTCAAGTCTTTCTGCTCTCACATTAACTCCTACCCTCATCTCACAAAAGAACAAATTAAAAGGCATCCTGTACACTTCTCGAGGCTTGCGCAAAGAGACTCGGGCAGAACCAAGAGCAGAGAAAGCAGAAATCTGCTGGCTCCAGCAAAACCAACCTGAGTCAGCTGAAAGGTCCTAAGGGACAATCAAACTTCTAGGTCAGGTTGCTGGTCACTCCCTTGCTTCAGTCCTTGGTCACTGAGACACATCATGGGTGACAGCTCCATTTGCACACTCAACATTATTCTGAAAGTTCTGTCTTGAAGCTGGAGGGGGGCTTCACAATTGAAATACATTTGAAAACACACACACAAAAACACACACACACACACACACACACACACACACACAGTTTTGATGCTCCAAAGCTGAACTTGGAGCATTAGATGCATACACCAAAGGATTCCAACGCAAACCAACACTTGCTCCTGGCAAAAAGCTATTCATTGCTGAATTGGGGATTTGCCTCTAAGCTTGTATACACTCAGTGTTGATGAGGGAGGGGAGCAAGCTGAATATTAAAAACTGCTGCCTCAAGAATAATATAATGTACAGATTTAATCATAGTAAAAAATGATCTGCAAGTAATTGTAGTCATTACTACATCTGCTCAGAGCTGTGGGTAATCATTATGTATGAGTGAATTAAATAAAATTCCATATCATGGGCCTGATCCTAGAATTTCTTCTGTAAATTCGCTTCCTATTAATAATCTCCATGAGTATAGACAGACTATTTGCTTCTATGGATACATTTCTTACATGAGTCATCTTGTGACCCTTCCACATTTTGCCTTTAAATTTAATTAAAATTTAACCCCAAAAACTTAAGAAGGTAGACCAAAACATAGACTTCCAAAGATGGGAAATGAATTTGTTTCACTTTGCTCTTCTTTCTGTAAAGGCACTAAAGGAGATAGAGAGAAAGAAGTTTCAGTGTGGAGCCTGAGTAATGGAAACTGCAAAGCCTTCCAAGACAAAAAGCTGAGCTCAAATTCCTTCCTTTTGTCACTAAATCCAGGCATTAGCCTGGTACTGAAGACACAGGTGTAATTTATTGCACAGAGTGGGAATGTCAAACCATGACTCATGAAGATAAGAAGAACCTGTTTACAAAAAAGCTGCTGAAGGGCAGAGCTGGAGCCAAACTCAACCTAGATCAATAGCCAGATGAATTATCAGTAAAAGAAATAAATTATTGGTGTAGTTTCTTCTCTGACACTTGAGCCAAATGTTAGAGACTCATTTTAGTATATTGTCACAGAGATATATCCAAACCAGAAAGTTTTACTCCAGGGTCTTGTGCTGACCTCTGTGTATGTTTGAAATGAGGAGTAAGAACTGAGGCCCCAGACATACCCATTATGGAGAGGAGAAGTTTTAACCTTCCAAAGTGTGCCAGGCAGGCGTCGTGCTCTTCCAAAGATGCTGGAGAGAAATCAAACTAGGTCTGAATTTTTCCTCTCATGCCTGTGGTGAGGTCACAAGAAAATATGCTATAAACCAAGTTTAGGTTTATATTTAGGTTTACATTTCCAATGGTTTTCTCATGGTGGATATTCTAACAAAAAATAGCGTTGAGGTTTGTTTCTGTACTTCTCCCCACCAACCACAGCTAGTACATTCTGACTACTAACATAGGTAACAGAGTGCAGTAACACAAAGGATCATTTTTTTTATCCTGAAACAGAAATGAGCTTGCAAGCATAATCAAACAATGAGAATAATTTTATATTTTTTTTTCAAAGAAGAGAGAGAGCAACAACAACAAAAAAAATCCAGTGAGAATTATGGCAACAATGTAAGAATGCAATCAGAAGAGAAATCCTGATAAATGAGGACCTTATATTTTTAAATGCCTCAAAACCAGTACAAATAAATATAAATTTTAACAGAATTCAATGCACAATTGAATTAGAAAGGGAAAATTCAACCAAATTATTAAAATTCCACTATAGAACTTGCAAGTAGTTTATCTAGATAAAGCTATAAAATGAATAAAACAGCAGGAAAAAGGACTGAACTTTTGCTGTCAGTAAGAAATCCAAATCATGGATGAGAGTATTACAAATGCTGCATAAAGAACCCTGCAAAATATACTCCAGTGGAGAGGAACTAATGATAGATGAATGTGCACATGTAATTGAACATGCAGAAAAGAAAACCAGCATTCCAAGAAGGAAAGCATAAAAGCTATCAGGAGTACAAGCTCATGTGAACATCCACAAGAATGAGATGCATACAAGGAGAAAAAGCAAATTATGAAAAATGCAGCCTGGTCTGTAAAATAAAATACATGTTTGGCTCTACACATATTCTTCATTAGATTATCAAGGGAGTATGCGTCACACACACAGTTGTGAGGAATGCTGGCAGGAACATTCAATCACATAAACCTCACCTGGTTTTGGGTTTCACTGCCTACATCAGGCCCCATGTTGTTCCTATGATGGGAAACTTCCCTTTGACTTCATGGAGAACAGGATCAGGCCCTTGCTCAGCAAAGGTTTAAAAAATAAAATGTAGGAAAATACCTGAAGTGCACCTCAGCCCAGAAGCAAGACACTCCAAAGAACTAACCCCTTTTGCATTCTGCACCATAGGAAACATGATTTTCCTACCTATGTTTTGTGTTAAGTTGTTGGGATCAGCTAAATCAAAATTCAAGCAAAGCAAACCCACATGAACTTAAAATCAAATGAAATTTCACACTCCCCCTGCACACTGAAACAGCCCTACACAAAGGTACTTTCAGCAGATTAAGCCAGTGCACCTTTTAAGAGTAAGCAGAAATAGAGCACATTTGTAACAGACAAATTAGAAGTGCATCAAGGTACTGGATGAAAACATTTTTTGAACATAAGCCAAGTACACGGTAGGAACAGGTTAGCAGGTTAAATCATTTCAAACCACAACTTAAAGAAGACTTCATAGTAAAAATATCCTTTTTTAACCCTTGTCTTCCAAGCACACATCACAACTTTTGTTTCCATTTGTTTTATTCCCTATTTCAAAAGAAGCATTTGCTGTAACAGCTCATTTTTTCATGCAAAATACTGAATCTAATTGCGGAAATATGTCATTCCCTCCTCTCCGCCACATGGCATGAGTTAATGATGATGAATGAAAGTAATAAAACCCAAATCTTTTTCAAACTAAAGCTCCTGTTAAATTACTGGAAATTATATGCATGCGTCTACAATGAGGACACTGCAGAAGGTCAAAGATCTTGCTTCCTGCATTTGGCCAAACTATTCAACAGGCAGCTTGGCTGAACCTGTACAGACACGTTTTTGCTGAGGTCTGGGGGAGCCACCTAAGAAAAGCAGCTTAGTTCAAGGCTGGTGATTTCATTAGAGCATTTCTCCCCATCCCCATGGAACACTAAATATTGTTCACCAGAGTCTATGACCTGCCTTACATGTCCGTGGCAAGCTATTTTTGGATGTTCGAGGCCAGGGCTCGGAAGAGTAATATATCACCTAACGTGATATACTTTTTTAATGCAGGCCCCAATTTCCCTAATACAAAACTTTTATTCTGTGGCATTGACATGAAGCAGAAGGAGTACAGCAAATTTAGCGCCAGATGCTGTCCCTCTTATTCACTCTGCATCACACCCAATTTCTCCAGTTGGTCCATTAAGACAGGTAAACCATTCAGAGATTAAGGCCTGTCATGGCTTAACCCCAGCTAGCAACTAAGTCCCAAAGCAGCTGCTTGCTCACTCTCTCTACCAGTGGGGAGAATCAGGGAAAGAAATAAAAAAGGAGAACTCCTGCATTGAGATGAGAACAGTTTAATATTAAACCAAAGTTTAAAAAAGCCCCAAGCCTAGTGTCGCCACCAATAATAATGATATTTGTAATCAAAAATGAGGGAGAGATGAAACAAGATAGACAAGTGATGCACGGCACAATTTCTCAACACCTACTGACCAAAGTCCAGACAGTGATCAGCCCCTCCCAGACAGCTTCCCCCAGTTTATGTACTGGTCATGATGCTCTATGGTACGAAATATCACTTTGGCCAGTTCTGGTCAGCCGTCCTGGCCGTGCTCCTTCACAGCTTCTTGTGCTGCTCCTCGCTGGCAGAGCATGGGACACTGAAGAGTCCTTGACTTAGGGCAAGCACTGCTCAGCAACAGCCAAAACATCAGTGCATTAACATTGTTCTCATCCTAAACCCAAAACACAGCTGTGTACCAGCTGCTAAGAAGAAAATGACCTGTATCCCAGCTGAAAACAGGACAAGGTCCTGCTCAATAAAAACACAACAGGCAAAATGTATTCCTTTCCTGCCTGCAGACTCTGTTTCCAATTCTGCATGCTGCAAACTGCACCATCTTATTGCTGTTCTCCCCATTATTCGTTTCCTCATTTTTGCTTAACTGGCCAGGAGTTCTGTGGCCCCTTCTTTTCTTCTGGGCATTCAGACACTGTGTTCTCCTTTCTTTTCCCCCAGCTCACCCACAGCTCACTTTGGAGTCTTTCTGTCTCTCTTCCTTTCATCATCAATTCATTGAGGCTTCATTGTTTTTGTCTTCCCACTATACTGATCTCCCTGTCCCTGTGCTTCCCACTTATGGTCCATTTCACAGATGGACCACAGAAGACATGGAAAAACCCATAAGGAGAGGAATTCCTAACAGTCTCTCTTAATGTATCTCCTTCCCACAGATGAGTTTGAATGCTTTGAATCTCAAACAGGTATAAATCAAGGTGTTACTTTGCACAAGTCAGCAGGGGTTATTTTTGCATTAAAAAAGTGGTTTTGGGAGCAGGTTTATCAGCAGCAAAGCAAAACTTACCACCCTTGCAAGTTTACTGTCTCTAGCCATGATAAACAGTTTGCAAAATTGAAATGCATAGAATTAGAAACACTGTTTTTTCAGAAACAAAAGAGCTAAATTCTGCCACTTATGTTCACAATGAGGGATAACTTACTGTCTAAGCAGTACTCATTTGGAGTACTCATTTGGAGGGCTTCTTGGAGCCATCAAGAAATCAAGTGGAATTCAAGTCTCTAGTCCACTCATTGCTCATTATTTTGTCTTTCACTGTATAAGCAAGAACAGAGATGTTACTAGCAGGTAAATAACATAAAGGTACAAGTTCCATATTTTCCATAAGACTCATGTGAATATGTGAGCAAGAAGCTAAAAACCTTCCATTTGTTCCAGCCCTAGTCAGTGCACACTTGGCTTTCAGAAACTGGCTTTGGGATGGTTACCCAGGGCTCCCATGTCCACACTATATTACAGGGAATACTTAATTAAACTACTGGGAGGAAATCAGTTTTGATCTTGGTCATGCACAAAAGGAGGAGGAAATCTCTTAGACCCACTAGAGCTGGTATTTCACAAACTATTTTTGAATGCAATGGCTAACCAGAAGTTTTAACAACCTCCATCATCTTTGAAAAAGAAGATATCTATGGGATGAAAGAAAACTAATTACAAAACACATCTGCAAGAACAAGCCTGATCTTAATTTTTGAAGATTAGGGTTTTTTTGTTCAGCAGTTTTGCATGGAGCTTAAAAATATCATATAGAATATATTGTTGTTTTCTAGCATCCTATGTCCACAAACAGAGCTGTGTGTTGGAGTGGGATTAAATCCATTTGCAAAGCTGCATGGGCAGTTTAAAAGAAGCATATTCTAAGCTTTATCTCATTGTAGGCTGAGACAAATATCCTCATCCTACAACTAGAGGCACCACTTCTGAACACAGGCCTTCAAGGGGCAGAATGACACCAACAGCAAGAAGTAGGTTTCATAACCAAAGTTGGGCCATGTGAGTTTTTACATTTTAGCTCAACATTTATAAGAACATGTCCTCATTTACTAAGCTTCTGGGAACATTTTCACAATTAAAAACCAAAACAAAACAAACTGAAAATAATTGTCAACATACTGACAACAATTGGCAGCTTTCAGAACAACTTACAATGCCATCTCCATGCCTTCAAAATCTCTCCCACAGTGAAACTTCATTACCATCCCATCCAGAAGCTCATGTTAAGCTTTGAAGGTTCCCTTCATTCCCATGCCCCCATCTAAGTAAATTAAACCCTAAGAGTTGAATCACAAATCCTATGTCATGTTTAAGAGTCACACCAAGGCAGTTCTCCAGACTTGCTTCAGCCTGATATAATGGGTTATTAGCAATGTCATGGCCTGAGTAGATTCAATAATTCATATTAAGGTGAAAAACAGATTTATGGAAACATATTTGTGACCACTGCTGTCAAAAGAGAACTGCAGAGAAGTTATACTGCAAGCATTCCTGATGAAGTTGTAACTTACCATCAAAAAGCTCCCAGGACCAGCTCAGGAGAAGGGCAGCATGCAACATCAAAACTTTTTGCAACTTAATCTCCCCCACACAGATACTGGCAACAGCTGCTGAGAATGGGGAACCCCAATCACAAAATCATCTCCTCTAAAACCTCTGAAAAACAAAGTGGAGAAGCTGCCACAGGACCACGACGCAGTCTTGGCAAATTCTACAGGAGCACTAGGACTCAGAAGACCAGCACAGAGAAGCTGAGATTTAATCTGAGATGATGGGGAAACTCAAATAGTATTTGAGGTGGTAGAAGAGGCAAGCCTAATGAACCCATTTTGTATTCCCTAAAGGTAAGTCCAGCAAACGCTGCAGGTCTCTCATAGCAGAGGCTACTCACACAAGAAAAGTAAAACCAGAGCACCTGGAATAGTGCCCTGCATACACAAAAAAAAAAAAAAGAAAGCCATTTCCAAAACCACACAATGCAAATTTCACCTACTTGCACAACATTCACTCTTTGTTGCAAATGTTTTGCATGGCTGCGATTTCACGACATTCAGTGCATTTTAGGAAAGGAGGAGGGAGAAATGTGTTGGGCAGAAGGCTCACTTCTGGCTTTGGCACATGGAATATGGAGGTATGAATCACCAGTCGGCTCCAGGAGTGCTGAGTTTTGGAGTCTCTGTGACTGGCACCCACAGATAAACGATTCAGGAGCAATAGACATCTCTGAGCAGGACCATGGTGTACCATGTAACACTTCTACAGATGGCACAGTCATAACCATTAAACAGTTATGACCAGCTTGAGTGAGAGAGTGAAGAATGTGAGCACAGGGTGATGAAACACACCCACTAAGTTGAGAAAAATACACACATTCCGATTTTAGACACATGGGTTACCAAAGGTAAGAGAGCCTTCACTACAATATGACCTGTTATCAGAAACCTAAGGCAGCTGGTTGGATTCTGAACTGTGGTTCACAGATTCACATATGGTCCCAGTTTTCTGGAGGGGGGGATGAGGGGGAGAAAAATGAGCAAAGGTCTCTTTTAGTACAAGGAGTCTAGTACAGTCAAAAGGTTTCTTACTCTCTCCATCCCTGACCCCATTTAAGTGCTATCTTAAATATTCCTAGGGACCCACTGGTCTGTAAAAAAAAAAACTCTAAAGAAAACATAATCTTTCAAGGGCTGACATTACCTAGTTCCCAGCACAGCTACAGACTAGTTGCTGTGAAATGCAACAACCTGGTGGGAATTGGAAAGCTCTCTTTTAACTGCCATTATTATCTCTAAAGCCTCTCTAATAGCAATCCCAGAATATAGGTTTAAAGAAAAATCATTTTAATGGAGGTCCCAGTACTACGTTTTTATGTTGCACCAAGTCAAGCTATTGATTAGCTTTACATTAATTTTAAAAGCACAAAGAATTTGTCATGATTTTTCTCCCTTTGATATCAGCATCCATCAGCAATTGCATCAGTTTTCTGCTGAGCTGCCAAGCAAAGTTAAATGATGATGCGCTTCCTCTCCCTGACTTCTTATTCCAGCTTGGTTCAGCAATCTTGACCAGCCACTTCCTGTCTCCCCTATTGCTCCGTCTGGCACTTACTTCAGACAAGTCAATATGTTTAAATTATACCCGTACCAGGCATAATTAATCATAAAGCTTTCTGCTTTGTAACGTTATTTGAACTTCTGCATGGTGTTCATAAGCAGAAAGCAAAACAAAAGTTCAGCGGTGAAACCTGTGCCATTCCCCCCCTGCCTCCTCATTGAGTTGGAGCACCTTGGATTTCAGAACAAGAGACAATTTCTCAGGAAGTCATTGCTCCCCAGAGGTTTGGAATTACGTGGCTGAGCTTTAGTAGACTGACAGTACATATGGAGAAAACTCCAATAATCAGGGACATTTTGGGACAGTTTTTTTGATGTCAGTCAGAGCTTGGTGTTCCATGTGTAAGGGAACGACCTTAGAGGTGGCGAGCATGGGACCCACCTCTGAGTCACAGCTCTACCTTTATAGCTGCAGTTCCCCAGGGCATGTAGTAATTTATAGCCATTACAGGCCAGCAGTAAATTACTCCCCCCAGTCTGGCTCCAAGTCAAGCTCTCCAACCAGCCACTGGAGACTCTGCAGGAGGGAAATGCAGAGAGCGAGAAGTGGTTGGCACGCCTCCCTTGTCCATTCCAGCCTTGTCTACTTCTAGAGAAGAAATAAATAGACAACTTACAAGATTCAGCTGGACAGGGTGCTGGCCCACCTAGTCTAGACTGTGCTTTTGCCAAGAAAGTTTGGGCCAGGTGATCCTCAAGGTCCCCTTCCAACCTAGCACTCTATGATCCTACGAGAAGTCCAGTTTTCTCCCTCCCTGGCACTCCACTCAAAGGTCTGGACTACTCTCCCCATGGTGGGGAAACAGGAGCTCTGTCCAAATTCACTCATTCTGTGAGGAGCGGATCCTCAGCAAGAGCTTAGCCAGCCACTGAGGTATTTCTTTCAGATGTTTCAGGAGCAAAACAACTCTGTTGTTTTTCAGCAGAAAGGAATCTTCCATGTAAGCCACAGCACAGGCGCATTTAAAACACTTCGAACAAAAAAATGAAAGCAATAAAAAACCCTCTTTTCTTAGAGCATCCCAAGCAAGTTTACAGGGATTAATTGTCCTTATTCATTTTTGTCTTTCCATATATTTCAGCTCTCCCACAGAAAACTAATCCACTGGATTTCAAATTATGGCATAATTAGCATGAAATTAATTAGCATCTGACCTATCCCCTAGTTTTCCTCCAGCTGAGACTGCCAGCTTTTAATATAAGCCTAAAGCAAGAACTGTAAGACTAATACAGCAAATGGGACAAAGGGTTTTTAAATTAAAGAGAGTTTAAAAAAAAAAGCAATTTACAGCCATAAGATGACAACAACCCCAAAACTTCAGTCCTCAAAGTGTAGAGGAATATTTCACCTCCCCCCTGCACAAAGAGTTCATTTGCAAAGCCCACAATCACCCCTCCCATAATTTAAAATTCTCCTGGCTTTTCAAAAGCAATGCCTTTTAGTCCCGTCATGGAAATTTTCTTTTTCACATAACCTCTCCAGACACCTGTAAGAATTTTTAAGTCCATCACATATATATAATCAGTCCCCCAACTGTATCTTAGCCTTCACAATTTCCTGCATCATTTATGGAGCTCTGCAGTGTCTCTTTTTGCCACTGTACATATTTTCCACATTCCTTCAGGCTCCTATTCACTATCTAGTACTCAAATTTGTCACCCTCCTTCCTCTTCATATTTCAGGTATCATTAACCAAATGCCCCAGTCATTCTTTCTCACAGTTGCTTCGACCACTGCCATCCCTCTCTTCCACATGAAGCCTCTTAGTCACAGACACTCAATAACACTTCACTCTTTTGCTTTGCTTTTCCTGGCTGCAGCAGCACAGAGCAGCCTGGCAAGAATCATTGCCTCCTGTGGAACCCAAGTTTTAACCCAGAATAAAAGGACTGTGCTAAAAAATTAGTCAATAGGAATTTTTCCTCGTGTCCTCCCGTGTTCATGTGTTGTTACAGCCTCTGTGAAGTTTAGTAACAGGCTCTCCCCTGTTTTGGAAGCACAAGAATTCCAGGTGCAAATGCCACTGCCTGTGCACTAGAAATGTTATAGACACAGCTTCAAAAGGACAATTTTACAGCCCTGAAAGTGAAACATTCAGGTGTCACCACCATCACAGCAGAGAAACTAACAGCTTGGATAAAGCTTGCAGTAAAAATGGGACTAAATTTAAAAAATGACATGTGCAAGAAAAACAATAGAAAAAAAATCTAAGGGTAGAGAAGATATATGCAGTAGACAGAAGTCTCTTGGAGAATCTGCACACACCCTTACAGATTCCATGCGTGCAATGCAAAATACACTTTCTTCTCTCATTGCAGGAGGTTACATTGAAACCTACACCTTGGTCAACAGAGCTTCAATATTGTCAGTCTTTGAGAACACTGCAATGCACTTAGAAACCACAGAGAACAACCAGAAAGAGAGGGAAGGAAACATTCTATACAAACATAATATATTTTCAATATTATATTTTCATTTCACAGGTCTTTTGTTCACCTGGGCACTTATTGATTTTGTGTTCTAACAACTCTGCTCTTATAGACTGCATGGGCTGTTCCTTCACTCTGTGGTAGCTAACGTTTTCTCAGCATTTTTGGTTTGTTTTTTTCCCAAAGATGAAAAAAGAGTGCTTTAGGATTTTTTAATGGGGTGGCAGCAAAGAGTGCCCCAAATCCACAGGCACTCCAAACCATTCTGCACTTGAGTTAAACAGCCCTGATCTCTCTGCTGCTGCTGTTCTTTTTCCTTTCAGCAATATAGAATCAAAAGAATCCTTCCAAACTCAGGAAGATGAGGAGCCCAGTAAAACCTAGAGAAGGAAAACAGCATCAATTATCACAGTTAGTCCAAGAGCAGGAGGAACCTTCCTTGTGGCCAGGTACGTTTTGGTCAGAGGAGGTAGGAGTGGGGTGCAGTCCAGCTGCTGGGTTCTGCAGCTGCTGAGGTGACCTCTCACACACACAGATGTCATCTGCTCTTCTGGACCAGGCACAAAAAGAGGGCAAACAGCAGATCCTGCCCTGAACAGCTATTGCAATCCCATCTGTTGGCCCACATGCCACGTGTCAATGCATTTCCACATAGTTTGCCCAGTTCCCAGCAACCATAGGCAATTTCAAACACTTCTTTCATCAGGATGTCAAACTGATGAACCAAAATTAGGTATTCTTTAACTTAATTTCTCTTCTCCTATCCCTAAATAGTTCTTTCAGAATGGAACAGTTTCTGATAACCTGGCTCACACTAACCCTTCACCCCTCCAGAATCCACACTATTAATTCTCATAATAAACCCTATTTTAAATATATCTTTAATCCTCTGAGAAAACCAATTTCATCCTTGAATGTTCCATTGATCTACAGTAAATAAATAGGCATTAGGGAGAAACATTGTTTATTTATTTGCTTGCCACTTAGAATTTAATCCTGGGATTCTGAAGGGACGATTATAAATTTCTCTAACAGTCCCTAGGGTATGTTTTGAATGTAGTCATCTAAGATAGGACTCTTGCACTCCAGGATGCCACTGCATTACAGCTTAGAAAGATTATAGCCAAACAGCACTCATTTATTATAAAGAGGGATGAGGAGTAATTCCAGGACACACACTAGATGAGATTTCAGCCCTGTCTACTTTGTGTACAGTGTGGAACGTATTTGGAAGCTTTCAAAAGCCTGCTTGAGTACAGAGCAGTCCCATCAAGAGACTTCCTGGCAAAATCTTGTTGGTAAAGAGAGGGGTTTGGAGCTTCTTCAGTGAAAGACAGTTTCCACCACTTATCAAGCAGAGTATGTACAGCTGCAGATTTATGGCTCTGTGGAAGGACTGTGGACATCTGAGCTCTTATACTGGAAAATCTAAGATCAGTGGTTGCTTCACTCAAACTTTCATTCTTCTTGAAAATCAAAGGATGGGATTTTTCTGGAAGACACAGGCCTAGGAATACTGTTCTGGAAGGGACCAGGAAAGTCCTTTCAGCCCATCACATACAAGTGGAAGAATCAAGTCTGCTTGACCATGAGCTCTTACAACCACAGGCCATAAACCCCTCTCCTGACCCCAGAACTGAAAAAGCTTAAATTCAAAAGACTGAAAATTATGAAGAACTCACCTCATACCCAGGAAAGCAGTAGTTAATCACTCTTACAATTTAAGGGGGAGGAAAAGCAAACAAAACAAGATAGAAACAAAATAAAGATACCCAAACAAAATCCTTATTTCCTATTTTGTCCATCCTTTTCCTGGGACGGGGAAAAACTATCCACTAACAAAAAGCTCTTCATTCAAGGTACATCTAGGAATCATGAGGTCATGGTGTTGGATAAATCAACTAGACTGAGCTTTTGCATGTAGGGTTTCCAGGTCTCTGATCATTCTCCTAATGTCGTTTTCTAAGCCCTTCCTGGTCTGTCAGCACAACTTCAGCAAAACCAGACAGCAAGGAATGGTAACAACAAGAGTCAACTCTCCAAGCAATATATTTCTACTGTACTTTCAAGGAGTAGGAGGATGTTATTCAGTAGGGAGAAGTGAAAGAAATGGCTGCACTGTGATACAATCTTGCTTAAACGCCTTGGAGACTCCAGATCCCCAGTGTATGTCAACACGCAGCCTGAAGGAGTAGCTGAGCCAGAGCCCTAGGTTTGCACACAGCCAAACTAAATGCTCAACACAGCAAGGGTGAAGTCTGCTTTGTGTCACTGGAGGAAATTAGGCTGATATCTAACAGATGACATTTGCCAGTAGAAAGGATTGTTCACATTGTGTTTGTCTTCTGGGAGGACATTCCGCATCTGACATGCATCCACAATCCATGCAGGTACTGAGTGTAACCTTGCTGTAGATGGCTTCCAACCTGCTACACGGGTCCTACCAGAAAGCAAATTCTCAAGATAACAGTCTTTTCCATTTCATTTGTGAATCTCCTTCATGCTCGTGCATGCGTCATGCTTTAATAAATATTAATTAAAGACTAATCACTTTTATTGCAGCCAGGTGCTGGACAAGTTTGCCATTTGTCTTTGCAATGCAGAGCACCATGGGCCCTGGCCATGTGGAGAGAAAGGCAAGAATAGAGATGACCTCTGCTGCTGTTCCTGCCTTCTATTATCTCTGGGCTCCTGTTACTCACTTTGGTGCTCAGAGTTCCAGGCTGTTGTCTCATTCCATAAGGAGTTCTGTGAACATAGGACACCAAGGTGGTCTCTGCTTCAGAAATATCTATTGTACCCTGGCACAAAGGCAAAATGCAGACAGCCTGTCTGCACCACCACTCTTATTTCCCTCTCTCATTACAGACTCTGCACTACAAATACAGCAGCAGCATAATGCTTAACATGTAAACCGGTCAGTTATCACTTCTGGCTAGATTTGGGGGCAATGAAGAACAGAAAGGCCAATGGCTTGCCCCAGACTGCAGTGAAAATTTGCAACGTAATTGGAAATAGAGTCCTCATCTGCAGAGGTCTGCATGGTATCTTCAACGTATGGTCAAAATTCATCAAAGTGAGTATTCTGACACTGAAAACTGATTGCACGCAAGAACACAAGGGCTCACCTTCCTTTAAGTCATTTGCAAACCGGAATTTGGAGAATAAATTCCTGTTTCTATGTTAATAGAGACTTGGTTAAGACTATGAATCACATAGTATGGAGTGAGACATTCCTGTCTCTTCTAGATCTTATTTAAGTCAGACACAAAGAGTTTAGCCAGGCAGATCATGCACACAACAATTACTTGAATCCTATGAGAAAACCCTCCAAGGGCTCATCTTGCTTCTTGAAGAGCCAACACACAGAGGAGTTCCCTGCGATGCCTTTCATGATCTCTATTGTTCACAGGGTACTAAAGTAATGAATAGCCTTTATTTTTCCAAGTTTCAGTCACATAATGCGCATGCTACCATTAAAAGGAAAACAAAAGTGCAGAAATGCCAAGAAACTATGTAACACACAGCCCTTCATCACTTGCCTTGATGCACAGTGTTACAAATTTTATCTAATCAACTGACATTTTAAGTAGTGGAGAATTTAACAAGAATAACAATGTGGTGACAATTTAGTCTTTCTTACCCCTCCATAAAAACACTGTCTTCTGTTTGGTCTAGATTTAGGTCAAGACATTTCACTAATTTGCTAGTCATTAAAAAGATATTTTTATACCCAGCCTGTAATATTATACTCTTCAGTGATTATGATAGTTCCCAACAGAATTCCAGACTTGAAAATGAAGGCTGGGAAGCTGAGCTGCAATTATGATACTTTAAATAATTCCACAAAAGTAGAACCACTGTTAAATAATTTATAGTCTTTGATCTTGTCACAGATCTACTGAAATCTTCACATCACTCAAGCTAAATATTTTCAAACAGAAATGGGATAGGTTACTTCCCTCCAGCCCCTTCTGTCACTGTGGGAGCTGAGGAAAATAATGGTGCCAGGGGCCAAACTCTTCATTACTTTGGTGTAAAGCTCCTTCTCGCATGAAAATTCTTCCTCTGGGGTTCAAACACATCCAGAGGTACGTCTTTCATCACAGCACCTTGAAAGGTTAAGAAAGTAGTGCTTATTTTTGAATCATAAAATCATTAAGGTTGGAAAAGACCTTTATGATCCTCAAGTCCAACCATCAACCCAGCAACACCACCATTCTCACTCTTTAACCATGCCCTCAAAGTAGACTTTCCTCCAAAATGACATAATTTCCAACATTTTACAAAACAGAAAATGTTATCCTTCAACTCTGCACTTTGCACAGCTATAGAACCATAGAGTTGGAAGGGACTCATCAGGATCCTCACAGTCCAGCTCCTGACCCTGCACAGGTCACCCCAGGAATCACACCATGTGCACAAGAGCATTGTCCAAGTGATTCTTGAGCTCTGTCAGGCTTGGGGCTGCAACCACTTCTCTGGGGAGCCTGTTCTAACCCCCAAACACCCTCTAGTTGAAGAATATTTCTCCAGGATCCAACCTAAACCTCTCCTGACACAGCTTCAGGCCATTCCCTCTGGGTGCTGTCACTGCTCACCAGAGAGAAGAGATCAGTGCCTGCAGTGAGGTCTCCCCTCTGTCCCCTCTTCTTCAGGCTGAACAGACCAAGTGACATCAGCAGCTCCTTGTGTGGCTTCCCCCCCAGACACACCAGCTTACAGGCAAGCAGAGACTAGAGAAGATCCACAGAGGACATCAGTCCCCACAAAGTTCCATGGGTCTGTGCCAGGAAGGTGAGGGAACCTCGCATGAGAGGTTCAGCCGCGCTGCCAAACTGCAGCAGATGCTCTCAGGCCTAGAGAGGCACTGAACATGGCCACTTCACTCAAGTGTCAGCTCCTAAAGGCTGGTAAACAGGGACATACATGAAAACACGGACTGTGCTAAACTGCCTGGTTAAAGCAGAAAAAAAATAACTCTGTAATTTGTGCTCTGTTCAGTCACAATCCACCTCAGCGTGGTCCTTAGCACAAGATATACGTGGATCTGCCAGATTCAGCTCAGCGGAGATCACTGAAGATGATCTGAGGAATAGAACACATCTCTTATGGAGACAGGCAGAGAGAGTCAGGGCTGTTCAGCCTGAAGAGGAGGAGGCTCCAAGGAGATCTAACTGCAGCCTTACAGTACCTAGAGGGAGGCTTATGAGAAGAAGGGAAAGGGACTTTTTATATGGGAAAACAGTGACAGGACAAGGGGCAGTGGTTTTAAACTGGAAGAGAACAGGTTTGAATTAGATGTTAGGAAGAAATCGGATACTCAGAGGGTGGTGAAGCAGAGGAACAGGTTGCCCAGAGAGGTTTGTGGATACCCTATCCCTGGAAGGCAAAGTCAAAAGGGGCTTTGAACAATCCAGTCTAGTGAGTGGCATCCCTGTCCATGGCAAGAGGATTAGAACTAGATGACCTTTAAGACCCCTACCAACCCAAACCATTCTATGATTCTCACATTCTGCTACTCAGGGATACAGACTGTTCAGTTACTATCAAGTTCAGTGGCCAAATAACCTACTCTCCAGTGAAAACTGAGGTTCTCAATTAAACACATCTTACAAATCAAATTCAGAAGTGCTGGTGTAAATTAAAGGCTCAAGCACAAGATCAAGCTATGCTGTTGGAAAAAAATTTACCTCTAATTAGATGAGCCCAGTAGCTAAGACAAGACAACTTATCTTAAATGTCTTTCGCTGGAGGCAAACCCAAGTCTGCATCCCATTGCAACCCTCAATGCCTACGTGCATGTTTATGTACAATTACAGCAGCTCTGCTGACTGATAACTTGTTAAATTGACATAACTTGACTGTCAGGGTCCTAAGACTAATGAAACATGTAAAGTATGCCAGAAGTAAACAGCAGCTTTCCAGGAAACACTTAATTTGCATTCTAATTAATGCAATGTGGGGCAGAAGTCATAAATAAAGGATTCAATCACAGCTCACTGTATAATAGGCAGACTAGTTTTACACACCTAATATGACAGGCAAGTAGTAATGTGGGGTTATGGAAGATGCCAGACCTAAACCAGCTCTTCAGATCTGCAAGAGACAAAGAGGTGCAGCACCTAAAAAAAAAATAAAAAATGTTTAATGCTGCAAATGTCTTTTAAAAGTTTCCCTTCCTAGGAATAAATCACTTTTTTTCTTTTCTTAGAAGATGAAAAGTGTAAAGAAAATTTCATTTAGAGGAGTCCCTGAAAGTGTGACAAACGGATCTGAACACCACACCTTCAGGCTTATTACCACTGGTGATGAGTACTGCTCATACCCTGAATGCCCTGGTAATGATTGGAGTCTTCACTTTCCAAACAGCTTGCAGAAGTCTTCCCAAAATAGCTGCCACTACCAAGGAACTCTCTGCACGCTCCTTGAAATGGATGAGCACCAGGTCTGAATCTTGCTATTACATTTTTCAGACCTGTCACACATAGCATATTGCCTACAATAGGCATTTTTTGAATTAGGTACAGTTTGAGGATGGATTCCTGCTATGATCTCATCTATAGCCTCACCCTATCACGATTATGGTGTTCCAGCCACTCCCTTCTAGGGACCATATTATGCAGTTAATGCCAGCTGGTGAGCTCTGAACACAATGGGGCAACAGAAAAGGAGGCTGGTTGCATTTAGCCACAATAAATTAATCCACATAAAACCATTCAGAAATTCAATTTTGATGTCCTTTTTTTGTGGGATGGTGCATGTGGTTTACGTTACTTTGAGAACACTTTGGTAAGCCTTCTGTTGTATTTATTAAATGCAATCAATTCAATTTAAGAAAAAGAAATTAAGTTACTTGCTTTCTAATTATGAATAAACAAAATTATTTAAATATCCCACTTTTCTTCCCTGCTGAAACTACAGTAGAAAAACTAGCTTGTGTAAGTGACAGAAGGTTATTGCAAACCAATCTGATGAAATGAAAGGGAACAGTAAACATCAGCACCATAATAAAAGTAAAGTGCCTTTTTGCTTTTAACTGCTTCTCCTCACTTGCTTCACATTTCCCCACTACCCCACCACAAGCAGCAACTCTTTCCATGAAACCCTCCATGCTCATTCATTTTTGTGAAAAATACTTCCTCAGTAACTATTTGTTTTTTTTGCAACCATAGTGATAAAATATATTACTGGCAGAACTCTCAGGATTATAAATAGGTATCATTCTTTGTTTAATTTCAGTAAGCCAGGACAAAATCACTGAGGTTTTTTGCACACATGACTTTCATTAGGAGCAATGTACAACTGAAAACACATCATGCTCTTGCCTTTTATTTGTCCTTATTTCTATTTGTTGATACCTTCGTGTAATTGGAAGGCTGGAAATTTTGGTGGTGTAATAGCAAAGGTCCTGGGGAAAAAACACTGACAACTGAGGAAGGGGCAGAGTCACTCACACTAGGACA
Organism: Cinclus cinclus; assembly: GCF_963662255.1. Lineage (NCBI taxonomy): Eukaryota > Metazoa > Chordata > Aves > Passeriformes > Cinclidae > Cinclus > Cinclus cinclus. The sequence continues at coordinate 113,811,660 of NC_085048.1, forward strand.
GTAACTACCAATCTGTCAGAAAAGTGTTTTGTTTTTGAGGTTTTTGCTTGTTTCCATTTTTGTTAAATTGTTTAAGATGTGCTACTTTGGTAAATATCCATCTAACTCCAAGTGCTACAAGTTGAGCATACTGTCAACACTGCGCTTGAAGAAAGCCTAGTCTGAAAATTTAATACATCATTCCAGCTGAAACCTAACAGACAGTTACTTTCTTCCCAAATGATCACAGTCCCTCACTGAAGCCATGAGAGACCAGATCTGACATTTCATATACCTCGAAGTCAGACAAGCAGTGCCAAAAATAACCATAAAAAATGAATGCAAGCTTTTCTTTGGGTCAGTTCTTTCAAGGATTTTCCTTAAAATTCATGTAAACGATCTTTAAGTAGGACTCCAGCTTTTCCAGGGATTGCAAGCACTCTGCATTATGAGCAAAGACTCAATAAAACAACACGGAATTGATATGATAAATAGAGGAAGTCTGAACACTTCACGTTTGGTATTGAATCCTGCCACCATGGCCATGGACAGGGGAATCACCACCAGGAGTAGCAGATATCCAAGGGTTAACCAGCGACGGGTGAGGGCAGGGTCATATTCCAGGCTAGCAGTGGAGCTAAACCACAGTATTCACAAGAAGGGAGCTGGAAGGATTTGCTGTTTGGGAGCCATTTCATGCCACCCTCAGACAAGTATCCTGTAGAAGTCAGCAGGACACTCCTCTGGTTATGGACTGCAGCAGGATTTGGCTTTGGCTCTGAAAAAAAGGGATTCGTAGGGGGAGCTTCTGGTAGCAGCATGTACACAAGGGAAGTTGGGCACAGCAGCATTTTTCTTTCAAAATCTCCCTGCTCCTGAAAGGCCACCCATGGGACACAGCCATCTCTCATGTAGCTATTGTTTTCCGTGGACGTGTGCCATGTACAAACAGCCTCTCAGGCCTTGTGCAGGGAAGACAAAGACTGCCCTCTGCCTTTCTGCCTTCACAAACAAGGCAAGGCACCAGAATACAGCTACTTTCCCAAAATAGGCTCCAGCAGCACCCAAGATAATTCCTACAGCCAGCAGGGCAGCAACAGAAGGAGCCTTCCTGGAAGAGTTGGAGGGCACCTGGAGCAGATCACCTCCAATGACTGATTTAGTAAACACACACTCCAATTTAAGAGCCAGGGGTGGAACGGTAGTGAATCAGGAGAAAAAAAATAGGAAAATCTTCACTCAAACGTTTTACTAATTTCACCGCTGTCAGGTCAAGCTTCTCTACTACAGAGAAAATGCTAAGAGTAGGGGCTGGAATTACAAGGCTTCTTTCTCAAAGCAGTATTTTAAGGAGTGCAATTAGATTTGCTCACAACCTTCCCCTTCATTCCTTCCTTTTCTTTTTTTTGGGGGGTGGGGTTGGGGGTGGCAGGGCAAGCATTCCCCTCAGAAGCAGGATGAAATTTAACAATAGCAGAGTTATCAGAAACCTCATGTGTCAAATAAACACTGCATTTCTCACAAATAGAAAACATATAAGTAATAAATCAAGGGTCCAGCAGAGAGAGGCTTGTAGCTGGGAAGGTGTCAGTGCACATGGATTTGGATGGATTCTGCCCTCAGGCTGCCTGAAGGAAGTTTTGACCCAGGATATTAATACAGCTTATTTGATACAGAGTGAACCAGGCTGGGACTCCAAGGTCTGTTTGCATTACAAGACTGTGTGCCTTTGGGAGATTAACACCTAGAGAAAACGCATCTGTGTTTGTTCTGGGTGAGGCTACAATTTAAATTCTTATGTTATCACACAAACTAGACATGATAGATAATCAATGCCCTGTGATAGTTAGTACTGAGCTAGGGTGGGTTTTTTTGCAGGGTCATTATTCAGCATATCATTCTTGCCATGTTCATTTCTATTTAAAGTCAAATCAGGCATTTATTTTCCTGAGACTTTTATGAATGCATTTATACATTTTCATCTCTCAATATAAAGCAAAACTGCCTGGATTATGTCAGTTCTATGCTTTTTTTGCAGAGATATAAAATATATTATATTGTTGCAAGACATTGTGTCACAGAAATCATACAGACATCAAACTAAAAGGAATCTTAAGAGGGCCTCCAGTCTATCTTGTTACCTAGAAGCAGCAGCAAGTTTACTTGCAGCCATGACATATGTCCATCAAATTTCTCAAAACCTTTAGAAGAGAGTCTGCAACATCCCTGGGTAACCTATTCCAGTGATTAACAATCCTATTGATATAGGTATTTTTGTTTTGCTACTGATGAAGCCAGCCTCTGGATTTTTTTTCACATCTTTAATCTACACCTTAGATTAATCTACACTTCAGGAAACACTGACAGCTGAATGTAAAGCTATAGACACACTGCCCCTATAGACATCGAATAAAATAGAGACATGATGTCAATCTGGGCAGAGAGAGCAACAGGCACAGATCAGGGTCAGTAGCACTGTTGAGAACTAAGTGTGTGACACACTTTTCACATGCCTGAGCAAGAAAAGCACTGAACTGGTAAATCTGAGTTCAGTTTAGTTTTTACAGAGAGACTCCTATTAAACGTGTGAAAATACAGTGCTGGCAATCCTACACTCCACAGCCACAGTGACTGATAGATCTGCATTCCCTTTCTAACAGCAGTTGCCTACAAGACTTATACCCTTCCTCAAACATAACTTTTCTAGCAAACACACACAAATCTTTCAATATTTCAGCACAGATCGTATTTTCTAAGTCTCAAATAATTTGAGTCATTCTTCTAGATTACATCCCGTCTGTCTGTATCACTTTAAAAAGAAGTGACAAAACACAGGTCCAAAAATCCAGCTGCTGACTTTTGGCCACTGGACAGAGATGTCTTGCACACTAAGGGTTGCTCTCATAATATTTCATCTTTCATTTCTGTTCCACTTTCCAGGCACTAAAGCTCCATCTTCTCTTCTGATGTCAAGTCCCTGCGAAATTACAGATTCTCTGACACATACCACTTTGCAGTTCTATAATCTGAGTGCCTTCATACTGATATATTTTTCCCAATGTGTCATGTTCATTTGTTCTTCTAATCCTGTGTGCTAAAGCACTTCTGTATCCTCAGTCTCAATTTTGCACGTTAACTTTCTATCCCATCATTCAAGCCACTAATGAAAATACTGATGGGAGCCAGGCCCAAAATTGAGCCTCTTCAAGAGCAAAAGTAATTCTCCTTTTAGCAGGGCACCACTGCCTTCTCAGTGTGGGGTTTTTTAAGAATCAGGCCATCCCCTGTTATCCAGGCAAAATTTCTCCAGTTTACATGAGAGCATATCATCTCCCATAGTGTCAAAAATCCTGTCTTAAATCAAGATGTATCACATTTACCACTTTCACCTTACTCACTAAGCCACTTTCCCTGGGAAGGAAGGAAATTAGATTTGTTTAACACGATTTGTTCTTGACAAATATGTGTTGACTCTCTTTTATCACCTTTTTATCTGAATTGTGCTTACACATGGACCATTTAATAATTTGTTGTAGTATCTAATACCTTTTAAGATATCAAGGTTACACTGATCAGTGCATAACTCTCAAGACCCTCTCCCTTCTCCCTATTTTATAGATAGATTCTACAGTCTGTTAAGAATTCAGTGCAGAAAAAACATGTACGTCTCCAGGTAAAGCAAGACTTTGTGTGCACAGTGATAGTGCCTTGTGCAAATTTAGGCAAGAAACACTGAACTATTTTCTGGAACACCTGGGCAAAAATGTAAGTTGAATTTATCTTCTTATCATTTCGGGATGAGACAAAAATAAACAAAGTCTAGGGTACATGACCAGCAATGAATATTGTATAAACAGAATCATTCATTGTCACAGAAATACGATCCCTATTATGTAACCTATTCCAGCTTCCTGCCAATGGGTGATTATTTCTTACAAAGTATTTTCCACTGCCTTGTTCAACAGAGATTTAAGCAAATCAGTAAATAGCTTCCCCATATGTCCCTTGGGAAATCGTTGCACAGCTATATAATAGTCAGTTTGGTCTCACTGAAAACAATAATACAATATTGAAACATATTTAATGCAGCTAATTGTAAAAATAAATATATAGTAGTAATACTACCCTTCCTGGCTTTGTCCCATAGAGACAACTGCTTCCATTCACAGATAATATACCTACTTTTTCTTCTGTTCCCCCTCTGATTTCTGAATACTCACACTTTTTGTGTTTTCCACTGTACACAATCACAACACACTTCAGCATCTGCAGAGGTGCCTGGAGCATCCAGGAATGCCTGACCTTCTATTTTCTGGGTGCAGTTATACCACACTCTTGTTGGTCTCTGCTATGGTTCTTGGTGTACAGAAAAGCTTCCATCAAGGAGGTGATGTTGCAAGCAGGAAGAACAAGAGAGAACACTAGGTCAAATTCCCTTACAATGCCTTGTATAATGCCTCATACGTAGTGCCTCATCACTTATTTCTTTACACCAACCCTTGCATTTGCTGAAACGAAGGGGGATAAGATTTGGTGTTGATTTTGGATGCTCAGCATACAGCTCTCCCTTTTGGGTAGTGGCTGGGACTAAAGAATACCTGCAGAACCACATGATAAACCCACTGCATTAATAAATGCTGTTTCACATTCTCCATGCGTTTAAATCAGAGGCAGTTGACCTGTTTAGGTTATGATCTATTCAGATAATAAAATCCACATGGCACATAGTAAAACGTTTTAATCCATGATCCATGCATATACTTCTCTAGAAACAAAGATGGTTACAGACTGCAGCATATAAAATTTGCCCTGAGCTAGAAAGCCAAAGCCCTTTAGCACAGAGACATTTTTGAATTGTGAACTTTATAAAACCCAACTCATAAGTTCTGCAGATGTAGCTTATTGCTGAGAAAAATCTAAGATGTTAACTGCCAGTGTTAGCTCATATAAGCTGGTATTTGTAAGTGTGCTGTACAACTTGTATTGTTTTTCTCACCTTTTCTATATAGTAAAACCAAGATATTGTAAATTAAGACTTCGGGGGGTTGGGGGGGGGGGGGCAGGGGCGTTTGGGAGTTTAATGTGGGTAAGGATGTGGTTTTGTCCTCTGCCATTTCTGAAAATTGTACAAATCGAAGCATATTTTTAAAGGGGATTTTACAACCTGTTTAATAACTTTTTAAAAGGTTCTAGTATTGCATCATGGGACTATGGATACGGTAGGTCTTTTCCTGCACAAATGAACAAAGAACACAGTTGCCATCCAAAAATCCCGTCTGATTTTTAACCAAAGGAATCCAGAAAAGCTAGTTGGCTTGAAATGTTACTTAAAGACACGGGGTTTGGACACAGACCCACACAAGCTGTTCAGCAGCAGATTATCCAGACTGTATCAGTTTTCCCCAACATTATGGCTGCCTACTACTATAATTTTAAGTCACTCTTATCCAACAGCAAAAAGGCATAGAAAGTTATTCAAGGTCCTACACAGAGGGATGCCTTAGACTGATGACCACTGGTTCTTTCTTTCACCTGGCTGGAGACAGACAACACTGAATTTTACATATCCATGGCAGAACTTAACCAGAGGCTTCCCTTTTTGGCATTTCATGCTTTGGAGAAGCTTCTTTGCAAGATAATAAAAATACCAGGAAGACAAGCTGCTCTTAAACAGTTTGCAGCAAGGCAGATATAATTAATTCACAAGTTGGAAGCACATTTGACAGAAAGAATTGTTTTGTTACCCCCAAACAATTGAGAAGCTGAAATGTATGTACAAATACATCTGCTCACTTAATCCATACATTTATACCACCCTAACTGAAGACACTGCAGCCATATCTCACAGCTAGCCATGAAGATGATTTGCAGAATAATCTAAATACTGCTGTGCAAGGAAAAGCTTGATCAATAGGCCCCATAACTTAGAACGTATGAATTTATGTTACTTTAATGGTATGTCCAAGAACATTAAGACCAATCAAAGTCTACCCAGCTGGCCACAATTACCAGAGCTTTGTCTTTCTTTGGGTCATCACAATTGTGACTTCCACCAAACCCAATGTCCAAGACTTACAGCAATGAGAACGGGATTATTTAAGCATTTTCTGTTGCTTTTTCTTTTCTTTCAACCGTATTCACATAAACTTGCCACCCATTTGCATACATTTGGGCAGCCTGCCTGACTATAAGGCATCTGCACTTTTATGTTCATTTCTCTGACATCTGGAGTGCTATAAATTCAATGTTTGCCTTCATTTTTTCCCTTTTCTCTCTCCCTGTATCCCCTAAAGAAGTACTGGCAGTAGCACAGATCAATCCAGTCACATCCAGATCCAAACTCACTGGAGATTTCTGAGCTTGAATGACTCAACTGGACCAGGAAGTTAAGAATGGTGGGGAAAAAATATTAGTGATGCCTCTGTAAGGACAAAGCAGCATTGCCATCCACTGCAACATGATTCAAAGGAAAATACTACCAGTGAACAACTGAAACAGTTGAAGTTGCCTCGGGGCACTTTGGAAGAGAACACTGAAGCAGGTGTGATGATCTCCCACCCACTTCTGATTCGTCCCTGCTGGGGAAGCAGGAGCTGATGCCAAGACCCTGGGGAAAAACATGTCTCAGAACAGCTCCAGGCTGACCAGCTGAGCAACTCAGCCTCCCTCTGTGTTTCCCTTGGGATGAGTAGATAGGTAAGGGACCACCACACCAGTGAGTGTGGGGACACTGGACATTGTACCACGAGCATGGAAGCTGCGCACATGTTTAGTGGGAATGTGTGGAGGAGCCAAGTGCCCACAAGGGATACACGAGAACCACTTTGCAAATCTCTGAGATATTGCAACACACAATACAAATGTACAATTAAGTTTTGTAAATCTGGCCAGACACCAAAGGCTTTGGAATTTGGCTGAACACGGAGTTCCCTGATTCTTCCCCTGACTCTCAGCTTTCCCTGCAGACTAAATCAAAAAGTACAGATAATACCAGGCTGCTCATTCTCCTGCTGCCCATACAGTGATACATTTTTCTTGCTCCATTGGGACAGATGAAAAAAGAGAAATGAAAGCAGGGTCAGCCTGGTGTCTGTTGAGGGATCATCTCTTTCTAACCAAGAAATGGCAAAATCCTCCTAAAGGATCTTTGGGGAATATTTACTTTGTCCCATGCTTTTACTGTAATTGCGTTAATCCGATAGATTTGCTAAGCAGTAAAGCGTTGACTGGCATGTCTGAGGAATGCCTGTTGGGGAATGTGTCTGCACAGAAAGAGGACTGAAAATGCAGTTTACATAAGGGTGTGGACTGTATCTGACAAAGAATACATTATAGTATATGTTTCCTTCATGGTAAAATATGATGAGGTAATGGGGAGCAGGGTTAAAAGCTGAAATGACTATATTTATGTGTCAGGTTCAAGGGGTTGTTTCAATTTCTAGACCAAATCAATGACAAATTTCAGCTCTGCTTCTGTCCATGCTTCAATAGCCAGTGAGTGGTCGCTACTGTGTGTCCAGCTAGCAAACATTTCTGTGCTGAACTACATTTATTCTCTTAAACTGGCATTTTGAGCAGATGGTGTTGTGCTAAGCATGACAGAAAAGGCAAGTAGAGAAGGGAAAGAGTGAAGTGAAATTATGTGGAATTGACCATAATGAAAAATCCCTGGACTAAAGCAAACCTGCAGCTATTTTTTTATCACCCATCTACACATCTTCCCTCCAATGAAGAAGTCACCCCTTTGAACAGGTGATTGTCTTTACAAGCTGCACAGCACATCAGAAGAACATTCTAACAGTTTAATTTTCTGTCCTACTGAGTTATGCTGCCCACAGCCTTTGGAATCACACAGGATCCAAGAGACCACAGCTTTTTTTTTTTTTTTTTTTTTTTTTCCTGTTTTTGGCTGCTCTCATTGCTAGAGCTCAAGTCCTGTCAGCAGAAGCTTTGCAGCGGATGCACAGGGAACCTGCCTATCATGTTATAAACTGACACAATTCCAGCAGTAGTCAATGGTCTCACATAATGCAGTTATTTTTTTCAGGCCTGTTTTCTTCTTCCAGCTGAGTTCCCAAAAGGCAGCAATGCTTTAATGGACCCACACAGTGAAAAAATGAGCAACAGCAGCATCCAAAAGGCTTTTGTTTGTTATTACATCCAGCCCTTCTGGAGTTCTCAGATGAACTGGAGGGCAAGCTTGACTAACGTTTCCTGACTGAAGTACTGAGAGGGACTGTCCCAAAATTCTCACAGGTCAGAGCCACCCCACTTTCCACTATGCTACTTAGCTAATGATAAATGAGTGTATCAAAGTATGTCACGTCTCTCAGACACCTGCCCATTCCCCCCTCCTTCATTTGCCTGAGGACAGCTGGTCATCTCCAAAGATGAGAGGACATGTCTCTAAACTGTCACACATGCAAGGGGTTTTGTAAAGGATGAGGAGCACTTCAGACACCAATGCAACGTGATGCAGCTTTGCCACTCTGAACAGAGGAGATATTCCAGGCTGAGGACTGATCATTTGGTGATTTGGAGTTTTTTAAGCAACAACCAAATATCATCATTTTCAGTAGAATCTAAGCTGCTGAAAGTCCCAGCTGTTTTTTGAAATCTTTGCCATGGGGTTTTCAAATCCACATTGACCAATGTTACAACAAGACATTTCCACCACATATAGAGCTCTGGCTTACTCCAGGATAAAGGTTTGTCCATGATAGATGCAAGACACACCAGCCCAGCTGACAGCTTGCCTGATCCATGCAAAGCCTTGTCAAATGCAAAGCCAGTAATTGGAATTGCAAAAGTTCACACTGGCACAGATATGCTGAAAGGCTGCCTACTCCATGCCTCTTTCTGTCTTGCCATAAGAACAAAAATGAAAAATATCCCTTAATTCCTCCAAGGTTTCATCCACGTAGTTACCTACAGGCCATGTATGCATGTTGCTCTCCTGCATCATCCCTTCTGCCTCCCCCCACTTTGGCACAAAGCACCAAATGAACAGTTTCAATTGCTTGAACAATGATCTTGGAAGTAAAGTATTTCCCTCCTTGCCACAAATCTTTATAAGTAGTGAAATAAACACCACAATGTGCCTTCTTCCAACAGCTGGAAAATTATGGTCTGACTGAAATGACATCACTGTGTTTTCCTATGGAATTTCTGTGCTGTGAGATTTCAGGGATAAACTGTGTGGTGGTTTGAGGTGGGGTGAGAGAATGCTGTGGTGAAGTGGACAAATAAAAAAGGTGAAACTGTCTTAGAGAGGCTCTACTGTGAAATAAATGTTTACACAAAACCTGGAAAGGTTTCTTAAAAACAGATCAGACGGGCTGATCCTTGGCCCATAGTCATTCCTTGATTCCAGCTTTCACCACTCTAGCATACAATATGACATCTTATATGGTTTTTCCCCCTTTGTCTCATTACATCACTGGGGGAAAAAAAAAAAAAAAAAAGAGATGTGGAAGATATACCCCAGTAAGGGAATATCTCTGTCAAAGCAATGTTGCAATTCTAGCAGCTTTTCAAATGAGACATCACTAAATCTACACCCTTAATGACATACTCAGTTGTGGATGTCAACAGAACGTGTGTGACCACACTGGGGGTATACTGCAATTCCCTGTTTTGCACAGAGGTCAGGTGGAAAAGGAAGATTACTTCCTAGCAAGTTAGAATCAAGTCCCAAAATGTGCCTCTCAACTAGAACAGAGAAAGTGCAAAAATGTTTGGTGGTAACAAAGTTTAAAACTGAATTTAATCGGTTGGCAAGAGCAGAAACAACTGCCCACTCCTGCCAGGAAATGGCAAGTTCAGTTTTTCATTGTCATCACATATTTTTCCTAAATTTATTTTCAATTCCTTACCATGCCAGGGCCACCCAATTTGCACTCCCTGGTCCAGGAAGCCCCATTATCATTAAAAGGTTTGGTCATCTTCACTGAAACTCCTCTGGGCACAAGTCTCAGTAGCACTCAATGCAACTAAGTTGTATGTCAGTTTAACATACTTGATAGAGGGATTAAAAAAAAAAAAGTCACTGAAACCTAAAAGAAATTCTGAATTCTCTTTAGTAATCAGTGTTTCACTATAAACCACCCACTTATGCCAAATCATAGCTGTGGGAAACCATCAGCAGCACTGGGGCTGACTACAGGCAATAATCAGGCTGAACATGAAAATCAGAAATGAAACAGAGCATGCAAATAAGAGAAAGACAAAAGATATCTTTGCTGAAATTCCCTTTCCATTTTAACACATATAGAAGGTCTTGAAACACCTTCTTAGTGCTTTGGAAAAAGAGCCACAAATATTTTTAACAGCTTTGGTTTCTATTCACTTCCTCTTATTTTCAGTCTGCCCCTCCCAAATAACTATATAAACAACCAGGATGACATTGCTAAAAAAAAAAAAAAAAAAAAAAAATCAATGTGTATGGTAAAACTTTCCCCAAAAGAGAGATAAAACTCAATCACCTTGCAAAGCTTTTCTACATTCCTTTTTGTTACGCAAATGAGTGAACATCATATATTCACACCTGGAATTCCATGCTTCATTTGTTAATTTTTTTGCCATTGCTACTGTGATAAGCAATTCCATCAAATTATTAACTTTCAATCACTCCATTTAGTGGGGTCAAGAATGAAGAGCAATGAGGGTCTACCTTCAATACTTTGACAAACAACAAAATTGATGTACAACTGTGCATATGATTTTAATGTATCCAGCCCTATATATAAACATAATTTTGTGTGATTTATATACCTAATTAGATTCCCATGGCAATATTCTTCAGCTAACAATGTGTATCATAATCACCTTTTCTTCATACAAATTATTTTCTTAACTTTGCATGCATATCTTAGCAGGTTTTATTTTTAAAACTCCTGTTAACAGTTTCTCTCTTGTTACCAGTAGGGGTGCTACAATAAGAAACTAATTTGCTGTAAAAATTACTCATTTGTCAAATAAGCATTAAAATAATTGTTCCCCTTTTGACTGTTACCCTGCTGTTTCCAGTCGTTTTCAAAAACTAAATTATTTACTCATTTGAAAGTTCAGCTGTGCATATTTTAATTGATATTCCCTCATAGGACTCATATTGTTAATGACAATAATTAACCCGAAATGGCTGCTAAATAATTATGCTGAAAAGATACAAAGTATTTGTGCAGAAAGTAAAATCAGCATTTGAGAAACCATCAAAACGTACAACTTTTGTATTTTATGGCAAAGCATGGTAATAGTTCATAATCAAATTAAGGATAAAAAGGAAAGATGTAGATTACACGCTTTGATCCAGAATACTTTATGTTTCCAATATAGCATGGTATCCTAGCTAACAATTCGTACTCAGTCATTTTAATAAATCCCTAGTATTGCTATTCCAGATAGTAATATAATGTATTCTCATGAAGTCAGTGCAGTTAGGAACGTAGTAAACCATCCATTAATAATATTTCTCTGCCATCTATCTATTGCATTTCATTCCAAGGAATCAGAGCTCTGTAATAATTTATAGCTTACGGAATTAATGCTGAAGGCTTTCTTCTGGCAACCATTGTTGATTTCAGTGATGAGAGCTAAAAGCTATTCAGGCCCAGCTTCTTTCTCTGGACACATCCCAGGCCAGATGCATTACCGACCTATTGTTTGTGGAACCATTTATACCAGTAAAAAATCATTTTTGATTTAGCTCCTGTGCTTGTCGATAGTGCAAGTTACGGATGAAACAAGCTCTGTATGCCCTGCTAAACAGACACAGGATGGGTTTGTCTACACGGGAAACAATCTAAATTAACTAAGGATGTGATTTTAATGTGGGTTTCTATAAACAACTATATTAAGCCCATGTGGACTCACTCATTCAGAATTAAAATAGCTCTAATTCACTTTAATCTAATTCACTTCCAAAGACCACAGAGGGGTTTAAAGTTGTTTAATCTATTTGAACAGCTCATTTGAATCCACATGCCCGAGTGTCCCCACAGACACTCACACAAGCAAACAAAAGCCCAGTAAAGCAGTAGAGAGGTTAAGAGAGGTTGGCAGAAAGTTTTACCTCATGGTTTTTTGGTGGAAAATTTGGCTTTCAACTACATAGTCTCTTTGAAAAAGGTGTTGACATTGAGGGTCCCTAAATTTCAGCTGGAAACCAAATTCCCTTTCTTTTAGAAATAAGAACTGCTGCTGCAGTATTATTTGGTTGACCATTACATATCCCGGTAGTCTGCAGTCCAAGTAGCTAGCCCAGCACACTGTGGTCAGATACAACCAGGGTGACAGATAAACCAAGGTTCATCAGAGAAATGGATTTGGAGCCAGAATACATGTTTACTATCTTAAACCAAAGCGCATTTGGCCTTTGATTTGTTATTAATGTCCAAGATTTTGAATGCAGAAATAATTCTCTCCCCTTAGACCCTATGCACCCAAACAGTCCTACCTGAAAAAGCTTTTTGAGTAGCCCATACCAGCAGAGCATCCTCAAACTGAAAGGTTAGGTGGCACTTGCAATAAAACCAGATACTCATCATCTATTTGGAGACCATCCAGTCCATGATCGTGTGCTAAGCTCTTGGAGGAATACAGATGCAGCTGAAGTCGCAGTTCAAAAGTCACAAAGTTCTGGCATTTTGCTCTTGTTAGAGAAAAGGTGGGAGGGGGGGGCGCTGATGGGGCAATAGGGTCTCTGTTCACAGGCTTAGGTGGGTGTTGGCAACATGAATATTTAGAAAAAAAAAAAAAGTTGGTGTGTTTGAAGAAGTAATTCCTAATTACTGAATGCTGTCATTTAGTAAAATGCTTCATTACAGCAATTTAAGTACTCCTGGCCAGAGAACATTAATATGAATGCATCTGTCTTACTCACTTGAGTTACCTCTGCAATTCCTGTATGTTTTCACATGCAGCTCTGGGGGTTTGCATGTGTAACCAGCAGCACTCAAAACTCAAGCATGCCTCTGTGAAAATTTGGCTCATTTAGAGCTACCTTCCACATGCTCTAAGTTATATTTTGGATCTTGACATATAAGACAAATAGCCAACAGACAAAGAGCATATTTATTAAAAAAAAATAAAATTCTTTTAATTGCTCAACCTACTCCTGCCTGAAAAATAAGTGCAAGCAATTACTGGCACCAGACAACTCCCAGTTTTCACTGGCCAGCAATGCTGCATCTGCAAGTTCAATGAGATCAGTAAACAGTGTAGGTTAAGTAACTGATTACTAATATTTTCCTTGAGCTACAAAACTTTTAAATAAACAACAACAACTGTGATCACAGTAGCCTTCCAGAGGTTAACAGCATGCAGGTGGTCAATTGGAATTAAAAGCAAACCAGACGGCTGTGGCATTATAAACTGAACATCTCAGTTCAGTTTGCTTCAGGAATTGGGTCTTCTTTCTCAAAAGACTCAATGATACAACACATAAATGTCAAAATGGCAAAAATAAGGAAGTATGTAATAGACTAAGCATTTTAATGCATTTTCTGGCTCACTTTTGCAGGCTGAACTGTCTGTGTTGACCACATTTGATGGCATCAGTACTTAGCATGTCTGTGTGCATGAGTTTTTAACAGCTGACATAAACAGAGATGGCCCATCAACCAACAGAGCTGTGCTGTGGGCTTGTTATAAACCACTGGTATGATAGATTTTATACTTCATTTATGATGCCACTTCACTGGCCTTGAAAGACAGCTCAAAGTATTGGCAATCGGATGTCGAACTGGGAGCAGGTACAAATCCAGCTAGTGATGGTATAAACACTGATAAGAATGGATTATTTATATCTGTAGACCTTTTCTGAAGCAGGTCTCTCTCTCTCTCTGTTCTTAGGCCAAGAGGAACAGACAATAAAATTATTGGCCACCAAGAAACTTATTTGAAAGGTCCCCCAGAATAAGCACAGATTTGAGTTACAGGAGCTGAGAATGATCTTGTCCAGGACAAATGCTTTCTCCAGCACCATCAACAGGGGCTGTGAAGGCAAATCCAGATACATCATCACCGATAAGGACTCCTCTTAGAGGACTGAGCAAAAGTTATCTGTGTTGTTCCCAAACACACTTTAAATGAGCACCTGAGAAATGGAATGCAAGTTTGGCTCACAGTGGCAGAAAAGCTCCTACTAGAGGGGAAAATAAAAACAGAGGAAAACCTTGAAAAGGCCTTCGTCCCACATCAAGCTTTGGGTAAGTGCAGTGCACAAAGCATTTCTTCTGACAGCTTCTAGAAAAACGTTTATCAAAGCTGCTGTCTCCTGCTCCCTCACTGGTCTATCCCAGCAAATGAATGCCCCAAAACCACAGGCCCTGCAAAGAGCAAGGGACAGAGTTATAAAACACAGAACCATGACCATGCCCACAATACACCAGCCAGCACTTGGGTTCTACTAAAAAGCACCAGCACTTCTGAAACTTGACACTGCTCAGAGATACACATTCAATTTGAGCGGGTGCCAGTAAATAAATACAAATCTGTTGTCATGGTGCTTGGTAACAACTGGCTCTTTAAAGCTAGTTACACTCATCTCCTAGTGAAGCATTTTGCCTCCAGGTACAGTTGCTTCCCAGGCAGTGATATCACCTCCCAGTCTACTGTCCTGTGTCCTCTAGCAGCTGCTTCAAACCAGGCAGTGGAAATAGTGAAGTTCAGAGAACTCTAAAGTGTGTCTCTAAACACTATCATTTGTGCAAGGTGATTCACATAGAATCACAGAATGATTAAGGTGGGAAAAGACCTCTTAAATCTTCAAGTCCAACCATTAACCCAGCATCACCACCATGTTCACCATCAAACCACGTCATCAAATGCCATATCCAGTCATTTTTTGAGCATTTCCAGGGCTGGCCACCACTTCTCTGGGAAGGCTGTTCCACATAAAAGCTTTATAACCCTTTCCATGAGAATTTTTTTTTTCCCCAATGTTCAATGTAAACCTCCCCTGACACAACTTGAGGCCACTTCCTCTCATCCTATCACTTATTACCTCAGAGTAAGGACTGACCCCTACCTGGCTGCAACCTCCTTTCAGGGAACTGTAGAGAGTGATGAGATCTCCCCTGAGCCTCCTTTCTTCTAGGCTAAACACCCCCAGCTCCCTCAGCTGCTCCTCATCAGAGCTGTGCTCCAAACCTTTCCACAGCTTAGCTGCCCTCCCCTGGATGATCTCCAGCACCTTTGTTCCTTTGTTGTGCTGCTGATGGAGGACACATTTCCCCTGCAGACCCATGTACCTGCTCAGAGCTGACCCCTCCTCCATGGCCCTGCCCGGGCAGGTATCTGCTGGCCCTAGATCAGAGCTGCACACCTGCACCACACCTCCACATTTCTCCCAGCCAGCCAAGCTGGGTGGCCAAACCTAAGGAGGGAGAGGCTGAGCTCCAGCTGCAGCCTTTCCACTACTGGTAGCTCCAGTTGTTCCCTTTTCTTTCCGCTCCATCAGAATTTTTCAGAAAATTTATAGGAATTTCATAACCTCCATAAAATCTGGTTTAAATTGGCCAGTCCAGAAGTGATTAGGGAAAACAAACACTTTGGCAAGCTTTTAACACACTGACTAGGTCTTCAGCCTCAGCAAACACTTAGAAAATTGACTGAACAATTGGACACTGAATATTTTGAACCTCTTAAAATGCAGGTTAACCTGTGCTGCGGTGAATGTCCAACATTATCCCTTTCTAAAAACAGCTCTGTTCTGCTTGCCATGTATTTGTTCTGTGCATACTTATATCAGCTGGGAAAAGGCACTGAACCAAGATGTTCCTTCAAAAAAATTATGAACACTTCTATCACCAAGAAATTAAAGGAATATGGTTTTGTATCTCACCTGAAGCAATGCAGCCTCAATTCCTTAATGATACAATGATTCTGTCAGGAACAGAAACTTTGACTTCAGCTCCCAGGCAAGAACATGTAACAGTTGTCTGCAGGATGCAGAGAATTTTTCAGCCTCTTCAACTCCAACCAGCATTACCTGTGAGTGATACATTACAGAACTGAATGCCAGAAAAGTGGATTTTAGAATAAAAAGTATAATGTTTCATAATTTGATTTAAATCAATTATACCATCTCTCACTGGAATGCTCATGAACTTCAGAAATAAAATATATAAATGAAAACAGCTGCTCTGGATACTCTTTCCTTGGGATAGATTTCATTTGAACTCAACCAGCCTTCTTCTGCAGCAAGCTATTGTGATGCAGCCTCAGAGTGGAGAGCACACACTGCTGTACAAGTTACTGCAAGGTAAACAGTTTCAGTTAAAAATTGCAGAGGATTAAAATCCTTTCCTGCAATGGCTGGGTAAAATCTGAGGAATTATTAATTCTTCTGGGGCTGACAGGGAAACTGAGATAGTTACTGGCACCTCATCAAGATCCATTAATTTATAGCTATTTACTATATCACATAATCTTTCTGATTTGTCTCAGTCTGGAGCCCCTCTGTGCCCAACAGCACGGAGGTCTGCAGTGTTTAGAATGAAGAATAATTACAACTGGAGAACCACATGCAACCAAAGCTCCATGTTCTTTAATCTCCAAGTCTAATGCATGTGTAGATTTTGGCATCACTCTTAAAATGATTGTTTGAAACTAAATACCGTATCTCAGTGCTTAGATACAAGGATGACTGAGCTTTTCATAAATCAGAATAAATATATAAGGCAAAATCCTGGCTGTACTGAACTCAATGGAAGCATTGCCAGCTACCTTAAGGGAGCCAGGGCTTCATGCATAAGGTTTTCAGCAGCCCAGGCTGTCCAGTGTTTTGGTTGCAGTATTTTCAACTCCATTTGAAGGTCTCTTTTCCCATCCAGTATCTGCAGTAGCGTGACACTGAGATAAAATTGCACACTCAATCCCCAGCCAAAGTAACAAGAGAGTATCCTTTGTTAAAATAAGGGGCAATTCCAGCTTCATTTGGCAAAAGCGAGGTACAAAATCCTCTGAATTTGTGTAGATTCCCCTGGGCTTTTTCTGTTCCATATACCACACAGGCTCCTGCCCACAGCAGAAGCAAGCATCCTCACTGGATGTAAATTTTGAAAACATGCAGAAACAAAACAAAGAAGAACTCCACCTCTCCCCCTTTTTTTGATCTCTTCTTAAAGAAACAATCATCTTCTCATACAGATGCTTATGAATCTTCTCTTAGAATATTATCCAATTGTCTTAAATTCTTCTGCAGTGTTACACCAGTTCCCTTCAAAGAGAGTAAATGTCTCGTTCTACAGTCAGAGTACTCAAAGAGAGGGAAAAAAGAAAAAACAGCTGGTAGCTGAAAACAAGATTATTTTCATAGCCACTGTGTGCTTAACTTTCCCCAAATCAAATAATTTAGAACACAAAATCAGGTGTCATATGCAATAAGTGCTGATTTAGGACAGTCAAGTGAAATAATGACGTATGCACTACACTATCAGTCTAGCAAACTCCACTTATACTGATATACTTAAAATACTTGCATTGCTAAGAAGTCAGTAGCAGAAATGTGTTTGTATAGGATTAACAGTGTCAAATTAATATGCATTATGAGACAGCAGCTTCTATAACAATAAAAACCAAAATTATTTTAAAATTGCTTATGTCTGTAAGTCCAAATTTTCTTGTAAATGAAGAAAGAAAAGGAGGAGAAAGAAAAAGACAGAATGAAATGGGGTTCTTCATAATGAGGCAAAACAAGCTAAAAAATGTGATTCCCTTCATTCTCCTGAAAGATTGAAAATGCAGATCCTGTTCCTAGAATATTTCAAAGTAATCACTAATAAACACAATTATTTTGGACAAGAACAGGTTACTACTATAAATTCCAACTTAAGAATGAAATTTTTGTAAAGACCTGCAAAACGCTTGAGGAGTAGAAGGATAACTGTAAATGGGGGAAATTTCAGCACAAGGAAACAACTCAGTTGTGAGAAGACTTATGTTCACATTCTTTGGCACATTCAGTTGATGTCCCACATGGCACAGTGACCTCAGGATCCCTCATCTCTTTACCACCACGAAAAAAAAAATTAAAAATCTTATTTTAAAAGGCTTAAGGCAAAGTGGGTCAAGGAAGCAGGTGTTGTGGTATATTTTAAGTAACAATTTCTTCAATGAGAAATGGAAGCATGAGGTTTGACTTCTAGCAACAACATCACAGAGATGGGACAGGAAGTTTTTAAGTTTGAATGATGATTCTCCTGAAATGCGCATGTGACCAGGTAACCCCTGTGAAATAAGGCAGAGCTGAGTTCAGAAAGAGAGAGGGCTCCAAGAAACAAGTTTAAGGTTTTTGGAAACAAATAGACCACTCAAACGAGTTCCTGCAAACTACCTTAAATGTAACTGCAGGGATCTACAAACTCTCTCTACAAAAAACATTTTCAACAGCTGGGAGAATTACCCCATCTAAAGCATACTTTAAAAATTTATGTCTGTGGATAGAAAGGATGTCCCTCCAAAATCACATTTTATTTCAAATTTCAGCACTGGACACTTTGCCTTTCACAGTATCCAAGTTAAATACCCTTCTGGCTTGACTGAGCTGTCTTTTAGAAGACATCCTTACCTTCAATGATGGAGATGGTAATTCAAGGACCATATAGCAGTAGATGATGCCCATTGAAAATATTTAAAAACACAAGTAGAAGACTGGGGAATATCATCAAGAACCCACTTGCAGATGAATTACCACTAGTAAAAACCAGCACATGGATTTCATATCCCCTCAGTTTCCTTAACTGTAATATGAGATATTAAACTTCTATTTCTTCTGGTCTGAGGCATAATAAGAATTAAGCTTTTCCTCATTTTGCCAATGGATCTGCAAGGCTGTTTACCTGGCTGTAAAAACAAGCCTATTCTCTCAGAACACAGAGTACAGAAATTAAATTAGATCAAGTAAGCATTCAGCATGACACCTAGAAATATACTGTAGATGTAACAGGAGAAGATTGGCCAGATTAGGCACAAATGAAGTCATGTTGATGAGACTGCTCTCTTGTATTACCAAAGAAAGGGCTAAAGCTAATGCTTAAAGTGATCTGGGACCTGTGGGAAAGGCCGTGAACAAATAACATGGATTTAAGGATCCTGCATTCGCCCCTTCTTTTTTCTTTCTCTTTTTAAAATTTATTTTCTTCTTCTAAGCCTACAATTTACAGAGAAGCAGATGGACTCCTCTGAACCCCACATTCCAGTATTCACCAACCATCATGGAAAGCTGGGCAAAACATTTCTTGTGCCCTCAGGAAGCTGCTGAAATTTGGAAAGAGACAAAGCACACAACTTTATTGAGGTCGGTACAAGCCTAGAGATTTCCAAGTTGCATGTCTCTGTTAATCAAAGTGACTGTGCCAACATGATTAGGATACCCACAAAGCCAAGCCAATCAAGCAGCTAACTGAGGGAGACCACAGAGCAGATAGCAAATACCACTGGAGTTGTACATTGTCTCAAAAGATTATCACTGCAGTTGTTCAAACTCTTGTGACCAACAAGGGATTTCAGTGACTCATTGCTATTGTGTTTCTGCAGCTCAACATTATGTCCCATGCATATTCTGGAGCTCCATAGCACCACATGTGTATAACAATGTGCCACTCTTAATAAAATATCTCTGTGGTAAAAGAAGTACCAAAAATATTCGCACAATAGCAGAATGCCAACCAAGCCCTGAACTACATTAAACAACTCATTGGGTGCCATTCCAAAACAGCATCTGCCATGGCCCCAGGAAGTAGCTTTAAAAATATATATATAAAATAAAATAAGAGATTTTTCTGAAAGATCACAGCTTTTAACATACCAAGGAAACGTCAAGGACAAATTAACATATGACTCACCTCCCTGAGGTCTATCCCATGGTTTCATTATCAGTCAAGCAGAATCCATTGTTGTAAAAGCAGTTCAAAGCATCCACTCCATCCATGTGCCACACTGAATACACAGCAAGTCTTCATGTATACAACAGCATTGTTAAAAAAAGGAGGATGGCAGGATAACATTTAAAAGGAAAACAAACAACCACTCCCACACTGGAGCTGGAAAGACCAGCAAAGCCCATACACATCAGTAAGGGCTAGGAAAGAAGATGGTCATTTTTCTGACAGTCTTAAAACTTTCCCAAGAAAATGATGGCCTGCAGCTGGGGCACACCAATCAGCTGCTCCAGCAAAGGTCACCGAAGGGAAGATTCCCTGCTAGCTCAACAGCGGTGGTTTCTTAAATAATCTTGAAACAACGAATAGCATGTGAACATGAATGCTTCTTCCCCCATAGGATTCACGCAGGAAAACAGGGCCTATAAAACTCCTGTTGTCCTCCTGAAAGTAATGCTTCCAAGCAGAGTAGAGTGTCTCCTTTGGATCGGAGCAACCAAGCATGCTGAAAGGAAAACAAGAGACTTAACTGACAACCTGGAAAGGAATCATGGAGGAGTCCCCTCTAAGAGACACAGTTCAGGCTCCTGCCACAACTGAAGAGGCAGATGTAGCTTCTGACATTGACAAGCTCTGAGTTCTGTATCAGAGGAAGGTAGGAGATAACAGGGAAACCCTTGATACATCAATCATACCACAAAGAGGCGTCAGGAACGGTAAGAATCTGACTGAGTTAAGGATAAAAAAAAAAAGAATCATGACATTAGGCTTGGATAACTGGGGGAAGGGAGGAGGACTGTATTTTTCAATTAAAGTCCTGATTTAAAAAATGCTGGTGCAGAGGGTGCTCTAATGGTATATTTTAGCTGCTGAAGAGTGGATGAGCAGTGGCGGGGGGAGCCCCACAGAGGGATAAGTTTCTAGGGATGCTGCTCCTTCCTCTCCTTTCTCACAGCTGATGACGTGACACAGGTGCCTCTCCATGTCAGGTAGGGACTGAACTGAAAATATTCATGCTCTTCTCTCCCCATTTGCTTTTTTCCTTTTCAGAGTCCTGAACTGAGTTAGCAACAGGAGGAGCAGAAGAACCTTATGGATATGATGGACAATCCACACAGGCACCAAGCCATGGAATGCCATCAGCCTTTCCCCTCAAGAAACAGTCCTTCCTCTGCTTGTATTCCAAGCACCAACAGAAGACAGTGGTTTAGGAATTCCACTTTCCTAGGGACCCTCATCCCTGTTATAGTCACTGTTTGCAATCACTGCACTTCAGGAAAGCCTAAAATTTGGCATATATTTTATGGTGAGGATCTGTTCTCCGTTATAAGTCTTGAAAAAAATTATGTAGGTGAAAGGATGGCTGAAATAGATTGGAACTTCACAGCCTCTTTGTGGTCACTACCACAGAGACTCACAATGGTCCACAAAAACACCAATATATAAAAAGCTTAACATGTACTCAAACTTTAAAGCATCTCTGGAGTTTACCATGAAAGGTGCAGTGTGCATATATATAGAACAGGAACCCTGCAACACACAAAGCTTTCTACAGATATTCAAGACACCCTTTCAACTTTGATTCACTTAAGCAAAACATCACTGAAGCAATGTTAATCCTCTTGTTTACAGTTACACCCACGAGAGAATGGGAATTCACAGCTCAAGATCAAACAGATACACTAAAGGCAGCTATTTAACATCACTAAGGATAGCACCCTGTAATTACTATATCAGGGAGGTTGGATCTTTCAATACAGGTTTTGCTTAAATAGGGAGCTTTATTCAGCTCTGGTTTTGCCCCAGTCTCATATCTATTTCAAGTTAAAACTAAAGAAAGTACCAATTTATCAACCATTGTTTCAGGACTCCTGATCATCAGAAAACTATATGAAAGAGGCAACACAGCTAAAGCAACATTAAAAGCATAGAGCAACCGAATGCAGCTGTGTACCCAAATATAAATATTTTTACCTTTGTACCTGCAAAGCACAACTGTTACCAAGGACAGGGTGAAAACTGGAGAATTTTGAAGAGCTCAAGGCAAGCACAACCCTTTATGGTAAGACCCTAAACATCCTACAGTCTACGTGTGAGGTCTTATTAACTTTCACAGAGTATTTTTTGAGCAAGATGGGTGCCTGCTTTTCTGATCCTGTATTCACATTACTGTCAGGAGGTGGCTTTTCCAAACAGCCTTAGCCTTAGGAGGTAGAGTGCCTTAGCTAAATGAAGTAGAGGTCCCAAAATGCAAGTCTGGGGCCTTTTGTCACACTCACAGCATTTTCAACAGAATATAGGCTTGGTATTTCAGTTCTAGTAGCAGCTCTAGGTTCAACATGAATGTCAGACTACAGAAAATCCTCTAAACTATTTAAAAAGGAATTATTTAGTTAATATTCCTACTGAAGTTTGCAGTTAATCAATTATCCACAAGAATTCACCATGAAGTCCACAAGATTTTGCGAGCCCATTCAATGAGAGCACTCTACACACAAATGCAGGATTCCTGGTAGCATAGAATTTATTCATATCTTGATATTTTCCACAAGGAAGAAGAAAAGAAAAGAAGCCTGCTCCTGTGAAAACAAATAGATTTTGCTAGCAACTTCATTCAAAAGATCCCTGTTGCATTAAAGTCCCAGTAATGCAACTCCTCTGTGCCCTTGAGAAACCCCATCCACTTTTAGCAGCTGAAGCATTCAAGATCTACAACATAAAGCAATTGGATTTTGAATGCAGGTTGCTTCATTTTAAAACATTACTGCTCTTTGATGTTTATCTGTTTAAGAGAGTTTATTGCAGATAATTCACAGCAGGAGTGCCCTGTGGCATCCTCAAAAATTATATTAAAAATATAAAAGATAAGAAAGGAAAACATAATAATTATATAATCTAATTTTTTATGGCTCACAACAAAAATTAAATCCTAATTTTGTAATGTATATGCATAGAACTATTTCTGACACATACCAAAAGCATGAAGCCATCACACACAGGCCTTTTATTGGAAAGTCTGACAAACTGAAACAGCAAGGGACTCAATACCATATTAGTTAGGTTTCAACTTTATTTAGAAAATGAGTTTCAAGGATAAGCCAGAAACATATGGGTGGCAGGTTGTTATTCACGAACAGAGCTAATGCACAAATGGCATTTTTTGATGAACTAGTACTCCAACAACTTCTGCAGTCACTCCTCTGCACCACTTAAATTAATTAATGCCAAAAAATGGACCACTCTGGTGCATGGCTTGGTTTGCTCAAGGTGTTGCTGAAGGTGCCCATAACACTCTAGCAAATTTAGTCAGAATAAAGCAAAGCCATTAAGACCCAAAAACTCCATTGTGCCAAGCCCAAGGTAATGTATAATTATAAATAATCAATAACATCATTATCAAGTTTTTATCTTTAACTGTGTGTTTTGAAGGCAGAAATTTTCAGGCTGCATTTCGAGTTGCTTCCTGGGTAGCAAATTTGGTCTAGTTGCAGTACAGAGTTATATACATATATTGTAATATATATACAATTAATCTGTAACTTCACACACAAGAATCAGATAGAGTCATTCTATACTAACATTGCAAGCATAAGCAACATTTGTGGAATCACACTGCAAAGGAGTTTTCACAATGGAAAGCCTCAACTGACAGATCTTCCACTGAGTCATCCCTTTCAAAACAACCCTTCAAAAGAGTCCTTCTTTCCAGAGGTCTTAGGATTAGACTGAATTTTCTTAAAGACTAAAAGTTCTTTTGGGGTTGGTGCCTTCACAACACAGCCCCAACTCAGTCCACATTTAACTTGAAGATCTGCAATTCATGTTATTCCACAGGACTGGTAAACCTAGAGAGTTTTTCAGAGAAGGGAAGAGTTTAAAGATTATCTATCCCAGATGCAGTGGCTGGAGAAAAACGGGTGATTCCAAAGGATAAATAAGAACAGATATCCAGGTTCCTGTTTCTGCTAAAACGAATGAGTATGGATTCACCAGACATTCAAAGGTCAGCTCTGAACTCCTAAGTTTCATAGGCTGAGACTCACGTGTTGGGATCAATACAAATGCCTTTCCAGGTCAAGGAGGGTTAAGAGTAAAGACTAACTCTCAAGAGATACAAACAAAATCAAAGATGCTCTTCCACAATAACTGAAATTTCAGATAGCAATGCAGTTCAATAGAAAAAGGGCATGTAATTCAGCACACCTGAATGGGTTCAAGTAGATCCTCTAGGAACCAAATTCTTTGATAAAAGAATCTCGATTTAAACAACTTGGGAATGCTGGAACCCACCTTCAAATCTTATGTGATAAACAGCCAAAAAAAAAAAAAAATCTTCATTTGAAGAGAAACTGTGCCATGAACTTCATTACATTCTAAGCTTGCCCTTTTATTCCAGTGTTGAAGACTGCTGATACAGTAAATCCTATCTAGTAAATAAAAAACTGCAGCACAGACAGGTACCTTCCAAGAGAGGCATGCACAGGCAGAGGACCCTCTGAGGAAAGAGCCCTTGTTCCAGCTATTGCACTCCACACATGTGCCTCCTTTTTGCTGTTAATATTAGTGTATCTCAAGACCAAAAAAACTGAAGTATTTTCTGAACTTCCAGATATGAATTCTCTTAATTTTCATGTCCATCAACCAAAAATTAGATGTTCCACCTTGCCAGACACACTTAAAACATTGGTTTCAGACAAAAAATATCCCCCGAATACCAAAGGCTTAAACATTTCCTTCTCCAAAATTATACCTTTATGGGGAAAAACACAACAGACTATATTCAGACTACAAGAGAGTAATATTTCTTCCTGGATAGGCATCTCTGAGTGCTTAGAGACAGCAAAAGGCAGGTGGGAGGATCTAAGCCACCTGACTAAAGCCCTATGTGCATATTTAGCTCAACAAATTGACCAAAAGACACATTGTTCTGCAGAATGGATCTGCAAAGGCAATTCAATCCCATTCTGCCCTTTGCAGCTGAGATATGGAGGCCTTTAATTGTCCTCTGTCACTATTTTACTAACACCACACATACATACTGGCTTATTAGTGAGGGCTACCTCTGCACAAAGTTGCTGCTGACCAGAAATTTCTGCAGAAAATGAGAATTTAGGGAATTTACACAAGTCAAATTTAAATGTACATATTTGTTCTGCTAGAATCCAACTCGGATTTGTAAAGAGAAACAAATAAAATTGGAGATCTGCTACACTTAGCATTGTCTCCATAAACAAAGGTGTGAATGAAAGACTCCAAACCTGTATTCATTATTTTTATGTAGCTTCTGTTTCATGACAATCACCAAGGTACTCCTCACAGATGAAAAAGGGAGGGAGAGAGGAAGAAAAAGATTTAATAAATAACAGAGAGGAAAATCCTGATGACGTTAATCTCAACCACAGGAAAACAATAGTTTGAAAGCACGCCAGGTCTCTCTCCAGTCCCAGGCTGAAGCCCAGCATCCAGCTCATTAAAGTAAATAAAATATAACGGTGAATGAAAAAGAAAAATAATAAGAAAGATCACATGAATAATAGAGAGAATCTGAGCGCAAGTCCAACCAAATGATGTCAACTATTATTTAATTTTTACTTTGCTCTCTCAGAGAAAACACCAGAGAGAGCAGGGGGAGGGGGAACTGGGGAAGCATGTTAAGGAGAGAGAGGCAAGGATATCCTAGAGGGGTTTTGATAACATAATCACTAAAATAATATATATACATTTTAAAGCCTTTTGACATTATTCCCTTCCAAAGATAATACAATGGAGATTCAGGAGGGAAAAAAAAAAGGTTATGTTCAGAATTGCAGGAATATTTACACTGAACAGCTCTGGGCCATTGTATCCCAAATGCACCTTCAGTCAGGATGGAATTTGTCACAGAGTGGACAGTTGTTTATATAATTATTATGTGGGTTAAATCAGTTCTTGACAAAATAAAGAAGATTGGCATTAGTAGGTTAAGTTGTTCTTATCCAAAATTTTTAGTATTCAATCAGGGATTAAAATTTGGATGTAAAAAAGATGTTAAATCTTTTCTGCTGGTTTAGTAGGAAGCTAATCATGACTGTTTTGAGAAGTCTTTTATGCCCAAATTCATAGAGATCTTTCCCAAACACCTAGGACAACTTTTAAGACACTCTTCTTCCTACCAAATCTCAGGAAAATATTATGGACTCTGATCAACACCGCCAAAATTTTGGGGGCACATTCAAAGACCCAGGAGATTTAGTCTGTCACAGACAAGGGAAATCCTACTCCACAAGTTCCCAATTAAATCCTGGCAATGTTTCACCAGGTACCGGCACTAAGCATATATTTTTTAAAAATTGTATTAATCAGTATTTGAGTAAAAATTTTGGATGCTCAGAACCCAGGTTGTGCAGGTTACATACATTTAATTATTACACTACCTTGATAATCAGTCCTTACTCTTAAATCCAAAAAAGAACCAAAAATCATGATGATTGCTGTTAGCTTCAGTGATGACAGATTTTCATCTCAAGACACAGAAAGGTGAGGAAAAAACCAAAGTGTTACCATGTACATTTCCATTTCTAAGCATTGAGCAAAATCTCGGTCACCTTTGTTATCAGCCTGTGAATTAATGACTAATAAAGACTTTTATGCTGACCTGAATATGATTCTTGTAGAGCTGAATGGATAGTGGCAGGTGGGGGGAACCTGCCCATGACTATGCATTTCAATACAGCAAAACAGACTTATTAATTTTATCGGTTGCCTTTGCTGTCATTTTGGGTTTTGATATGACTGACCTTTTGTATCATCCTTCCTCAGTGTAATATACACATGAAAATTGAGTGTATTAGTAGGTATTCAAATCCAAACTTTGATTCTTGGACATAAATAGCACAAGTGATCAAATATTGAAAGTATCATATTTAAAGTAAAAAAAAGAAAAACAAACAAAACTATTTGAAAAATCATCTCTACTTCTACCTCAACACAGAATTGCAATATTCACAAGTTACATTTATTAATCAGGAAAGCTGATTGTCCAACCAGACAGCAGGCTAAAAAAGGCTAACAATTATAAAATATGAATTGCAAATCACAAGCACACAAACATAAGTATTTATGAACAATCTTCAAACAATGAATTATTAATTGAAGAACTTTGTGAGCAACTTCCTACAGCAAATAAATCAGAGAATTCTGCAATCTGCACAAACAATTTATTGAATAAATTATTCATTGTGATTCAAGTATTCACTCAGACCTGAGTCTTTCCTTTTTAGTTAATCACTATGAAGATTAACCAAAAATCTGACTAAATCTATTGCCATAGTGTAAATTAAGATATACCCACTACCTGTGGTTTTATTGGAAGGAGTCAAGCACATGGCAGGAAGATATTGAGGTCATTCACACCGTAATCTAATAATCTATTTCACCATAAAGTAAAATCTGGGGTTTTTAAGAAGCACAGTAATATATGAGAAGAATTTCTGATACCTGCAATTAATGGACATCCTGAGAAAATCAGACTATGACTGCATATACTTATAGCCCTTACTTGTAAAAACAAATGCAAAACAGATTTGAGAACAAAATCAGATTATTGTCATTAAAATCTGGGACAGGAAAGAGGTGTTTTGCATGGATTTTCTTAACATGCCCTCCAAGTCATCCCCTGCCCTC
Source organism: Cinclus cinclus (assembly GCF_963662255.1). Classification (NCBI taxonomy): domain Eukaryota; kingdom Metazoa; phylum Chordata; class Aves; order Passeriformes; family Cinclidae; genus Cinclus; species Cinclus cinclus. The sequence continues at coordinate 113,839,184 of NC_085048.1, forward strand.
CAAAACCTACTGAGTGAACTTGGCAACTTGGAGCTCATTTGTTCTCATCCTGCCTCAGCTGCCCAAGTCTGTAAAGAAGAAAACTTCTCTGGGCTGGAGAATAAACACTCTGGGCTGATCAGGGCCTAAGAAGAACAGCAAATAGTAAGATTGAAAGCCAAAGTAAGGGACTTTGGCTTCTAGGAATGTGCATCATGTTTACAAAACAGGATCACAAACAGCAGCTTTTAACTTCCCATCTTGATTAACCTACACCTTCTGCCTTTGCAGCTAACATTTATGATTACTACACTGGTTTAGAAATACCACTCTGAGCTACAGTGAACTCAAAATATGTTGGCTAATAACACAGTAGAAAATAATCCAGAAAAAAAGAGCAGTGTTAACTGCACGACCCGTTATTTGGGACATACAATGGGCACTCAACATAGAAAGAACAACCATGATGCTGCTGACTGTGGAACATGGGGATCCCTGAACACACCCCAAAGCCACACCAGGCAGCACAGCAACCCACAAAACGTGGCTCTGCCACTCCCAGACCAAAGGCAGGGAAAGAATCTGTGGCCATGCTCATAAAATATCTGGCATTCCCAATAATCAGGGGCTGACTGTCAATATTTTTATTATTATCATGGCCCTTGAGATTTCCAAACACTGTGGGATTTCATAGCATAATTCTTCATGAGCAGCACAGACAAGCATATCCAGAAGGAGCTTGGGGAAAACAGGAAACTAAGCAGGCACAGACAGTTTTTGTTTCACGGAGCAGACAAAACTTTTCTGAATCATCCTGTTTAACACAGAGGGGCATCTTGAGGTAGAGATGTGAGAAAGGCACAGAGCTAGTGAAGCAACAAGAAATCTCCAGCAAATTATTTCTTAATATCACTTTAATCTCACGTTATTATAAAAAAAACAAAGACTTTTAAGGAACACAAGTGTCTATTTCCAACAAAATCTATCTTCACCCACCTAGAAATAGGTTGAAGTGGAATTTGACCAAGTTAGCTTAAAAACATTGCAGAACAAGTGCAAAGCAAACTGCAATCTCAGTTTGACAGCAAAATTAGAAAACTGAATTTTAGGTATATTGCTGCTAATTATCTTTGGCCCTTAGAACATATTACTTAGTAAACCATGGCTTTTAACTAAGGCTTTTAAAAATTGTATTAATAGATCACATTAGGATCTTGCTACAAGTTTCTCCAAGAATTTGTAATTTTACTGAAGCCAACAGGGGTAACTCTGGATTTATACTGATACAGTTGTGGTAAAAATCCACTCACTGTCTCTGAGGGTTTAGGTTTGGTTTAAACAGTAGAGTATTAATATTATCATTAGTCACCATGAGAGAATGAGCTGACATAAGTGTCTTCCTAGACTGAATACACACAGAAATAACTGGGAGCTGGATCAGGAGGAACCACTTTAACAATTTGGGTGGTTTTCTTATAAAAAACAGAATTTATCTTTTATTCCCCTCTATTTTATGCATCCTATACAACAAAACCTCATCTCAGAGCCTCAATACAGAATCCACTGCATTTATTCTCTCGTTGCCTACCACTCACCTTCACATCTGTCTTGTTCAGAAGGGCTAAGCAGTAACAAGGAAAGGATGACCCATTCAGAGTCACATTCCTCCAAATTCTAATGCCCTGTTGAATGTTCTCTCACCTCACATCTCTCTGTTGCAGCTGCAAATGGTTTTCATGCTTATGTTGCTCACAGAACAGCAAGGATACTTGCTACAGTCACAGTGAATGCACTCATTTTCTCACTTCAACAACATTTTAAAAAAATTTTTACTCTTTCAGTATTCCACAGGAATTTAAAAATAGTAAAGTCATGCTTAGAATAAATAGCTTGAATTTGCTACCTAGATTTAATTTCTGCTTGTTTCATAGGATGAGTTAATTTGCTGTAAAACTTTAACCACTGCTGATCCTGGATTTGAGCATCCATAGCTCCCTACAGAATTTTATTACCCCTAATATAATAAAATGTAGTTTAACCTTCACTACTAATTTCAGAATTAACTACTACAAACCTGACTAAATGGCCTTTTTTATCCCATGCACATTATCTGCTCATCATTCACCTGAACCTGCCTTCTTTCCACAGCTTAAAGTTCAGTAAGGGGTTCAACAGAAGATTTAGCGTTACAAAGGGTTTCTAAGCACAGAAAAGCTTCCAAAGGAAGGATATCTAAAATATTCCTGCAGTAGAAGTCTTCTAAATCTCACACCTCTACAATGCAAAATGATCACAAATTGTTGCTAATTAGGGATCAGGTGAACTGTGCAGATTAAGTGTAATCTTGCTAATAAACAGGTTTGATTTATAGTAACACAACAAATGATGCTATGAACTAAATCTCTGTAAGAGACAGAAAACACCCATCTTCTGGCACTGATGGTCCTTAAGAAAGAGATTCTCACTACTCTAAAAACAAGCCTTTGGAAAGCCAGGTAAGACACAGCAACAAACCTTTTCATGCCCTCCCGTGCATTTCCTTTTGGCAGCACCAAAACCAAATAATCCAGCAGTATTCTCTTCATTTGGACAGGCACATGAAAAAGAATATGCTGTTTACTGAAAAGGGAATATTGCAATATTACAGCGAGCTTATTTGCTCGCAGGATTAAAGAAACAGAAATTTAATTAAAAACAGGAAAACAGTTTTGGTCTCCAAACCTGCTTCAGTCAGTCTTTTGAAGTCCCATTAATTCACACTTCCTACTGCCAGTGCCCTGTTGCATGGAATATCATAGGCACTGTAATGGGCACTCTCAGTGTGGGTGCAGTGATGAATAAAACCCAGTTTAAATTCAGGCTAAATCTTGGGCCAGCTATTCAGTAATGAAAGCACCTAAGAATTAGCAGATATTCTTAAAAACCACCAGTTTTAGGGATCCACTATGCCTATTCTTGCTGAAATAGGGATTAAAAGACACAAATCTTAATACAACCTTAAACCTCACGCCTCTCATTTCAACGCCCAGAGTTGAATTCATTGAATCACTTGAGTGTGTGGGAAACGAAGTTGGACTGATGGGCAATTCCACCACCATCCAATATTTTTCATTCCTCAGACATGCCAAAGATCTCCCTTTGGAGGCCATGGCTGGGTTGTGCCAGCAGCTCTTCACGCTGAAGACTTGAGCTGACCCCCACAGGAAAAAGGTTGCTTTGACACGAGACATCTTTTCTGACCTTAGTTTGCCTGCGTTTCCCACCATAAAACATTTCAAGCCTGCCTTGACTCCCTAAAGCACATCTGTCTCCCACTCCTAATCTGGATAACACCCTCAAGTTGTCTGAACAACCCTCTACTGACACTCTTTTGTTTTCCCCTTCCCTTATTCTGCTCAATAAAGCTGGCTTTTGGCATATTAAAGCTTAATTTGTTTAAGAACAAACAGTTGGGGGCCTGCATCTCACAGACGAAAGTGACAGATCACACGAGGAAACCAAAGACTTCAGGGGCAGAAGATTTGGCAGGTTTGTGTCTCAACGGAGATGCAGAGCTCATTGTCATGTTTCCAAAAGGCATTACACAGGGCTCCAAGGTGGAGCTGTTTACCAATACCGTGATCTCTCCCCAGATGCAGTTGCTACTGCAGCTAATTAAGAGAACAATTAAGACTAAGGCAATCAGTCAAGTACACAGATTCGAGTCATTTTCTCCACTCTCTGATGCTGCGCTGGCTCCCAGAGGGCTAAACCTTATTCACTCATTCAGAAAATGACAGGAAGAAGCTATTAAATATCTGAAAACCATAAAAATGCAATCATACTGTTCCTGAGCGAAGCCACTCACCAGAGACCAATGCCAGGCAACTTAAGAAACTTGCTGGCCCCCAGAATTCACATAGTTACAAATAAGAAAATTAATCAAAAGCAGTTCAGATCAAAATTTAATTAAAAAGAAAAGGATTGCAGAAGACTTCCTGAGATTCCTCTGTTTTATGTTTATGACTGATCAATATTACGTGTTATCAGCTGAGTGTATGACAAATTCCACTGGGCATCTTTAAAGAGGAAGTAACAGATTAAATATTGAGCTAAACAATTTAATCTCTGCTTTAAAAGGTTTTCAGATATTTGTAAAGGTAAATCCTATTAGAGTATAAATGTCTCCATGTGCTAGTGCTGTAGTCTCGTCACAGAGGAATTTGTAAACACCAGGAGACAGGCCCTCATTAAATAGAAATTTCCTTCTTTTGTAGAACTATTGATGAAAAAAGAGAAAGCATTTATGTCTTCAGTGGAGAGGAGGAAAGGGTCTTAGGAGTGAGATTGAAATGTATCTATAGATATAAGTAAATATTTATCGCATTTCTAGAACAGTCAATGCCAACTGACTCCCTAAATCCATTTAAAAACAACTGAGAGCACTGATGCTTCACAGCTCACAGTGACAGTGGAAAAGACTCATCTCCTGGAAATAAAAACATAGTCAGCAGTGCCAAGCACATACAAGAACATGTGATAAAGAAACAAATTAAGGGAAAGGCTAAATCCAAAGCATATATATTATATACACATGCAGGCATGCAATAAATACAGTACGTCATGCACACAAAGTTCAGACTGACAATGTAGATGTTAAAACCATGCAACATCCAGGAAAAAAGCACAATGCACGTGCCCTCTCAGCTGCAGGGCAGAAGTGTAGAAGGTGCACCAGGCCTTCAGAAATACTGCAGCCTCTCTTCACTGGAGAATACCTTACCCCACTGACCAACATGTGTTCCGCAGCATCTGCACACATGTATCTCCACTGGGACATGGAGCACACACACAGCCACTGTTCCAACCCTTTGCTGCATTCCAGAACCTGGCAACCTTCAACACAGAATGCAGTCCACAATCTGTGCTTATCTACCTGTATTCCCCTGCCCCAAGGACCAAATCCACCTCTAAAAAATTAAAGGAAATCAGTAAGTGACCAGCAGGAACACCACCAGTTCTTCAAAAAGCACTTACTCAAGTGTTTTATCACCTAGGCTCATCCCACCACACGACTGGTGGAGTAACAGCCCAAGCCAATCTCCTGCATCCATTCACCCAGAGCCCTTCGGGCAGCTTTTCTGTTTCTGAGCCACTGGCTTTCTTCATTTTGCATTTGGGAATTCGTCTATTTTTTTTTTTTTCCAAATTTTATGTGAAAAGGGATTAAAGTAATTAGAGGTTTCACACGGTCCCCTCTCCTATCCCTCTTCACCCCTGCTACCATTACTCAGTTCTATTCAGTTTCAACCCAAGACAGATAAAGAGGGAGAGGAAGAGAAGAAATATTTCGATGATTTGTTGTGGAAAGCCGGATGACTTAAGAACCAGAAATACGAAAGAGATACAAACAAATCTATTGTACATAATGTTGCTGTGACAAATAAGAACATTAATAGAATGGGACAATTTTTCGATCAGATGAGAACAAAATTAAATAAGGAATTTAACAGTTTCTCAGTCAAAACTAAATTAACTCCCAAGAGCTAAATTTCAAAAGCCAATGTGTTTTAAGTTACAGGAAACTTCTTTAGTACAAAACTTCAAGTTAATATTACATAGTTACTGCAGATTTCTGTAAATAAAATCACTATTATTTCAAAGCTATGTCTTTGTTTCAGAAAAAGCCTACATATAAGAGTGTTAAACTTGGTCCTTCCAATTCCCACTCTCCTGACATTTGCATATATGGAAAAAGAGATAAAATTGTGTCATGAAGATGATGACCAGGACAGTCAATCTTTTCCAATCCTGAATTGAGGGATACCAAATGAACTTCAAAGGAAGTGGTATAAGATGAAAGGGAGATTCTCACCTTGGTGGTCCTGCCCCAGGGCACCAACAACACTAACAGCCAAAGAAGGAATGAAAAAGTTAGTGGAGAGAACACAAAGGGACAAAAGCTCCCCACTGACGAGTTTTAAATAACAGCTAGCACTTCAGAAAACCCCATCACAACAATCTGGTGAAGGCTAGAAGAACCTGTTGAGGAAATGCCTGCTCACAGACTATCTCCTGCTGCCCAAGACAGGCAGCTGCACCAGGTGAAACTGAACTATGGCCTTGTCTGACTATTATGTTTTATATAATTGATTTGGAGAAGAATATCATCATTAGGTATTTGTTCAGGGGCTGTAGTTACCTATTTTCATGAGTAGTGGAAAAGGGAAAAGATCCATGGCCCTGTGTACAAAACAAGCAGTGCACAGAAAAACAAGGTGTTTTTTTTTTTTTTTTACCCTGTGTTGGATGGAATCACCACAGGGTTTGACTAATTATAGTTTTAGGATCAATCACAACCAAACTGTTCATTTAACACTTGGGATAAGAGACAAGGATACTTTTGTACAAAGAGGTCTTCTGTCCTCTACCCTCGGCTACATACCTGGTGCTGAATCTGAGCAGGCAAAAAATCCATGGGACTCCTTGCAGGCACAGAGATCTGGCTATGCACAGCTGGTAAACCTCTGCATCCAGCTGCTCTGTGCAAACTCTTACACAGGTTTGCCTCGACTGAAATGTGCATGGGAGCTGCCATGAACACAGTGAGCCTGACCTTCTCTTTCAAGATTCACATCTGGTCTGAATTAAGATTTTTACCTTAATATACTCTAACAGTACACATGCATTACCTGCCCTTATGAATCTCCCTTCATCAGCACACTTAAGTAACCGCTGAACAAGTAAGCAGTGGTATAGATGTGAAAATAGAGCTTCAGAGGACTCTCATGCCACTAGACAGTGGGAAAATGTAGAACTGGAAGAAGCAGATGCTGTACAGGTTCATCACTTTCTTCAGTTTGCTTCCCTCTGAAATATCTTATTTCTGGATTTGCTAGAGTGTCTGTCATTCACAAGATACACATCAGCTTTACAAAGTAAACTTTGATACTGATTAGTATCAAAGCTTTACAAAGCAAACAAGAAGGTGCAACTTAACCAGTACATTTAGAAAAGCAAGTATTTCATGTGTTGCTTCTGCAAAGAGATCAGTAAGCATCATGAATACGTTGAGTACAGAATTTGAGGACATACCAGGGCTAATCTGCCTGGAATCCCAAGAATAAAGGGGAGCTTGCCCTTTAAATTAAAACCATCTCATCTCCTTTGTTGTTTTAAAAGTGTTTGTTAAAATGCCAATTCCTTGATATAGTCTCATATTGTGCTATTGATTATTATGTGGAACCTCCCACTCCCTTCCAGCTGAAATTTTGCAGGAGTTATGCTTTATAATCAATAGCATGCTCCACACTGAATGGACTTGCCAGTGCAGCAGTTCTCCTCCAACACCCCCAAGGACAGCTGCAAAAAATGAGCAGGCTACCTCCCGGAGCTATCTAAGGACCAGATCCAAACTTCATTGAATTCTATGGAAAAATTCCCACTGACTTCAATGGGCTTTGGATCAACCCCCTGCAGAGGAACACTTTTTAAAATAAACATTAGGGGGAAAAAATCATTAGGATTATAAAGCCTTTCATATTATCTCCTGGATACATTTTAAAGCAAGAGGGTGGGAATGTGCTCTTTTCTCCTTATTAATGTGTAACTCCCGTTAATGTCAGGAAGAAGTCATTCAGTTGTGAGATTGCAAAGGGCGAAAAAGAAATATGGCCTGACTTATATAAAGTCAACCTCTGTCTAGACCTAGATTTCATTAGGAAATGTTTAAAAATACGAGTTAGCCACAAAAAATCTCAAAAATACCTTTAGAAAGAATAACTTAAAACCCCCTCGATTTGTAAAGCACTTTGACAGTAAGTATAATCTTGGAACTGTCTAAAATATAAAGAAGAAGAAGAAGAAAATAAGTTAAAATAAATTGCATTTCACATGAGCTTTTGATGAAAATGTAATATTATGCAGGCTTAAATATTATTTAAAAGAAACATTCAATTTGTTCCCTGTTCTTTGTGCATGTTTAGCAGTGTAAGAATAATTCCTGGGGTTTTGCCTCTCCAAATATACTTCTACCTGGGACCTGTTCAGGCTGAGCTCACAGGCAGGTACATAAACTACAACTTTCAAAAGTGTGCAGCCAGAATCATTCCAAAATGCGAAGTTTCAACCTGCGCTCAGAGGAATGACACCCAAAGTCCGATCATTTCTAGGATCAGGATCTGAGATTTACCATCCATCTTTGTTAGTTCCTGGACGGTTCCTTCCCAGCAAGACAGAGGATCTCCTGCTGGCAATCCCTCTACAAAAGTCTCATTCTGCTCAAGACCTGCAGATGCATTTGCTGGGCTCAGTCATCCTTTTAACCTCAGCTTTTAAGTTGCCCCTGCAGACTGCACACATTAAAAAAAGCTCTGGCTTGGTCATGAGTGTTGACTCCAGTTTGAAGAGGTCACCCACAAAGGAGTGACACTGTCAGGACCACGGGGTGGATGGGCTCCAAGGTAGATTTGGCTCAAGGTCCAGCTGGTTGCAGGCATGAGCTAACAAACTGCTTTATCTGAAGGAAGCTCCATGCTGTGAGAAGCTTCTGCAGAGGCAATGTCCTACGACTCTCCCTTTCATTCAATTATCCACATGATCTAACCTTGCAGATTTAACTACAGCTACATGAATATGGAAAAAAGTTTTAAAATGCGTAGGCTCAGGATGACCAGAAACCAAATTTTTTCTCAGCAAAAATGAATAAATAAGAAAACCTTTGGGGGTAGAAGGAAAGTGTCATATTGTACCAAAGTATTTTTTTTAAAATATATATATTTTATAAGAACTAAAAATGTTATTAAAAGAAAATTTCCTTTAGATCAATATTAAAACATTTCCTTTATACTTTCCTGAGATTTTGTCCTTTTACTCAGCCCAAACTGAGTAACATTTGAATTTCATCCAGACTTGCAAATAATTTCAATAACCACAAAAGTGAATTTTCACTTCTCTTCTGGGATAGCTGAGAATAATCTTGCCTGAAAAATAAAATAATTCTAACAGGAACACCAAGAAAGAATAAGTCATGCTCAGGACCAAAGTCACTGTATGGGACATTTCAAAAGTTTGTGCAAGTCTGCATCTGAGCACACATGCAGTTTGGGTTCTAGGAAATCCGACAGAATCCTTTCAGCTCTCTAGTTTCCAACAATTTGTGACAAACACAACATATTTAGGGATAGGACTATTTCTTTTACTATAATTACTTAATGACACTAGTGAAATGATCAAAGAAGTTCCAGCAGCTGAAAATTCATTCCAATGCAGACATTAAAATAATTGAGCTAAAGAGTCATGTTTTAGCACATTCTTCTCAGCTATGCCTCAGAGATTCACTCACAGCCGACAACAATTTCAAACCCATACTTCTGGGGAATAGTACAATATGACCATAAAATTACACTTGAGATAAGATTTCATTGTCAATCTCACCTTTCCAACACCTTTCAAGAAGTAATCCTTAAAAGCCTCACAAGAAAGAATATTGCAATTAAAATGATAGCAACAACAATATTAAAAGAAAGACAAACTGCTTTATAGGTTTTACAGGAGCTTAAGTTCAACATCTTTATTCAAAGATATTACAAGTGATCCCGTCTGATGGATTTTAGATATTCACTTTGGGCCCAAGGTTGTTAGAGCTAAATAAAACAAACTGACATTACACTGTAAGAGATCTTTTCATTTGCTTGAGCTGTGAGGCTGGAGAAAGCCAGTGGAACTGCAGCAGGTGAACCATCCCTTCTTCAGAGGAAGCATCATGTTATCCTGTGGCTTCATTCCTGTGGCTACTGTGGAACAGCACTACTCCGTGGTACTAACTTCTACCTTCTCCCTTTATTTGTTCTCCTGCTACCCCCTCTACTCCATGTTCACTAGTCCATCAGCAGTAAAACAGAAAGAAAAACAAACAAAAAACCCAAACTGAATCACTCTGGACTGCAGGATGAATCTCACCAGCAGCTGACTTGGCCTTACAGTCTTACCTATGGCCATAGCTGTCACACCTGAAAGATGAAACTTCTTTGTGACTTGTATCTGGAGCAGAGCCCAACCAATTTGCACTTGGGAGACTTCAGGCACAAAGGGAGAAAGCTTGGGAGGACAGCCAGTTCCATGAGGCTGCCAGCATCTTGGGAGGGTCAAAACCTTATGCTGTAGCTGCCATTTTGGTCTCCTATGCTCTCAGGGGATGTATAAATCATTCTCCTACTGTGCATGCTGTAGACAAGGCACACCTTAGCAGAAGGGAAAGAGAAGCACAGCCTGTCACGTATCCCAGCAGCCCACATTACTTCCCCAGCAGATAAAAATGCTGGAGTCAGCTGGACCTTTCAGACAAAGGGGATGTGTGTCCTGTAGACTCAAAGCTATCTGGAAAACCGAAATTATTTTAATTGCTGCAGGAGGAAGCTCTAATTTATCTTCCAAGGAAGGTAGTACTTCTTAGGGCAGGGAGTTTACTTGTGGCAGATCACTGCCTGAAGCAACAGACGAGATGAAGGACAAAACCCCGAAGTTGCTGGTGAATCCCTGAAAAGAAGCATCTTCAGGTTCCCTGAAGCAAAAGCTAAATGGCTACTTTTATTCAACTAACTTGGAAATTAACAGGGGGCAAGGGGAGAGAAAGGAATGGTCTGATCTAACTTTTTAACCAAAGGATGCAAACTCTTCATAAATGTTCCCAGAAATGCTCCCAAATGCAAAGGCTGAGCCTTCACTAATGACTATGTATGGAAAGGAAGAGTTCTACTTGTTCTTTGAGCAGAGGAGAAAGCGTACCTTCCAATTAGATGAATACCTATGAAAAAAATGAAGTCAATTTTATACTTCAAATGAATTCATTGGCATCTGTCAAACCAAGACTTCTTCTCTTTCCAGATCAAAGAAAAACCGAACCAAAACCATTACATTTTTTATATACTTGCAAACAGAAACTTTCCTTTTATTCTTTCTCAAGCCCAAATCCAACTAGTAGTACTGTTTCTAAAACTCCTACAAAGGTAAGACTATTGAATTCAGAAGTAAAATCATGGCAAAGAATATTTTACATTAAAGCCAAACACCACATCCTCCTGAAGCAGCACGAATGCCTTCAAGGGAAGATGGAAAATGTAAATCACTGGAAACCCTGAATACCCAATAAATCACTGGCAAGCTGGCCTGGGTTTCAGCGCTGAACAGAAGGAAAGCAAAAGAGTTCCAGAGTCCAGCAAAGATGGAAAGAAAGCGTTCATTGTATTGGGTGTGTTACACGATCCCTATCGGACCTTTGTGCACCATGCTGGGGCAAAGAATTTACACGGATGCAAGGAAGTGGGAGGTGTTAAGAAGGGAACAGCACTAGAGTTTATACAAGTGTTACCAATGTTAGAATAATGTTTATCAGCTTACAGTATTTGACTTAGCATAGCTCAAGGGAGAAGGGAGAGATAACAACAGTCCAAAACACGTTCCTTTACCTGAAAAGCCGGAAGGAGGTCTAAATTCTCCATTTGAAAGGGAGCCCAATTAACTTTATCTTGTATATCTGAGCTCCTGCTGGGGAGACAAGTTCACTGGGGGTTATAATAATAATAACCCATGTGCAAACATTTTGACTACTGCATGTACTGAAACATCAGAGGAGGAATATCGTATTGTGGAGAAGGTTTATTGCATCGACTCCTTTTCAGCACTGTTCTTTGGAAGATGCTTGAAGTCAGGCACACACTTAACCACTTTTATGATAGGAAACTAAGCAGTTCCCATACACATCAAAAGACTTGGCTAACCCAGCTGTACTTCTTTTCTGTAATCAACAGGGCTGTGCAGATTTATATCAACCTGAGAGCTGGCTGCCCACATTTTCATTCCTCTATGCCAGCTCAGAGCAGGAACACAACAAAGACAAAATATTCAGCTTCTCTGCAAGAGAACTGATCAACAATCAGCCCTATGATGATGTTGAGGGAAAGAACAAGAAACACTTCAATAATTCCAGAAATTAGCTGATTGGAGTGGACACATATGAGAATGAATGAAACTTGGATTCAGCCACCTCCTTTGCAAGAGCCTTTGTACATGGCTCAGTCATCTGCCATTCCCCAGAGACAGAAAGCTAGGTTTCATCCACACACACTTGCACATTGAACAATATTTCTGTGCAAAACAAGACAGGATGTGACACTTCAGTCTGGAAAGAGAAATTATTTTGGGCATGGTAAGAGCCTAAACAGATGCACATAATCTCAAGAGGACAAAATCTTTCAGTACTAGAGCAAAGGATCACCAAATAAAGCCTGTAGGAGCAAAATTCAAAAAACATCAAAGGAGGTCTAACACCTCTCTTGTATGAAGAGCCACCTAGAGAACTCCTTAGCAAAGGATGGTGGGACTACATGATATTTTCAGGTGTTCAAGATGAAAACTCCTTGTGAAAACTCCACACATTGATCAGGAAATCCCTGATTGGAAAGTACTAGGGGATTAGGAGAGTATTGGTAAAGACACATTAATCTTAACACTTGCACACTTAATCTTCTCCAAGCATACATTTACAGCTATCAACAGGAACAGGATTCTGGATTTGCTGAACCTTTGGTCTGAAGAAGTACAGTAGTTTTTACTTTGTTGGTATGTCCATGGAGATTCTTATAATGACTTACTTTATCTTTAAATATGAAAATACAGGCACAGAAAGCTGAAAACTGGAGAAAAATAATAGATGGTGGACAATACCCAGTAAAAAGCATCAGAGGATATTAACATTTAATAAGGAGCCATTACACAGAACCACAGAGTGGTTTAGGTTGGAAAAGACCTCTGAGATCATCAAGCCAAACCTCTGATCACCACCTTGTCAACTAGAACATGGCACTGTCACATAGAGTCATTTCTTGAACACCTCCAGGGACAAGGATTCCATGAATTCCCTGGGCAGCCCATTCCAATGTTTAAAATCTCTTTCTTGTGAAACAATTTCTCCTGATGTCCTGCTTGAACCCTGCCTTGGAGTAGTTTGAGACTACGTCCTCTTGTGCTGCCACTGGCTGCCTGGGAGAAGAGCCCAGCCTCTGCCGGGCTAAAACCTCCTTTCAGGGAGCTGTAGAGAGTGATGAGGTCACCCCTGGACCACCTTTTCCCCAGACTAAACACCCTCAGCTTCCTTCACCAGCCTTGTTGCCCTTCTCTGGACTCACTCCAGCACTTCCTACCTGAAGGGGCCCGGAACTGAACACAACACTCAAGTAGTGAGTGCACAGCACTCTCCAGTGCCAACTAAAGGGAAATAAACACTTCTGTGGTCCTGCTGGCCACATTATTCCAGATCCAGGCCAGCTGCCACTGGCCTTCCTGGTCCCCTGAGCACACCTGGCTCATGTTCAGCCTGCTGTCATCCAACACCTCCAGCTCCTTTTCCACTGGGACCCTTTCCAACCACTCTGTCCCCAGCCCGTGGCGCTGCAGGGGGTTGTTGAGGCCAAAGTGCAGGACCTGGCACTTGGCCTTGGTGAACCTCTTAGAGCTGGCCTAAGCCCATGGATCCAGCCTGTCTAGGTCCCTCTGCAGAGCGTTCCTACCCTCCAGCAAATCAGCACTCCCACCAAACTGGGTGCCACCTGCAAATTTACTGAGGCTGCTCTCAATCCCCTCATCCTGGTCATTGATAAAAAATATTGAACAGCACTGAGCCCAACACTGAGGCCTGGGGAACACCTCTTACCAGACCAGATTATAGGTAAGCAATTTAACAGGAAAGATGGTGAAGGTCCCAGAAGTAATTATAATGTGTGCTACATACTGCTGAGGTTGACAAGAATTGCAAATATTCACATAGGACTTTTGGACCTGAGCCTATTTTCATCATTGAAAATTAGCACCAAGTCCATAGCAATCAGAATTTACATCTTTGGTCATCAGAGCTGCTGCAGAGAGATGTGGGAGATACTGAATATAAAAATAAAGGAAAGGCAATAGTGAGAATTATCATTTTTTCATGCACTACAAATCACCCACTCTCATTTAAAAGCACTATTCCACAAAAATAATTCCTCACCTTTGGGTTAAACTATCTATGGAGAAAGAGATACAGTAGGACTAAACATCTCTAGCCAAATAGGTCATTTGTAAGGTCCACAAAATTTCAGAAACAAAGTTTAGAACTTTCATTTTCAGACACATAATCTTTGGATTATGCATGTGAAAATGTGGTGTAATATCTACCTGACTGGTAAATTCATTCTTGCTGTAAATCTTTGAATCAAGGAATATTTTCCACCCTGCTACAGACGTAGCTTTATGTCCAGAAAACAAATCTGGCAGAGGTGCACTTGCCAACAGATCTTAAAAAGTTCCAGTTCTTTGATTAAACACATCTATTCCTGCAGAGTTCAGTAAATGCGTGAATGGAGCATGTGACAAGTTGTTGGCAGTGTATTTATTTCTACAACACTCTGTAAATCTTGTCTAGGCTGCCTGCATCCTCTCATTTTCTTGTCTCTATTACAGTTCTTCAGCACAGCAAGTCTGTGCCCTTCTTGGGAACTGAGGTGTTTGGGGCCTGCTGCCCTTAACTTCTAAGTGAGATGTGCAATGATTGCCCCAAAACACACTGCCTCTTGTGTCATATTACTTAAATATTTTTTGGTGCTCAACCAGAAACTTGCAAGGAGTGCCTCTGCCATGTAGATCTCACAGAAAGTATTGACATCGCTAGAAAGGAGAACAGGAGAGGAGTGGAGGTGATGCAAATCTCTAAACTCAAAAACGTCTGAGAAAGACAGTCAAGGTTATGGATGAAGTTTCCTAGGGAGTCACTTTTCACTGTCATATGAATTTTCTGACAGGAAGATACACCCTTAATGAAAAATGCCACATTGTCATTATGATCTGACTTAGAAACAAATAAAACTGCAAATTAGGCAAGACAGCTTAAAGGTGAAAAATTACCCTCTGGCCCTGAAATTCCAGGTTTATTTCCTGCAGGAAGAGGTAAAGCCACCAACAAAGAGCAAACATTTTCCTTTAAGGTTGCATGGACAATGGGACCTGCAGAACAATGTATGTCAGCTGTTCATGGTACTAGAATAATAAATATGAATTGACACCCAAGTTAAAAATCAAGGAAGGGCAAAAACTCATTTGTACAAAGTTTAGCCCGTTGTACAGTAGCGGAGAGCTGGATGAAGAGCATTCAAATGCTTTGGATAAATCACAGAAACAGACAGAAAAAAATAGGGCAAAATTGAACTAGGACCAGTAAAAAGTGATGCTGGAGTTTTAACTGATCAAGCACAGGAAGCATGTGGCTAAACAGCAGTTCTCCAGAAACATGTTTAGGGGTTACTGGATCAGAGCCAACAAAGCTCTGCAGGCAAGAAAAGAGAAAACATAATGCTAGAAGAGATAAACAGGGTTTGCAGCCTGCAAAACACACAGAACAACCCCCCTGCTCTCTGAAGTGTCAGTAGGGTTTCACAGGAACTCTGCATCCTCTTCAAGAGTGGATGGATCCGAGCAGGAATGGGATGAAGATTCTGGGAGGTTCCAGACACATCTATTAAAAGTAAAGACTACAGCAAACACCACAAAGCACCATAAATAACTGCCACAAAAGAAAGAGCAGCTACACAACCTCCATCACTGATTGCCCCTCAGAATGGATTGGGCAAACATGCCACAGGAAAGTATCCAGCTGTTCCACACAGACTGCTGTAACTCCATATACACAGGAGGGACACCTTCCAGCCCAATTTTTAAGGGATTCTGTATACCATGGAATTGGAGGAGAACCCCCCTGGAAAGGAGTCAAGGGGATTCACTGCTTTCTCTCTAACATTACACACACTTCCTTCCCTCTCTTTAAGGTCATTCTTACCTTCATATTCAGAGCACCTTTTGGGTTGGAAAAGATCACTGAACATCATTTTCAGTGCTCAGTTTGGCTTGGCACACCTGTAGAATAGGTGCACATGTTTAGACCTGATTGTTTCCAGCATTCTGGGGCTGCATCCCGTTTACTCTATCGTCAGTACAATTCTGAGACCTTTCCTTTATTCAGGAATAAAGGATATCAATGACTGATATTGCTTTGGGCTGGCTTGGCTACACATATGAGCATCTCTGCCTTGTGCTGCATCATTCTCCATCCCCATGCTTCCTCCCTTGGAATTCCACTGGCATCATCCCCAGCCCTGCACCAGGCTGCTACAAACACTTCTCTGCTTTAGGAGCTCTCCCTTTCATAGCTAAGGCAGATACACTACTAAAAAGGATCTCTGCTGCCCTCTTTCACTACTTTTAGTCCAGCTGAATACGGCAGAGCAGACAGAGAGAGAGAAGCCAGCATTTCAGGGAGAGGAGAGAGGCAGTAATAACATTGGAGAGACATCAGGCACTCAAATGGAGATGGCTAGAGAGTATCAAGCAGACAACTTAGGGTGTTTATCCCTGCTAGAGAAATAAACTTGAACTGAAAACAAGCTCAGACCAAGATTTCATCTATTCTACTGATCTGGATCACAGTAAAAATCTTACAGATTTCAAGCTGAAGCAAAGCCAGCTTCAGTCACAGCTAGACCCAACCCCAAAAATGAGCAAGACAAATTTCTGTTTCATTTCCTTGATACTTGATCAGTGATGTGTAAGGTGAATGCCAGACAAGATCCTAGAATCAGGATCTCAGCTAGAAAACAGAGAAGTTGGGAGAATGAAGATTTCCATTGCCAAATTAAAGGAAAAGAAAAAAAACCACCACAGCCTAGTATGGCACTGGTGTCAGTAAGAAATCACTGACGTGATTGTGCCTGAGGCTTAAGCTAAGACCCCTACCAAGACAATCTCAGCATCAATTAACAGAAGTGACAAACACTCACATGAAGGAACTTTTTACAGTCATTGTTTTGCCTTCACTGTCAACGTAGAAGGATTAACAGAAATATCATTGTCTGCACATAAGGGCAAATATTAGGACTACCCTACCCAAGGCCCACAAGGACTTGTTCAGCACTAGGTAACTGGACAATAAAATGCCAAGAAACTCAAGAAAATGTGATTAGGACAGAATCACAACACATCCATGTCTGGAGGAATGCTGATAGTTCTGATTGCCCCACCTGGAAAAGGGTCCAAGAGAACGAAGAAGGAGCAAAAAGGAAAACCAGTTCCAGACCACAGGAGGAGACACTCAGAGTAGGAAGGCAGTAATGTTGAGGGTGGAAAATTTATATCTAAATAAGACATAGCAAATTTTAAATCATGAAGGGAACACAGGAGGCAAATATGCGAGACATAATTTTTCACAACAAAGCTCCAAAAGAGCCACATAACACTAGGCAGGTCAAAATCCTAGCAAAAGGAGTAAAATTTCAACTGCTCTCTACTAAATTGAGGATGGCACTGAACAAAAGGAGGCTATGGAGACAAGAGAGTGGTTTGGGAAGGAAAAGAACAGCTTCTTCAAGAATAGTCTTAGTTTCAACATGACAGAACGGAAACTACAAGGTCAAATTGTCCATTATACTGAGTATTTTGAGTAATGCAGAGAACACACAGGTGAGAAAGAAGCAAAAATTTTAAAAATCAAGAATTTTCCCCTTCTGCAGGGACCACCCTAACTACTCAATTTCCCTAGCCCCGACTCTAGTATTTGGGAATAGTCAAAACTCCTCTGCATACACCACATCCTGTTGGTTGTACTACAGGCTGAGACAAGAGGCAACACTGTGGTTCCACAGTGAATTGCCTGATGGGCATCTCCAGCAGTTTCAGTAGGCAGCACAAAGTGGCCTAAGCAGAGCAGAGAATTCAGATCCAGTAACCTAAGTCACCTTTGTTCTTTCTGTCACTAGCTCCAAGCACAAAACACCAGTTGGACTCAGCTGCTGGTTTTAATTTAAAACATACGCAGATTTTGCTGAATATTATCAAGTGGAGCTTTGAAAAGGGAGATGAAAAAACACCTTCTATAAGTCCCATGTTAAAAGTTGGGGTTTTTTCCTCTTGGAACAGGTCTGAAACACTGTCAGCTCCAGGACCTAATCTACTCTCTTGGGCTAGGGGAGGTTATCAGACAGACCTCAAGAAAGTACAGTAACTCCTGGAGTTACAGAGGCCCTCTAACACTATTGTAACTAAATATGATTTACCACTACAGATAGTGTACCACAATGCATGAGGTAGCTTAGCAGATGCAATCCAACAGTGCTTTTACCATAAAGAATTTTTTTTTTTAAATGCCTAAAGGTCTCATGACAACCTAAAACACAGCATCAGCCTAAGTGAACTAGAGATTTATGTTCCCTTTGGCATGTAATAGGCAAAGATATTCTGATCTAGTGCCCTGAGCATGGGCAAGGCAGCTCTGCTTCTGCTGGGCAGTGATGCCAGGCAGGAGCCAGGCACGGCGTCTCAGAGCCAGCTTTGTGCCCTCCCAAGGATTTCCCTGAAAATAAGGCACACTGCTGCAGTCTTCAACCCCAACAACCTGCAGCCTAAAGTTTGAGCAAGAGGGGGTTTGGCTGGGGCTGGAAGGACGTGATCATCTCAATTAGGAAAATCGAACATACCTGGCAAGAAAGAATAATGCTGCAGCGCAGCCTTCAAGACAGATTTTTTTCAAGGGAGGAGAAGGAAAACAGCCATGAATCAGTAGGAGAAATATGACTTTAAACCCCTAACAAAGGGGAACAGATGGGACCATAGCAAAGTGCTCAAAAACTTGAACTGGAATAGCTGACTCTTAATAAAACCTCTCCAAATATGAAAGCTCCTCAGACATCTGCAATTAAATCCCCTATTAATCCTGACTATATTTTAAAGGCAGTCGAGCCAGGCTACTAATAGTGCTATGGACAGACTGGAAACTATACCAGGTGGACAGAGATGGTGAAACAGGAATGAAAAGAGCCAAAATACCGACTTAAAACCTAGGATGACGGGGCTGTCTTTTCCACCTCTGTCTCCACATAATTAAGATCCTCCTGTAGGCTTTATCTCTGTGCTGGAGGGGGCTAGGACTTCAGCATTTCTGACTCACCCTGATTTTTTACATGCTCAGAGGAATGAAGATAGGGAAAGTATCACCACTTCTGTATTATGGAAACCTTGCAATTAATAATTGAGAATCTTTTTATCTCCCTCTTCCTTTTTCTTTCAGAACTAGAGTGCTCTCTTCAGCTTGTTAAGCTTAGTTCACTCCCACTGATAATTCACTAGAGATCATAATTTATGGACAATTGAAGCTGCAGAAACATCTCTTAGAAGGAATAGAGCAGATCCATAGCAACAATTCTTCAGGGGAATATTAATCCCCAGCTTTATGTAGTGCTAAGTGTACAATAGTAATCAGAACTTGAGTAGAAGCTGCTAATCATTGAGGGAAAAGGCTGTATAAAGAATTCATAATGGAATTAGCCTGCGGCAAACAAAGAAAGACAAAATTAAATCAGCCATCAAATTGCACCAAGGAATTTTAATTTACAGGTTAATGTAGGATTATGTAACTAATCACAGCTAACATTTTCAATGAACAACCAATAAAATTCAGCTCTTTTTTTATTCCTGCTAATGGTATTCCAATAACACACTTTTATCACCATATAATGTGTTAAGAATGATTTTCAAAAATTCTAAAAATCTTCCAAAAAGCATTATGACTGAGCAATCAATGCAAAATGCTGGCTTTAAGTTAATTAGCATAAATATACATCTAGATGATCTACTGTTTGTTTCAATCCAATACAATAAAGTTCCTTGGAGTCTGCATGGGACAGATTTACATAACCAAATGTGCATAACTGTAGCCTTAAAATATATGCATGACTTCCAAAGAGGGAGATACAGCAATACAGAAAGCCTCCAAATTAAATAAGTCAAACAACTTCTGAGTACTAAAGTGCACCAGCTAATTCTAAATAAAACCCTTATTATAGTTTTTTCTATCAATACAGCATATATATCCCTATGACATACGCACAAAGGATTGCTCTAACAGAGTTTGTGCTGTTTATAATATGAACATCATAAAAAAGAATAAGGTTTCTGGGATAAAGAAGTTGATTTGCTTCCCCTAGAGAAAAAAACAAAGACCTTGTGTTTGACCCAGTTATATTTTGATATTGGCCAATGCAAGGAGATTTTAAAAAAAAATAAAAGACAGAAAGAAAGGAAAACCTCTCTGCCCAAGAACATGTATTAAAAAAACACTAGGTACCGTATGCTAATACATAGAAAAGACTCACATAACTCTTTGCACGTTTTTAAAGGGAAACACCAAAATTATACCGCATGCTTCAAAACACATCAGCTTAATCAAAAAGATCTTTTTTGCAACATATGGCAGCATGAAAATTTTTATAAATGGAGTAAAAAGCACTTTCATAAGCTTTACTTCACTTAAGAGGAATGCTGGGAAGAAAGGCAACAGCATTCTTCCTGCATATGTTTTCCTTGTTCTGAACAATGTGGGAAAACCTCATTTTACTTTAATCTAACAGTTCATTTTATGGAAGCAGCAACATTCTGCCCATTTATTAGCACAGAGGGTTTGGGGTTGTGGGTTGTTTTTTTTTCCCCCTTCCTTTTATAAAGTCTAATTTTAAGATGCACACTTCCAAAAAACATTATGGTGTCAATTGCACTACCCTTCAGCAATCCTGTAATAACTTTATTCAACCATTTCTAATTATAATTATATTTTCAATTCCTTTTAGCTATAGAAACTCTTTATCAATCAGAGCACAAGACAGAAAATTACTTTATTACAGCTACAGCTCGTTAGTCTGAGTGCTCTTAATGAAGCAGCCTCATAATCAGATGAAAATCATGCTGAAGAAAACTTGCATCATTAGTCTGGGCCTTAATTACCAAGAAATATAGTCACTAACAATGATACTCCATTTCATGATACGGTGCATGCACCTTCTACAGTACTTGCAATTAATAATTCCGCAGACTGCTACAGAATCTTTCTATTTATTCATAACAATGGAGGGGAAAAATTTCTAAATTTAATTGAGCGGCTCCAAATGCACTCTCTCACTCTCTCCTGCTCAGATTAAAATGTCAAAAGGCTAATATTCTATCTTACAATAATTCATCATTTTAATTACATATTTTATGTGTGTGGAATGTCCTTTTTATTTTTTCTCCTCTTGATCATTTAGGGCGACATTTTGGGGGGACATATGTATGGGAAAAAATCTTTCCTTGTATGTTGGTGGACCACGCCACACAGAGTTGCAATAAAGAGAAGAAAAAAGCATTTATTTTCCTTGCCTGTGAACGAGGATAAGCTTCAGACATAAGCACAAGACATTAATTTAAATTAGTGTCCTTCATCCAGCACACTTATCAGAGCAGATGGAAAGATTCTTGAGCGAGGAATACGCTGATCCCTAAAATCCTTTATGAATATGATCCATCGTAGGGTTAGTAACTTCTATGCACAAGCCTCTCCTAATCCATTGCATTTTCTGTATTCTTTCAGCGTGAATGCTCCTCTGATGTCTCCAGTAAGCTTCCTGCACATGAGAGCAAGAGGAAATGCTGTACGAGTCCCCCCCATCCAGCTAACGGACCCGCTAAAAGATCAGATCACAATCCTCCACACCGAACACCTGGAGGATATTTCGCTCTAATTTGCAGCATGGAAAATGATTCCACAGACATCAGCGGGAGCGTTCACACTTCGCAGTAGTGTCCCTGAGATCTGTGCCTGCTCCAGCCTTCTCCCTCCCGTGCCTGGTCACCACTGAAGACCGACAGGTTCCCGTGGGTGAAGAGGAACTCCTGTTTTCCAGCGGATTAACTGAGGCAGGGAGCAGGTCCTGCTGCTCTGCTGGCTGCAAAGCTGCACTTGGGAAACTGGGGGTTCCACTCCGCATCAAAAATACCTGACATTATGATTTTTGTGAAGTGCCCAGTCCTTGGCTGCTCAGCTGCATTGGAGCAGAAGAGCTCTGGGGTTGTTACCGAACCTGCGATTAATCTCAAGGGCGTAAGATAAATAACTCCCTTGCACCATTGAATTTTCTAGCACTCACACGGTGCTGTGCTTTCATGAAAGCGCTTCAAACAACAACTACCCATTAGACGGGCTAGATGAACTTGCTGTAAATGTATTCAGCATATCCTGCTTCCTGGCACTGAGCTGCACAAGGCACCCTGCTGAATGATTTGCTGCATCTTCCCATGATCTTTGACAAATCACCGGCATCTTTCGAAGCCTTTTATGTCCCCTCCCAATACAGAAAATGAGCTCCCTTCTCCTGAAATAGAAAGTAAGAAGCTCCCTGCTCTGTTTTTGCTACCTCACATATGTGGCACAGTTGAGGGCTAGTAAGCAAAAGAAGGAAAAATGAAAATCAGCTTAAAGTTCTGTAAAACAAATCTGTAAGTAGATGGAATGAATAAATAAATTAAACAAACAAAAAGGCTTTCTGCCCAGTCTCTCCTGCAACTCTTATTTTCCTACCGTCCCGCCACACCTCAGTATTTTTTATTTTAGCAGAATTTCTTTTACGTAATTGCCTCAAGAATTTGCATCTGGCACCAGCAGCCGACAGAGACAGGAGAGTGACAAGATGGACTGTTGTGGCAATGCCTATATTCCTACTACATTCCTAAGCTGTGCTTTTTGGCATTGAATATGGCAAAAATAAAAGACAGCATATTTAGAAACGTGAGAACTGGAAAAAATATTCTTAAACCTTACAGTGCCTTCTAAAACAGCAGAATAAAATTAATTTATAGTATGTCCATAGCTGGCCAAAAACCAGGGGCTCACAGTAAACCAAAAGGGGTAAAAAACTGGCTCTGAAAGCGATTCTGAGGTTTTGGCTCTGTCCAACAAGCACACTTATAAACTTCTTGTATAACTTACTGGCAAGAGAGCAGCATCAGACTGACCTCCACTTGCATCACAGAAATTACACACTCATTGTCTTTGAGGGGAAAATGTTCTTATGGTACCATATTAATATCCTTTGTGGGCTGGGTCATGAATCAGCATTGGCAGCCACCTCCGAAGCCGCCTGCCTGCCAGCCTTCCCAGCTGGAAAACTGGTAACGCAGGAGAGATGTATACATAAGGGAAGTGATGGTTTCCCAATTCCGAATTGATTTGCACACGAATAAAGCGCCCCAACGTGCCAAAAAAAAAAAAACCTGGTCCAACGAAGGTATGGGAGGGTGAGCGCTCCCAGCGCGGGCTCGCAGCGAATGCCAGCGAGGATGGGTTTGCGCACCCCCAGCCCACGCTGGCAGCCCCGCAGTGCCCCGCACTGCTTCTTGCCATACTTCCACGGGGGGAATAAGTTTGGTCAGGCTAAAATTGGGATTTTTTTTTTTTTTTTTAATTCTTCACACACACACACCCAACCCTTTTCCTGCGGCGTGCCCGTGCGGAGGAGGCGCAGGCAGAGGAGGCGGCGCTGTCCCGGGCCTTGCGCCCTCTGCCGGCCACCTGCCGCAGCTGCACCGAGCTGGGGGACGCGGGTTCGAGCCCCGGCTCCGCCCTCTCACCCTGACCTGCGCTTCCCGAATAATCAAAAACCACGAGTAATAAACCACTCAGGGTACGGCTCTCAACCCCCACCTAAAAGCATCAAACAACCGGTACAAGCAATAATTTGCGTCTGACTGTGCCAGCTATGAAAAGGTAAGAAACCGCTTTGGTAGGGGCAGGTGACCGATTGTCCCCAGCCCACCTTCCCTGGCAGGGGGAGCATCACGGCCGGGTTTCAGCACGGGTGGGTGGCAGACCCGGACCCTGAAAATCCTCCCAGACCATCCAAAGCTTGGAGCAGTGGTGCCACAGCTTTCGAGCACTATTGTAACCTCAGGCACAAGACGCCATAGACGGCCAGACCTCCGGGACTTAAACCAGGAGAAGGACATGCACTGACCAGCACAGAGAGGAATTACTGTATTTTACCTGTCCAGGTGTTTTCTGTAGTTCAAGCCTTGGCTTCACAGCTCGCATCCCTGAGCTACAGTTCGGTGATTAGATCAGTCTTAAGTCAGCATTTCTTCACATTTTATCTTCTTAATTCTTGTTCCAAGTGACAGTTGTGTTTGCTTACTCCTCCTCTTCTTCCCCCACAAAGACTTGTCCCAATCTTAGAAATTAATCCCTCAAGGAGAAAACAGGATTAGACTGGCAAAGCCATGGTTTTGGTAGTAGAATAGCTGTGTTTTCCCAAACACTCATAAATCCAACCTGCAGGTACAAGGCATTGGTCTGAGCTGCCACCCAGCTGTTCCAAACGAGCACCATGCTGCCCAGGTTCCTTGGCCATGCACTCCCTGTGAACAGCCGGGGGAGAAGCTCCAGCAAAACACAGGGAAACTCCAGACATGGAGCCAGACTGCTGCAGCAGTAGGAAAGACAATTTTTCCTCAAGTAAAGACATGCCAAGTCTCTTGGTTCCTGTGCCTCTCACTGAAATTGCCTGCTATAAAATCCAGGTGGAATGTAAAATGCAGTTTAAAAAAAAAAAAAAAAAAAAGACTAAACCAAGACAAACAGGATTTCCTGACTTTTCCTTGAGAAAATAGGTAGGGCTGCACACAGGGTCCTTTTCTAGGCAGAGATTACAGGTGAAGGGCATGGTCACCTAGATGGAGAGCAATAGGCAGCTAAGAGAACATGAAGGAGTGACAGTTTTATGGGAAAAAGAGGTCAGACATAAGACATCTTGAAGAAATTACAGTACAGCTGTACTGTGTGACAGTCTTCAGTCGTTGTATAGATACAATCCACTTCCACATAACCCACTACACCTTTAGTGAAGGTATAGCAGCAGACCCACGTGAGATGCCTGCACTTCCCATAGGAAGACGACTCTTATCCCCATGCCAATTTTGCACTTGACCTCAAAGCACCCCTGCCTGCTCAAAGACTGTAGGAGACCTCACAGAGACCAGGGCAGGGGAAGGATGGGCCTGGAGGGATCTCTAGGTCTGCCCAGTTCTGGACAAACTCCCTGCCTTCTCAGGCCAGAGGGCATGGCTGCTCTCCTCTGCCTCCTCCCAGATGATGGCCACGTTCACTCAGGCTGTGAGCACAAGAGGGAAGTGCAAAACTCATCTACAGTGATCCCCAACCTGGCAAGGGGCCCTTACCTCTCCCTCTCTCCAGCCTGCAAGAGGCATTGCACACAGGGGTTGCAACTGGCCACAAAGACCAGTTGACCACCAACAAGGCACACAGTGTCTTCTCCTACACCACCATTCCCCTACCTCCTCTCTTCCCTGCATCCAGGGAGAAGGGCGCCATTGTGGGATTTTTTTTTTTTTTTTTTTTTGGTGGTGGTGAGGTAGTATTTTTGCTTGTATGTTTTCCCAAGCCAGTGGGCAAGAGGGTGAGGCAAGCCCGTGCAGGTGTGCAGCAGCACTGTTGTGAGCTCCCATCAGCCCAAGTGGCACATTGCCTGGGGACACTGACGAAATACTTGGGCTTCCACTTGATTGCAGAAAATGCCCCTGAAATTGCCAGGTCAGGAGGAAAGATGCAGTGCAGGAGGTGACAAACAGACAGCAAAACCCTAAAAGACCGGGCAAAATCCATGACCTTTCCTGTTCCTATACCGGTGCCCATGAGCCAGGAAACCCACCTCACACCCTTCAACGACCAGAGATGGAGTGCACAGATACTGAAAGTTCGTCAGCTTTTCCTTCACAAGCATCGACAGAATCACCCCCAAACTATACCTTCCAAGCACTTTCAAGACTCCTGCCATATGAAAACATTTGGGAGTTTTTTGCTGCTGTTGGATGATTGTTTTTTCCCCCCCTTCTTATACGATGACGTGGTTTATCTTATTTGCTCAATGGGATCACTGCCTTTCCACTGAAGAGCCTATTTTAAATATCAACAGAGGTTGGTATTTTAAGAGTTATTTAAAATGTCACCAGTCACAGAATGTTTAATTATTGCAAACATCTTTCAAAAAATTCCACCGTGGGTTTCTTGCGCCAAGTGATTTATTTTGGATATAATTTCTCTTTAATTAATAGGGGATTTAGCTCTGACCTGGAGGGTGTGAGAACCAGCAGAGGAGCTGGAGTTGAGTTGAGTTAACATTAAACCTGCTTGTGCCTGTTGGAGGCAGAGAAGGAAAAAAACCCAACAAATCGGGCTGGCACTTATTCAGGTGCTGCTGCTACCCAGCAATATTCTCATGTTGATTGCAATGGAAAAATTGTAAAGGCAAACAAAACTTGGGGGAAAAAATTAATCACCAGAATATGAACACTGTGCTTTGTTATTTATTTTAACTATGTATATAATTTGCTATAGAGTATAATTACCCCTAATTTCAGCTGAGATAATATCTGGGCCACTCTTTGTTATTCATATAAGCTCAGAGAGAAGTTTCTCAATCAGTCTGGCCTGAATTTCCTTGCACCTTGAGAACAATTGGAATCAAGGAGTAAAAGGCTATTTTGGGAGGGGCAAAAAAAAAACAAACAAAAAAACACCTCCTAAAAAAAAATTACTAAATTGGAAAATGCTTAATCTATGCTGCTCAAAACACCAGGTTACATCAGAACTGACTTTAATATCCTGTAAAAATCTCTCAGTATGACGCACATACAGCTGTCTAATATTGCTGCTTAAAATGCCTCCGCATTAAATAAGATTCTATGCTGTAAAATTTTGCAAGGTGATAAAACAAAAAAATGATATAATAAATATAAACCATCTGCAATTTTTAACAAGCCATTTGGAAATGGATTTAATTTATATTTAGAATTGTTTTGAAGTGTTCTCTTTTTTGAAAATGTCCCAGTTACAGTATATTAGGTTTTCAGTAGAAAGATTAAAAGAGCTGACGCACAAATAAACACACATGCACACCCAGAGCAATTTCCAGAGCTATGAGAGCATTTGATTCTTCAAGGATACTACAGCTGGCTTTTAGTCACATAAAAAGGGTTAGTGTGTGCAATCGGCAGCTCTGGAAAATGGATTCATGAACACAAAAATGCATTAAAACAACATTAAGATTTTGGCAACAACCAACATAAGCCAGGAAACTGAGCTTCAGGCTGAACTCACATCCTCAGCTCCTTGCAGGGTGCTGGCTGAAAGGGTTGGTCGTATTCTGGAGGAGGGGAAAGCCCATCCTGGGGCTTCTAAACATCACAGCAGAGACACCCAGGGGAGCCAGGACTCAACACAGTCAGGGCAGAAGAGAGAATGATGCTTTTTGGTATGACCTAGCTCCCGTGGCATTATCTCCCTTAACAGACTCACATCTTATGTCATAGGTCTGTTCAGCCTGGCATCTCCACTGAAAAAGCTTTCCACTTAACTCCTTCATATTACTTCTGCTGCCTTGCACTCCTACCTCTGCTGCACAGGAGGCTCCCAAGTGCTTCCTGAGCATTTGTTTCCAGCAAACCTCCAATGCCAGCAAAACAGGGATGAGCCAGCACTGTTCAAGGATCTCAAAATTGTAAAGAGCTTTGTATGCCCTTGCACTACTGCCCAGCACCATGGGCTCCCTTCCCTCTCAGCTTGCCATCAGCTGCACATTAACCCTCCAAAGCTTAACTCAGTCCGTGGGAGACTGGTATTTCCCTTTTTGAACTCACAGTTCAGCAATCCCAGAAGTCACAGAATGTTTTTATTCTGAGGGATCCCACTCCTAAAAGAACTGATGGTTTTGGCTATTGTTGCATCCTATTAGTATCCTCTCTACAAATCCCTTCTGAAAATTAAAAATATTTTTTTCGCCCAGAATATGGATGGTGATATATTACAAAAAAAAATATTTAAAAATTTAAAAAAAAAAGAAGGGCATTTTGTGCCAGACCAAGCAGGCAATGTATAAAAAGGATGGGACTGCAACCATTTTACTTCTTTTGCCATTCTTTCTCCCAGTAGAGCAACATCTCTACCAGGAAGAGCTACAAAGTATGAGAAAGCTACTTTTTAAAATAACAGGCATTATCATGTCTACTAATAAATATCTGAATGGTCATTTGTTTAATTTTAAATCATTCACTCTATCAAGAAGCAAATGCACTATTGACCAGATATCAAATGTAACTCTTCTGCCTGAAAAGAGCTACTGAAAATGTTAAGTTCATCATCATTAAGAAAAAAAATTCTTCTATTGGACTTTCTCTGTCTATTTTATCATTTAATTACCTGGTGCTAACATCTGATCAATGACATCAAAGTTTGAAAACTTTGTCAGGGATTTTTCAGAGATGCATCTCTGGACAGAAAACTGCATTTACAAGCCCAGCATTTTGCCCTTTTTGGCACCTAATTGCCTTCCTGCACCAATTAATGTATAGCTAACAGAAATCTACTCTCTTTGCTGTAGGATGCACAAACCAGATTCTCTATGCCCTCTCTTGTGTGCTCCTTCACAGCTTCTCTGTTAGCATCATCACAGCTCACTCTCTGCTTGAGTATTCGAGTTTCTTACTTGTTTTGGTTTTTCTTTCCTCCACAGAAACTCTTCACTGCTCATGCACCCTCAGGAATGTCAGGACTCTGAAATCTAATTATAAACTTGTATTTATATTTTCACCTTGCAGTTTTCAAGCTGTGAGGGAGAGGAAGAATTCCTTTCTACCTCTGAAATTGTGAAGTTCTGCCAAAAATATTTACACAGCTGGCATCTCACCCCCAATGCATAAGATGGGGCAGTCATCACCAAGTAATTCCTCTGCTCCATTTTCTTATTTCTGGGGACTTTGTGGTTTCTGTACTGAAAAAAAAAATATATATTAGAAACAAACAGAAGAACTTAATATCTCATTTGTATCTACTTCCTCTCTCAGTCTTCACTCACGCAGCCAAGGAGAAAGGAAACTGTGTTTCCAGAACAGAGGAAGGATTTAGATGGTAAACCATCATCCTCTGGCTGTTTTCTGGATTACTTGGTTCCAGATAAGAATGCATGCCAAAGAAAGACTAGCTGCCCAGGGAGCTGGAGCTCTTCAAACAGAAAAGACACTGGAATGGCAAAATGACAAGACATTTCCAGCTGGAAGTTAGCCTTACAAATAACAGTTTCTCATGTGTTCCCTAACTGCCTATTTTCAGCATCAAAATTCCCCAGAAGCAGTGATGTTAAGATACCCACAGTGTCAAAAGAAGAATTTTAGACAAGCAGAAAAAAAAAAAGGAGAAAGTTAAAGTGATAAAACTCCTAGAGGAATTAAAAAACTGCTTTGGGGGAGATTGCTTTCCCCTCTGGGTTTCCCACATCCTCTTAACAAGGACTGGAGAAGAGAGAAACTCCTATATTAGGAAACTATTTTATCCTTTTTTTTCAGATCTTTGGAGGCACACAGAGAGCATGTTCCAAATAACAAACAAAATCACAGCTCTTTTAGAAAAGGTACAACCACCACCATCAGGGCACAGAGAAGGTTTGGAGGTCAACCTAAACCTATTCTGAATAATGGACCAAGATAAGGCACGATGCTGTTTTCAAAGCAGGATTTTTTTCCTTTGTCATTAAAAAAACGACCAGAAAACCCCACAAAAAACCAACAAACAAACCAAAAAATAAAACCCAACAAAACATCAGTTACAGGGTTTGACTTCAGAGTTCAGCACAGAACTAGGTCTCCTTCAAAGGCCCTGGAGGGACTCCAGCTGAACTTGCTCCAGGGGGCACATCTGCAAATCCACATTGCCCATGAGAGAAATGTTGTTCAGGGGAACACACATGACTGATTTGCTCACACAGTTTGGGGTGTTTGCATGCCCAGCTCTGCAGGTGTTTTATGTTGGGAGACAAGAAAAAGCCCAAGCCTGCATCCACCAGTAGTAATACCTCCACAATAAAGAAACTGATACTTTTCCCTTGCAGTCTAAAAATCTCATTTCTAGAACACACTCACTGTGTGTCAGTTAAGCTCAGGCAAGACTGGAGTGCAGCCTTTTGTGGCCCAGCTCTCGTTCAGTACTAATTCAGTGGGGCTGCTGAGAGTCCACTGGACAGTCACCCAAAACTGGGATAGTAACCCAAAACTGGGATAGTCACCCAAATTGTCACAGATCCAGGCTCTGCTCAGGGACAAGTGGGGAAGCTGCAGTCGACTGCAAAAACAAAATGGGGAGAGATTGCTTATTACCTGCCTCTACATTCTTAATTTACAGTGTATTGCATTGTAGAACACTCTAAAGTCCATTGATGGACTGTTGCACAGGTCAGAGCAAAAAAAAAAAAAGGCATTTCAGGACTTCCTCTTTTCCAACACATGAAGGATGCTCCTTTGCCTTTCCCCACCCTGGGCTCAGATCCAATAATGTATTATTCCTCTTCTTCTGCTCCTTTCTCCTCCTCTACATCTGCTACTGGTGTTTTTCTCCTTCATGCTGCACTAGAGGCAGAGGATGTTGATGAGGTGATAGTTGGGGCTATTCTAGCGAAGAAGCTTTTCAGATAATTTCTCTTAACCTTGATATTCCAACTGTTCTTTTTAATACAAAATACAGATCTAGTTGCCCATATATCAGCATGCATTTTAGTAGTCACTGGAAAAGTCTGAGAGGTAGGAATATTTGACAGGACCCCTGATTTCACTCTCTCTCTCACACTTTCTCTCAAGAAAAGTTACTTGCAATCATTATCTTTGCTCTAAGAGTGCACATGTCTAATGGGCAGCGAAGACTGCAGCAGAAAAAACAAAAGGTAAATTTCAGTAAAAGCATTATTACAAAATCTAGTCAAGCATTGTAAATAGAACTGCCATATTATTATTGAGAAAAGGTGTAGTGCCCATGCAAACTACATATTTGATTAGGATCTGAACTCTTTGCTGAACCATGAATCTGAAATAATTTAGGTGATACATATAAATTTAATTTCTTTGTTCAACATTCCACATCTGAAACGATGCACTGCAAATGTGCAGCTCTCACTGAAGTCTGCAAAATGAGTCTTCTTATAACTCGCCTATACTGTGTGGAAATAATCTGAAATAATCTTAAAGGAAAAGGAATAAACCTATTTTAAAAACAGCTGAGTCCTTTAGATCGTATACCATAACCAATTTATGGAGATAAATGGAATTCAATATTAAGGAAATACTGGGTTTTTCCCCTCCTGTGGAAAATTTAAATGCAGAAAGAAAAGGAAAGAAAGAGAGAAAGAGAGAAAGAGAGAAAGGAAGAAAGGAAGAAAGGAAGAAAGGAAGAAAGAAAGAAAGAAAGAAAGAAAGAAGGAAAGAAAAGTGGTAAGATACAAGTAACACTTGCTTATTGTTTCTATATCAGTGCCTGCTAGAGGTACTGCCCCTTGTTTTTCCTGGCCCAAGCAAAAGGCAAGCTGATTGTGGAAATGACTCATTCTGTCTCTATAATGGAGATACACCAGCTATTGGACATCTTTATTTCTCATTCATTAAATGAATCCAGTGTCTACTGCTGTGATAGCCATCAACAGACACAGACGAGGGAAAAAAAAAAAAGGGGGGAAAGAGCAAGAAGGGGAATACAAATGAATATTATAGACTACTGTATGGGCCCTATTACTAAAAATGAATACAAAATACTCTAAAAAAATACATTAAGCTGGTATTGGCTTACAATGAGGTCAATATTGTGATTCATTTAACTCAGGGGACAATAAATCTTGATATTGACTGAAAACATAAGTCAATATGCGTACTGTTGTGTGCATTCCATTATAAAAATAAAGGGGGGGGTAAGTGTAATGGAGAACACTTTTAGAAGAAAATTAGCTTTGTCAAAAGATTTTGTCTGGTTTTTAAATTCACCACTGCAGACCACCATAGCTGAATCCTTGGCCCTCACCTATGAGGCTGTAGGTTGTGCTGGGGCTGGTGATCCTCTCATCCCAAACACGTTGGAAAGCTCCAGCACAAATGAGAGCCTTAGAGGCCCAGAAAAGGTGACAGGCTGTAGAAGACAGTGACCTTTAAATGCTTGATCTGGTAACATTTAAGGCTATTCGTGCTATCTCCAGGGATAACTTCAATGAGAAGAAGTCAAATATAACTAAATCTTTTATACTAATATGGAAGAAAGGAGACAGAGCATCTGTCTAGATTCCTGCTGCTTTAAGTTGTGTTGAGCTGTAAGATTCCCCCCTCTCTAATTATCTGGAAAAAGGAATTATTTAAAAACAAAACAAAAACCCAAACAAAAACAAACAAAAACCGTAGAAGCCCATGTGCATGCAAAAAGAAAACTCTCACATTTTTATAAACATGACTTAAAAGCAGAGGCTGTATGGCTAATATCCATCTATTCCATGTGGCAGCTCACCTCCCACTCTGAACTCTACCAATGCAGCCTGGCACTGACACAAGACCAGGCAGAAAAACCAATAAGGTCTCACAGTCCTCATAGCTCTGAAAGGCTATAATAAAAAGCCCCATTTTTGCAGAAACATTTTGATGTCAGCAGACTGGCTGGTCCAACACATTGTTCTGCTGGAAAACTCCCATCTACACCCAAACTGGAGACAATGAGTTTACCAGCTGGTGCTGTCTGAGCACAGGTATCATTCTCTCTTGCTGCAAGGTCTTCCTTCTCTTGAAGAGCAGCCGGCCCAAGTGCCACAGGGAACCCACATGCAGCTCCAGCTGATTCCATTAGCATTCATGTACAGGACAACCTACTCTACAAACACTGAGCCTGTACAGTGGGCATTTCTTAAAAGTCAAAGAAAAAGCACTACATTGCTTTAAAGAGCCCTGCTCTTGTAAAAGCATCCCTTTTAACTGAAAGACAAAAAAAAAAACCCAAAAAACCAGAAAGTTGTGCTACTATCAGTGAAATGCTTCAACTGTAAAATTAAGTTTTCCATGAGCTACAGGGTCAATATGTGACATCCCAGGCAATTGTCTGGCCCCAAGTCACAGACCTCTGAAGTTAATCAAGGTGAAGAGCAAAACTTACTGGTTCAGCATGTGACCAGATTCAGTAAGTCAGCAACTGAGGAGGATTCCCTTTCTGACTTTAAATCCAAAGATGCTGAACCCTTACCATCACTGCCCAAATTCCCAGGAAAAGGGATGGGCAGCATATGCAGATAAGAAGAGAAAAAGACCCCACCTGCCTTTAATATTGCAAAAGGAAAATCACAGGACCAGTACAGAAGCTCTTATGCAGGCCAGGATGACACTCACCCTGTACGGGTACATGTACACATATATGCACAGACATACCTGTTAGTGACAGTAGTTCAGCACACAATCTATCTCAGGGAGAAGGGAATGTGAGTAAGGATACCTGCAGTCTGTGTTTTCTGCATAAAAGTAGTATGGCAACACGCTACAAAATAATGTAAAAGAGCAGACTACTTCTCACAGGACAAGCTTGATGTCACAGAGCCAGAATGCCACCCATGCTCATTCACAACCCTCTTCAACCTGCTTTCATCCACACTGGCTCTGGGACAGGCAGCAGCAATCAATACCCACATGCTGAGCTGTAACAACTGAGAGCACTCCTGGGTTAATGCATCTCGGAGAGAAGCCAGGAAGCTCCATGCCATTGGCATGCACAAGGTTCAGAAGTTACAGAAACAAGGACCCTGCCCAAGTAAGTGAAAAATGCCTGCAGTTGTTTAAGAAAGTGTATATCCAGGCAGGCTTAGAGACAGAGCACTGAGGCCACGTACCACAAGCCATCTAACATCATTGTTTCATTTAAATGTCTAGGAAAGAGTGGCACGCAGTAAAATTACTGCTCATTTCTTCCACCACTCCTATCTGGGTATGGGTTTAGTAATGCCTGCCTCTCTCCTAGTCCAATATATTGTCCTCATTCCAGCCAGCACAGGGTTAATTTTTGCAGTAACCAGGAGAGGATAGGCCAGTTATGGCCAGGACTCAGAGGTTATTCTATACCACCTCATGTCATGGCTGGGGCTGGCAGAAAGGGAGTCTCTTCCAGGGAGAAGGGGTCTCTTCCAGTTGGCACAGCATGGAGAGGGAACAGTTGGGTGTTGTCTGTTGTCAGAGGGTTTCCCTGGGAATTGTTCACCTCTTTCTTGTACCCTCTGTCATTATTACTGTTGCTGGGTGTTTTCTTATCTCATTGCCGTTTCCAGTAAACTGTTCTTATCTCAATATGTGAGCTTCAGCTTTTGTGCCTCCAATTCTCCTTTCAATCCTACTGCAGAGGGAACTGGGAGGGAGCAAGAGGCTCATGGTTTGGAGATTCTCAGTGAGAGCACTAAATAGGGGAGTGCCATTCCTAGACCATGACCTGTATGCTTAAAGGAAAGCAAAAGAGTGCATAGGCAATGACCTAATCAGATTTCTTGCTTTATGTGACATCCTTCTTAATATGCAGCACTGATTCATGTATCACTATGGTGCTCCTGACAAAGACAGCTCACAAGGATCTGGCCAGCAGCAGAAGCAGAGGGAAGGACGCCTCACTAATTTTAATGGATATGTCAGCACACTGTTGTCCTGCCAACCTTGTTGAATAAGCTTTCTCTCAGCAGAGAGCACATCCTTTCTGGGAAGGACGAGTCAGAGCCTTGACCAAGACCCATTTCAAACCTCAAGTCTGGCTACAAGCACTGTTGGACTCCAACAAGCCTAGATGCAGGTCTTGGTTACTTTACTGCATGTCAGCAGTTTACAGACTTGCTACAGCAACCAAAGCTTTGCCTGAAACCCACCTGAGAGGAAAACCAGCACATGCCTGTGTTTATGTCTGTACAGATATTACAGATATCACTGGCTTGGCCGCTCGCAAACAAACTCTGTGCCCTTTCATGCTGAGAGTCAAGAGCCTGGTGTCTTGCATAGAAGGTGACTTCCAGCTGAGAAGACCTTTAGGACCACTGGGCAGGAGCCAGGTGCCCTCTGGCAGCGGGGCACTGGATCAGGTGGAACTGGGATGCAGCCCCATGGCAACAGCATGCCCACACATCCACTTATGGGCAGGAGAGCTCCTCACTGCATATGGACCTTACAGTGCCTGCTGACAACTGGGAAGGAGGCTGGGATCCTAGCTCTGCTACAGCCCAGCCAAAGGACAACAGTGGGAAAGGGAGGATGAAGATAGCCACTTCCAGCTTAAAAGAGACACGTCACAAACTTTGTGCAAGCTTTGATCGTTTGAACCGGTGGCCACTCCCCTTCACTTAAAAAAAAAAAAACAACAAACAAAAAAACAACCCCAAAGACCCCTAAAATTGAACAAAGGCATAGCATGCCACTGCTTTATAAATTAAAAATACTAGAATTTGTTACCATGGAAATCTTCAGGAGCCTTTATTCTTTTCCCAAGTAAGAAGAAATCTCTTTTCTATTTTTAAAAGGCACTAATTCTTTTGGACCCAAAGCCACAGAAAGACTGCTCAGTGTGTTCAGATTTTCTCTCCCCCTGCAGTGAGTGCTGAGGAAAAGCCCCAGCCCCTGCAGCCAGGCTCTTAGCTGGCTTGGAAGTCACTCACAGTTGGTGCCAAAGTAGGTTAGTTATGAGAACACTCTTCCTGTTGCCCAGGTGTAAATCCACAGGTGTGCACCCACCACTGCTTTCATGCAGCAGGGTGACACAACAAGCCCAGACAACATTGGGAAGCCAAAGGTGAGCTCAGAGTCTGCAGGCAGAGCTCCAGCTATTAACAGATTATTGTAGGGACAAACACACACACCCTCCTTCCTTCATACCCACATGCCTGGGACTTTAATTCTTCTCCCTGGGTTTGGCCTCCCTGCTTATATCTCCATCTCACACCACACTGCCCCCTCCCCTCCTGAGGCTCTCCATAAGTCCAGAAACCAGGCACCCTGGCACAAAGCAGAGTGTTCACCCCCAGACTGTGAAAGGTTTGGGACTGTTACACATACTTCACAGCTCAGACCCAGCTCAGCATAAAACGTTCTGGTTTTCTGTCTCTTTTTTCCTTTCCCCTTTTCTGAAAGATTCCTCCAGAGATAGACAAGGAGGAAGCATTTTTGCCTCCAAGAAAGAATAAAAATTACAACCCTATCTACATAGCAAAGGATACTTTACCCCTGGGTGCAGAACAAGAAGGCTGAAAGAAATGTAAGCTAACACAAAAATTATGAGCAACTTTCGATGTGAGTAGGTCTCTGGTGTGAGACTGGCATGCAATCCTTTCTTATTTCTTCCTCCTTTCTGTTTCTAAGATGCAGATAGATATTCAGATCATATAGTGGGAAAGACAGATAAATAAATAAAGGTTTCAAGATTGCAGAATACGTACAGCTCTTTGGTTGGGACTATAACCACACAGGCAAGGATGAAGAATAAGTCCTGCAGAACAAGTAACAACAGTAAGATGAAATAGATTCAGTGCTGTGATAATTAATTAAGCTACTTCAGTTAGGGACACAGGTTGGTGCCATTTCTTGTGTAATGTATTTATAGGCATATCAGTCCAACAATGATGGAAAGGGAAACCTTGTCTGAAATACTGCTCTTCAGCAGCCAGATAAGCATACTAGAACAGCTCTCATACATGTAAGCCAGCTCTTCTCCAGCTCTCAGTTATTCTCTGCCAGCTGTTTAGTCTTCCATAAAGAATACCTACATTTTTCCCGCACTCAAATATTTTATCAAACTGCCATATAAAAGTCAATGGATATTAAAACACTGTAGTACTGTATATTCTTGCTACAGCCCTGAATTCAATTATAATCCTTCAAGACCCCAGGGAAAAGTTACAAGTGGAAACACTGTGTGCTAAAAAGATGAGAAACTATGGCATTCAGCATTTGTAAGTTTATTTCTACTACCTTTCCTCTGGAAAGCAGGTACAAATAATTTGATATTGCTTTTGTTTGGAATCTCTACTTTGCTGCTAACCACAGGTAATCTTTAGTTTGTCTTGCTTACGAGGATACCAAAAGATTCCCCTCCCTACCTAGATGCTTCTAAAGCATTAGGTTTGTGACTAAACGAGGGAGTAGATTCAAAACCCATAACGTTTGTTGCCCATACCAGTCACCAGCAACTGCATTAGAAAAGCAAATAGACAAAAAAAGAGGCTTTTTTACTTCCCCCCCCCCTTTTTTTTTATAGATACCTTTAAAGACTTTTACTTTCAGTGAATATGGGACTCGTCACTCGATGATTAATTTGCATGCTGATAGGCAGTCAGTGTAGCAGCTTTCAGATTAGGGACATTCCACTGCACACTAAAAGGCACAAAGAACAAAAAGTGAATTTCAATCTTGCCCTTCTTTTCCAGTCAGTGCATTCCCAGCCCATGTCTATTGATGAGCAGTTGGAACAATACCAAAATGCAGTGTAAGATCAATCCTGCTGTTTACTTCGCTGAGCTGAAGGAACAAAGGACAGAAGAAAGGACTTAAACCCAGCTATAGTAAAAGAGTGGGGATGAAGGATGAAAAATGTGCCTGATGGGCAGTAGCACAGAGTAAACTCATTTAGAAAATAGGGAGCTCCAGCTGAGATAAAACCAATGATGATTTGTATTTTGTACTGTATCTTCAGGGGATAAAAGCACTTCTATCAGATACCATTGGAGGCAAACTTGAAACACTGCAGTAAAATGCTATGTTCCCTACCAGGGAGAGAATAAAAATTCCCATAATTGCAAAGGAGTGTTAAATATCTGATTGTGCATGCCTTTTTCCTCCCATGGTGAGATAACTCAACCCGGTCCTCTTTTTAACTTCAGAGGACCTGTCTAATAGAATATTCAGCTGGATGCTTTTGTATCAAATGCAGCATGACACCATGTTTTACTTTGATAAATACTGATAATTGTAATTTGGGGGATTATTAGCCTTTAAGACCTTTTTTTTAAAAAAAAAAAAAAAAGAAAAGGAAGCAATTTCAAACGAGAAGGCACTCAAGTGCTTGAACAGGCAGGAAGATGTGAAGAGAGGAAAAAGTTCTTCTTCAAATGCAAATGCCTTAACAAACTATAACTAATGAGAAGGATAAAATAAAACACTCCCTTCTATTGGTAAACATAAATTATTCTAAATCAAAAATCTATTTACTTTTACTGTAAAGCAAGAATATCTGACACAATGAGCTAACTCCATCTCAGGCAAGGACAGCACAACACAGAGTAACAGAGATGGTAAAAATGAATAGGAGGAGAATTTATGGTATCCTTGCTGATATTGAAGTACATGGGAATTTTGTTGTTTACTGATCACCATTTACAGGGTTTGTTCACCTATTTAGCTCAAAAAATTACTTCCCAGAGGCTATTACTTGCTGATGGGGACGTGTTGGCTCCTCACTTACACAGATCAATGTACATTCTTTCAGTAAGGATAAAATTTGAAGTAATGTATTTGATTTTCTATGATGCTTCAGAAAAATCTCTGACTGTCACCAAGCAAGCAGCAGATAAACAATGCTCCCATTTGCAGGAGTAAGCACTTGGAGACAATTAAAAACAGACCTGCCTAGACACCAGGACACAGAAGTATGAACATTGTCTTTGCACACAGGGAGCTGGTGTAGATACATATATACACACATATGTATGTGCATTGTGGGGTAGGGAACATTATTGTTTGAGGGAATAAGAGGCAGCAATAGCAGAAAGTAACTAGAAAAATCTGAGAGTCTTGCACAAACCTCACATTTGAGAAAAGCCTCTGTGGTACATCCAAATGCAGCTGAGCAAGCACGGCAGGAAGGATAAAAGGGCTAAACTTAGGTACAAACATCTTTACTGCTGACTCAACAGCTGAGATTTTTCTGTGGGTTGATGAAGATCCAAAACATTTTCTCCATTTCGCCTCACTTTCCAACCCCGCTGTTTACTCTGAAGTGACCTGACGTGTCTCTTTTGTTGCAAGAGACAATAGCTAAGAAACTTGGGCCCTGATTCTGCAACTCTCTTCTTTCACTGTTATTCAGCAGCAGACGTCAAACCACTGCTGATTAAAAGCCAGCATATTAGAATTAGAAAGGATGCACACTCTGCCTTGTGTTAACATCGCTGCTACCAGCCCATTTCTGTGCTAGAAATTTAAACCCTCTTTCTTACTAAAATATTACACCTGTGGGTGCTCTGCAGTCTAGCAGCCTGCCAGAAATTAGTCCAGCTGGGCAATAACACATCCACCTTACCCTGGTGAGAGAGAATAGCACTGTGTATGGACCAGTTCCCAGAAGAAGGAAGGGGTTTGGGTCTATTTACAGCAACCCTCTCTGAATTTAGAAGTATTTCTGTTTAGTTCTGAGTGCACCCTCTCTCTCCTTACATAACAAACAGAAGAATCAGATAAACTGCTGTTAATTTTAACTCTCTCTTCAGAACATTCATACAAGCACACCCACCCGTGTTTGGAAAGAATCCTCTATATTTATCCATAAGCATAAATATTTGGTACACTGATGGATCTTAAATTTTTAACTATGTTCTTCCAAGCTTGAGAGTTCATGTTTCTTCAGAGACAACACAAGCCAGTTTATAATCCTCTAGAAACTCACAGACTCTGATAAAGGTTCACAGCTGAAATAACCCTTACTACAGTGGTGAAAATACAACACCATCAGTATAATATAAGGCAGCATTATTCTAAGCAATCCTGTGTCCATAAATAGTGCAAGATTAAAGTGCCTATAAATTGCAGAGTCTTATTTACTTCTAGATACAATTACGTTTACAACAGATAAATGTCCAAAGTCTTTGAAATCTTAAGTCCCTGGTGTGAATTTCTGGATACAAAACTATACTGTGTGTATGCATAATGCACATTTCTGTCAAGAATATAATTCATAGGGAGTCCAGTGAGAAAAAAACCTACCTCCTTCTTGTAGCTCTTTTCCCCACTGTCATTTGCCCTCTGATGGAATCCCTGACAGATGTCTTGAGTTTCTACAGTACTACAATTAAGAATAAAGAAACAAACAACCCAGTCGTATTCTTTTCTAATTAATTGGTCTCACAGGTGATGCTCAGGTCTGTAAAGATGTACATGGCCACACTTCCCCACCCCTTTTCAAGGTAAGAGGAAGCTCTGTTCACCTTTTGGGAATGGCCTGCTTGCACCCCCAGCAGGGTGAGCACAGCAGCTCTCAGAAGACCCACAGCTCAGAGCCAAAAATGCAAACACAAAGCTAGATTTTTGGTAGCTGCCAGGCATTTGAGATTCCCTGACACATCAACTGGATTCCTCGGGTCAAGGAAGTTGAGTCTTTCTGCTTTTGGATGAAATTGTCCTTTTGCAATAGAAGGGCAGGAAAAGAACGTTTGAATGCTTTATTCTTCCCAATAAATGAGGGAAGAGCCTTAAAAGGATTGAGAGCTGCAAGGGGAAAGCACATCATGTGAAACACGGGCACACAGACCATCAGCCAGCACTGATAGGGAACATGTTCAGCACACCAAGAACAAGCCCTCTGCCCTCCACCCAAAGTTCATGCCTAAACAGGCACAACTAATCTTTGACCTACACACTGAAAAACAGGACTATAACAAACAAAATACACCAAGAAACGTCATTCAGCCTCCTCAAAGAGGTTTTGAAATCTCAATCTTATTTAATTCCTTAATTACTAATTATTTATCTCCTAATTACTTGAATCCCACAAGCAAGATTTTTTATGTAGCTGACATATTTTTAGAGATTATCCAAAATTTGACAGACCTTGCCAATTCACAGACATCAAGTTAGTTCTCTGAACAATTTCCTTGAGTGAAAACAAAGCAAAACAAAACAAAACACAAAACAAACAAAAAAAACCCCACAAAACAAACAAATAAAAAAAGACAGCCAACCAGATCTTTAAATTGCACTAATGTCTTTAGAATTTCCTCCTCTTCCTCAGCTCACCTCTTTTTTCCATTCAGTGCAAACATAAGAATACAAAGATAGAATGTAGACTAACATCTTTTTGAGGCTGGGCATGCTGGCATACTTGTTTCAAAGAGAGGAAAAGTTCCCAAAACTTTAGAGACCTTATGGTCCTAGAGATGGACTGGTGGCAAGAAATCAGGCACAAAATCCAGGCTAGGTGGCTTATCTTGAAAGCTGAACCGTCAGCTCCATTTGTCCCTGAATTTAGTTACAGCAAGGGGCATTTACTAGAGGAAACACTCCAACAGCCTCTGCACAGATGTGGTGATGCCAACAACAGTGTTGGACACAACCAGTTCTCAGCATCTCTCCAAGTGGCTGGTGGGCACAAAATTAATGCCCAGATATCAGGGGAGATGGTCCATGTAAACTTACCTTTCTTGCCCGGTTCTAGCATAGATTTTCTGAACCTCTCTTTACATTTCAACAGACCTGGACCAAAGCCTATTTATTCCTAAAGATTTCCACTAACATTATTCTATCACTGCCTCCCTCCAAAGAGCTCAAGCTTTGGAGCAGACACAGCTGGCCTATCCAGAGCATCCTGTCCTGAAGCATTTTGCTGTCAAAGCAGTGGGCAACATCCTCTTCTTCTTAGTGACCTCTGTTCTTCAAGCCAGTGTAGTAGACAGATGTATCCTAAGCAGGCATGCAATTGTTTTAAAAGGCAGGAGAGGAAAGAAAATAAAATATCCAGTGCAAAGACAGAGAAATGAAGAAGGGGAGGACTAAGTCTCTCTAATAAGTTTCGGCAATTTGTATCTGAAAAAAAGTTTCACAACTTGAGCTTTGACAAGAAAACCAACTCCACAGGCTCTGTGGTAATTACAAGAGTTTCCAAAAGATGTTCTGGAGCACACAGATGACAGAACTAAGAGGCTAAGAATGGGAACAGCAAGTAACAACAGGTCAGAGTGCAAGGCTTGAACCTCTGCTTTTAAGGGGTTAGCATGGAAATAAATAAATAAATGAAAGAAACCTGAAAGTCAGTGCTGACTTAAATCAGGGACCAGAGTCAGTGCTGTGAATGACTGCTCTAAAAGGCTGGACTCCATGAGCCTTTGAACCACTGACAGATGATGGCAGTGTACCTCAAGTTGATGTTCTGCACAACATGGCTCTGACCCACAGGGATCAGCATTTCCAGAGCTCCAAGCGTAGCCCATGAGCCTTCTCTGTGATCCATACCACAGCAAATCACAGTGGCTTTCAGAGCTAAAACCAATGGAGTAGGGCACATCCCCAACAGCTGCTGTTTGAGGCTGACTGCAGACTCAAGCATCCCTTACATCTGGGCGACATCTACAGTGTCCTGTAGCTATAAAGGCTGGAAACTTTTCCCAAACACACATTTCAACACCACCAA
Source organism: Cinclus cinclus (assembly GCF_963662255.1). Lineage (NCBI taxonomy): Eukaryota > Metazoa > Chordata > Aves > Passeriformes > Cinclidae > Cinclus > Cinclus cinclus. The sequence goes on from NC_085048.1 coordinate 113,881,284, forward strand.
CAAATGTTACTATGATTCCTATTTCTTGATATCCCTTCTCTTGCGTTCTCAACTCTTCCAAACTTCTGTGTCATATGCTCCATCCCAGTCCAGCCTTCCCCAGAATTATGGGGAGGAGAACATGATCAAGGTGTTAAAAAGCAGCAATTTTCTAAAAGGCTAAATCATACAATGGATTAAAATCAGATGTTCAGGCTGTGCACAGCCAGCTCTCATGGAATGTCTGCTGTGCAGGAATCAAAGGTTATCATTATCTGACTGATGTGATTAAATGAAAAATATCAATGGTGTATCTGGCTTCGCATGTTCAAATGTCAAAATCTCTTTCCACTCTCCTGAAAAACCAAACCAAGAAACTTGCCTCCAATTACCACACCTTCCATTTTTCCCAGCAGTGAGGTCAGGAGCTCCACAGATAAGAAGGAATTATTCCCTATGCTACCAGAGGTCTAGTGAGTCTGATTCTTTATTTGCCAACTGAGCAAAAACTCATACAGGTCCCAAAAATAAGGTCTTCTTCTAAGGATGTCAAGGAGGATCAGCTCAGGTCCCTAAGAGGGAATAGCATGGAAAAGTCTGCTCAGATTCACCATATACAGGCAACAGCAATAGGAAGACCAAAACAGTCTCTAAGACATCCTGCACACCTCCAGATATTTACACATTTTCCTGTAGAAAAAAATGGTGTAAATGGCTGAAGTACAGAGAGGAATTTAATTTTCTCAGAGAAAGTGCCTCTCTCCTCAGCCCTCACATTGCAAGCAGAAAGGGGGTTTGGTCTCAGACACATTTGCTCAGTTTGGGAACCTCCACAAAAAGATTCACCATCATCAAAAAAACAAAACCCCTGGAAAATTAAAAATGTGCAGCTGTGGTAAGAGCAAATTTACACCAAACTATCCCTCCGCCCTGTAATGACAGCAGCCAGGGTCAAGGGCAGATAATTAGCAAAAGGGGATTTAAAAAAAGAAGAAGAAGAAGAAGAAGAAGAAGAAGAAGAAGAAGGAGGAGAAGAAGAAGAAGAAGAAGAAGGAGGAGAAGAAGAAGAAGAAGAAGAAGAAGAAGAAGAAGGAGAAGAAGAAGAAGAAGAAGAAGAAGAAGAAGAAGAAGAAGAAGAAGAAGAAGAAGAAGAAGAAGAAGAAGAAGAAGAAGAAGAAAAGAGAAGAAAAAGTAATAAATCAAGGAGCAGGGAAGAATGGATGTCTGAGCTCTTCCCCTTTTGTACTTGGGGTCAGTAGCTTAATTTTCTCTTACATTTGAGTTGTTTTTAATTTCCAGGAAGTCTTCTCAGATATCTTGAAACTTTGCCAAACTATCATTAAGCCAATATTTTATCTCCTCATAAAAATGCTACAGTATCTCACCCACTCAATACATACTGCAGGAATAGATCTTAAATCAGGGAAGATAGGAATTTGTTTTTAAAATTACTTAACTATTTCAACCATCCCAGAGAGAAGGAAAAGCTTTAAGGGAAAAAAAAATCACTTTAGTGCTGTCCTCCCCAAATATAATAATTTTCTTGTGGCTCTGTTTAAAATATCAGCACCACATATCAACATTATGTTTGCTCTTCAGCTTGCACAGCTGACAAAATGAAGTATCACAAGAAAAATAGCTACTAAACTTCCATGTGTGAGGCAGTTACAGACATGGGATCTACATAGAAACTTCACAAATCCATCATTAGTCATGGTCTCCAGAAGCCCTGTAGGGAGGAAGCAAGAAAACCAAAAGCAACTGAAGTGCAAACACTCCTTTGTGGTTCATAATAACTTGAGAGAGAAAAAGGGATTGCTCAGACAGTTGAGTCCAGCCCAAAATGGATATTTGACAGCCCTGCGCTTTATTAAAACAGTGCATTTTCGGAGCAGAGATTTTTTGCTGTTGCCACTACTTCAAACAAACAAAAAAACAAACAAACGCAGTAAATAAGCCCAAATCTGGCCCAGCAGAATACCTGCACCATTCAGTAAACATGGCAGTTTGGTGAGGTCCCTTGTCATCATGGAAAAGCCTAGTGAAGAGCACAATTCCAGGTAAATGATGTATAGGAAATGCAGGGAACTTATGTAGCCCATCATTAACCTCATCCTCAGACAGCCCCAGAGACAGTTCTTTAGCCACCAGCACAGCCAGCTGTCAAATGTGTCAAACCAGTAACGGGTTCGTTAGCTGGGGAGCAATCTGAAAAGCCAGCCATAGATCCAAATGCCTAAAAAATATTCTCAAATGTGGTAATTATGTCCTGCAGCTGCCAAGAATGTCCTCAGAGAGTTCACAGATATTGGTTGTACCAGTGAAACAGAGCAGATAACCACTGCAGCCTCAGCAGGAGCATTAACAACAGGCAAGGCTCCCTGAAACTTGGAGGGAGAGATGTTGAACCATCAGCAACAACTGGTATGGGTAATTGCCATGTTACTTTAAAAACAGTCTGCTTTTATTTTTTTAAAAAGCATGCCAAGCTAGCATCTTCATTGCTTAATACTATTTTTAAACATGGTGTTGGACACAACATGGTAACAGGGATGAACTGCAGAGAGGGATCCACAGAAATCCTGGAAAATGAGGTTCCCTTTGCAGTCCCATAAGATGGGCCACTAAGTGTGGATCCAGGTCACAGAGAAATCAATGTCAACTTTTGAAAACTCTCACACATTTGGAATGGTAACTGAAGGAACAGCCTGTGTGTAGCCTCCTGTAAAGGCTCCAAAGGCATTTACCAACCAGCCTGAAATTAGCAGGTGTTTCATGTCCATCTTGCAGTAGAAAAAACCACTTGTGAGTGATATTTGGCAGCTAGTAGATGACAGAGCAAACTTTTGGTTTTTTCAGTGATAAGCAGCTAGCTAGCAGGAGTGATAATGTCTGGCAATAGTGACAGGAAGAATAACTATTACCTCTGAGCAATTTCCAAAGGCAGAGATCAGAATAACCAGGGTGGAAGGAGCCACACCACAGAGCAGTCCCAAGAAAACCAAATCCCAGATTCTAAAACCCACTGACAAAATGCAACTTTTTTAACAATGTTGTGAAAAGCTGTTAAATTTATGTTTTCAGTGGGGGGAAAAAATTAATGGGTTGGTTTGGGTGGGTTTTTTTGGGGTTTGGTTTGGTTTGGTTCTTTTAGTCTTTCTGTGGTATCAAGATGCTGCATTTTGCTAATCTGAAAAGATTTGATTCAAATTTTCATTTTAAGGAATAATTCAAAACAAAATAACTGAAGGTTTTAGGTTTTTCCTATAAACCTCCTTTCTCTTGCCATCTGTTTTCATTCACATGCCAAATGAAGATGGCTGTTTCTAAGAATTTGATTTTTTTTAAAAGAGCTCTAAATTGTAGTTTCACTTAACACAAACCAAAGAGAAAAATCATACAGATTTTGCCCAGTATCCTCACATTCCTGAAGTCAGAAGGGCCAGTACAATCATATGCAAAGTTTGCCTATCATACCACAAACCAGATTTCCTTAAAAAACCTACCACAATAGAATAGAGGAACAGAATGCAGACACATGTCACATATAACCCAAAGTACATCCTAAACATTAGGAGATAAGGGATTATGAAAACTAGAACTTCTGGGGAATGCTCAAGTGAAGATAAAGTCTGTTCTGAGCATTTCGAAGACAAAGCCTGGAACGGGATCAAGATTCAACAGTCCCTGCTGACACACAGTTGCAACAATCCTCAAAACTAACAGTTTTAAAAGACAGGATACAGGAAAATCAACTACAAGCAATTAAGAAGAAATGGAAAAGAAAAAGCCCGTCGTTTAATATCAGCTAGATCAGCTTTGCTTTTCAAGTTTTGTTTAACCAGCAAGCACTGGTTTATTCAGAAGACCTGGAATTAAGACTGAACAAAAATACTCACAAAGCATTTCTTGATGGCCAAATGCCAACATTATGGCATTCTCAGAATGCAATGGCCCACATTTATCCAACTTTAACTCTGTGAGGCAAAAAATTCAACAAAAACCCCTACATGCACAACAGCTTAAGAAAATCAGTTGTGTTCAGAAGGAAGTTCATGTTCCATAGAATTTTCAAAACACATGGGACACTTCAAGTCTACACCAGAGAACAAAAAGTACAAAAGAAGCCAGCAGTAATTTTGAACCAGATCTCAGAGTTTGTCAGTGTGACCACCACAAATAAGTGAGGAGCAGCATCCACATGCAGAGGTGACAGAATGTCCATCACCAGCTCTGACCCTTGCAGGAGGCAGGTGGCCATCCATACCCTTTCAGGGTTTCCTCCTGCAACCACTTCTTCTCCATATCTTAATAACAGCAGAAATTAAGCAGGATGCTAATCCAGGAAAGAAAGGAAGGATTGACCGTGACAAACTCAGGTAGAAGAGATCCTTAACTTTTAGTCCATTTCCTCACATTTCTTTCCAGAACTTCTCCTTCCTCTGTAGCAACTAACATCCTTCCCTCTAGTTTAATCTCAGTTCCATCACCATTACAACAGCGAAAATATCTTCAAACCTCTGGATATTTGCCAACACTGGAATAGCACTTCCAAAGCTTAGGCCAGAAATGTTTAATTGAAATTAAATAACGAAAGGATGGTATTCCCAATGGTCAAAAATAGATAGTTCATTAGGCTGTGGCTGTTGCACAATGGAAACAGTTGATAACATTCCTCTGCTTAAAAATTCTGAGCACTTTTGTTAGGTCAAAGAGATCAGCTGTTACTCCTGTTCCATTCTTAAAAACATCTACTTCTAAAATGTTCTTGTCAATAGAAAAGATCTTCTTGTCAATATTATTTGAAAAGACAAGGCAACATTTTCAAGTCCACCCAAGTGACATTAGATTTTCAACACCTGTATTCATAAGTGACTTAGAACTCTTTAGTTCATCCAAACTAAAAGTGTGAAATTTATGTAGTTGTTATTTTCTTCTGTCGAGTTTTCATCAAGTTGGATAGATAAACAGAACTCCTGAATCTACTGTAACAGGAAAGCTTATTTTATTTAAATGCAGAAAATGTCTACCACTCTCATTGTGAAGAGGTCACAGTATGGCCCTGGCTTTCCATTCCAGACACTTAAAACCTTGAAGATAACAATATGCTTTTAAAAATCTTCATTTTAACTGTTCCATTGCTCATTATTTTAGTAGAAATATCCTGCTACCAATAAGTTTCTTGCATGCTTTCTGCTCACAGAGGTGGGATATCAGCTGAATCATCTAGTCTTTGAACCCTTCACATTCTCCCTCAACAAATGTCAAAAAAATATGGCTGTGTCCTACCCAGAGAAAAATAATCAGCTCATGCACCAAGTCAGGTGGCACAAAATGGAAGGCTCAAGAGAAACAACAAATTCCACACTTCAATTCTCTAACCAGAATCAATGCCCTAGGCTGTTGTGTTTATTGGGAAGTGCTCATTTTTTATGATTTCTTACATCTTAATGTAATGTTCTTTAAACAAACTTTGCCATTTAAAGAAAAGTTGAAATATATTAAGTCAGAAAAATTTAAATATATTAAGTCATCAGTAATCCTATGGTTACTTCAAAACCCTCAGGTTCATGCAATCTTATTGCAGGGAAACAAAACAGGTTACAAAACAAGGGTTTTTCTGTGTATGAAGTCCAAGCACAGTGAACAGTGCAAAAGCAACTTGTTTAGATCAAATCTTTTAAAACACTGACAAGGCCTAGAACATTGTGATTCAGCATTGCTGATGATAAACAGATCAGCAGCATGACAAAAGGATACTGCCAACCCTTCCACCTCTCTCAGGAACCCCTTTCCCAACAGTTACTGAATTACCATTTTCAGGACTCACTCCATTTCCTAGGTCATAATTTCTTCTCAGGCTCCCCAGTAACACTCAGGAAGCCCAGGCTGCCCAGAGTTCCCTCAGGGGACACAGCAAGCACACAATTTTTGCCTTGTTTGTCAGGATGCCAGAGGTTGCAGTTTGGCACATGGCTGCACTGCTTACATAAAGATGATCTACTCTACAAAACTTGCATCAATTTGCTTTTCACAAGCACCAGGCATCTCTCTTTGACTCTCCAACACTTCACCAGACACAAATCCAAGGCACAAGTTTGGCTTCTGCAATGTTTCCCACACCTCCCTTCTCCCACATGTCCTTTGCTGGATTTCTTGATCATGGATAAGAGACAGACACTGGTGGCTTATCATAATATTTGTTAATTTATTCACCCTGTAAATCTGCCAGAAAAAAAAAAAAAAAAAAAGGCAAAAAACAGGTCTCCTCCTCACCCATGCCTTAGCCATGACATACAACATCTCATGTCACATAAAACTTGGTGATGACCTGATTTGTGTCTGCAAGTAAACAGCCTGTTTGCAGGAGGCATCAATGCTTTTTGGCACCTGCTGGGTTTGGGGGTTTGTGCTAAAAGGGCACATGCTGAATTCCTGGCAGCTGGACCTGCCAGGCTAACTTACTCCATTTGCAAAGGAGGTAATACTGCTCTTAAATGACAGACTAACTTAATAGAATTCCTGACAAACCCAAATACCTTCCTGAGACAAAAGTGCTTCATAGTTTACTGTCATTCACCAGCAAAGTATTTTGCAGCTAGCACTGCCATCACCCTCACCAGGGCCCGTGTTGGATCCCACTATGGGTGCTCTCCTTAGTCCAGATCTGCTGTCCTGCTTGGGTGGAGGGGACCTGTGCTCAGGTTGACAAGACCCCTCCTGCACCCCAGTCTTCACCAGTTCCCTGCCAGCAGGTAACAGCCTAGTCACACCGTGTGCTCTGTAAAGCACGGGCTTCTTTGTAAAGAGAGGAGTCACATGCTTGAACATGTGCATTAGCATTCTACTCGATTTGCTTTTAAAAATACAGTGCCAAGAGAGTAAGGGCTCCTCTACCGAAGTCAGCGGGAAGCCAAAAGAAAGCTATTCTTTCACCAACAGCATTAAATGGACATCTAATAGATATTCCACATACAGGTGAAAGTGGTCAGTGCAAAGCTGTAACACTGCTGGAAATACTTTTATTTACAGGCTTGGCTCTCACAGCCAAATATTTAAGATGATAAAATAACTGGCCAAACACCAGATTTGGCTGTGACTGCAATAAACATTTTTCTTTTCAGTTGTAGTTCCCTTTCCCAAATGCTGTTAGATGCCATTATTTATGTCCCCAAACTGGATCCACCTCTCTCTATTTTTTCCCTGGGTTTCCTACATTATTCCAATGATTGATTGTGGGAATTAATTTTCCAAGAAAAGGTAAACTCCTATACAACAAACCAGATTTTGCATTGGGAACCCCCTATGAAAGCAACTGACACTTATTCAAGTGTTCTGAACTGAAATCTTTGAAACTATTGAAATCTTTCACCAGGTGCAAGCACCAAATCCCAGTTTCTACCCCGAGCTCCAGTGCAGAAATGGAGCTCTGTGTACTGAGCGGCCACTGCAGCTTCCTACCAGCTCTTCCCAAAGAGATGGAATAATTCCCTTAAACACTCTCTCTGATTGTGCAAACCAGCATTCACCTTGAGATTGAAGCAGATGACACCATGTAGGTGAAAAGAAACATGACAGAGGCCACTGCTACTCAGCACTTCACAAAGACAGAAGCGGCCTCAGGGTACACAACAGAACGAGAAACTTTTTTTTCTCCCCTTACCACTGATGTTTATTGATTTGTCCAGTTCATAGGGAGCATCCCTTAATGTTCTGCTTTCATGTTTCTTCTTTGTTGCATGAGTATAGAAAAGAATATTGCAAATTGATCTTTCTTCCCTGCCTTTGTTGGGAATGCACTCCTATTACGTTAGCTCCCCTGGCCTGTCAGCTCCTGCTCACTTTGCCAGTATATAATCAGCATGGCTAAACACTGAGGGCTGAGCTGATTAATTTCCATCCTTGGCCACTGAGCCCATTGATGCACTCCCTGTTTGATGATCTGTGCAAGAGAGGACCACTTTTGATTGCTTGACCCTTGCCCTTAAACCTCGAGCTGTCGGCTCTAGCACCTGTCCAAGTTAACAGAACACACATTGTGTTTATTTTCAGTTTAAAAGGAAACCCTAACAATGGATTAGCATTCTCGAAGCACAAAGAGCCTGATTTTCTGCTCAGCACTGAACTCTTGCAACTCCCACAGATGCCAGATGATTTCGGGGTACTTGGTACCACCACAGACATGCCTGGAATACAAGTTTCAACAAAATATATCTCACTCCATATCTGGAGTGATACTGGATAAAAATTTATAAGCCATATCCGTTAAGTAAAATAAAGATGGAGAAAAAAACCCCACCAATTAATTCACATCTTCATGCCTAAATTATTCACCTGAACTGGTTCTGTTAGCACCAACAGTAAAATTTCCACTCACTGCATTTAAAATAAAGTGTACAATGGTGCCAGAGATGTTACTGCTGTTTATTTCAAATTAATAAACAGGGCTGGTTTATATTCCAGGAAGGAGCAGTGATTAGTGTTAAGCTGTAAGAGTCACAACACCTTTCCTTACACAGAAAAGAAGTTTTACTTAAAGGCCCAACATCTAGTTCAAGAATGTTGTCTTGGAATCCTAGGGATGTTTGGAATGAAAGAAAGGAAAAGAGAGGACAAGAACGGCAAAACACTTGAAGTACAACTGGTTAGCCTGATTTTTTTTTTAATGCAAATACATGTGTATAACTCTGTATATAATTATTATAAGTGAATATCTGCGGAGTCGAACATTATGGATCGTGTAAAATATAGATACACAATTTAACTGTAACAGCTCACCCTGGCAGCCACATTTTCACAGAAGCCTAGAATAATATGCCTGGTGCAGCAGAGGTGCACCTGTGAAGCAAGAAGAAAAAAAAAATTTGTATTCATGAGTGCAAATTGGGCAAAATTGGCAGACTAGCAGTAGTGAGGTTTTGCTTCCTTAAATCCCATCTTTACTGCTCATCCTGCAAATGCTTCAGGTAATGGCTCTCTGGGAAGAGAAATTCTTCTGCTGTTCCAGAGATCATCACAGTGACCAGGTCAGCCCCTGCTGTCCTCATGCCAGCTGGCAGACCAGGCTTGGGGCACGACACTTCTCTGTTGGAATGCCAAATTCACTTCCAGGCGCTGCTTTCAGTTTTATGTGTGACTTAATCCCTTTGTGGGTGTTTGTAGAGAGGGTAATGGGCTCCAAGGGCACAGCCCCATCCACAAGCCTAATCCCTAGAAGTAGATAGAGAATTCTGCTGACTCCTCACAGCAGCCTTGGAGAAATTTCAGAAGATATTTCACCTGCCAGAGCCCCATGGTAAGCAGAGGTTTCATGAAGACTTCATGGAGGATCACAGAGGTAAAAACAGTACTCCCAGCCTATTCTATTTATTAGAATATTATAAATATTCTTAATATTTATTATCCTTTATCATAAATAGTTCCTCCCTATCCTGAATCTTTTCCTAATTTGTCATTAAAAGGTCAGATGTCCTTGATTTTAAATGGACTATGTAGGTCATTGTTGCCTTCCCTTGTAAAAGGAAACTTCTCCTTCACCTCTCTGCACATGTTCCTGACTGAATTATTCCTTCTTAAACACGGATGGCCAAAATGGTGAACAGTATTTACACAAATTTTCAGCTATGTTTTCCCACTTCAAAAAATTCCACATGACAAATCTGAGACTTGTGTCACCCACAGTAAATAATAAAGGCCAGAATTTGTGATCAGGTTAACACTTACACAAGTAGGTCTGGTTCCAGCATTTTGTCCAAATGCAGCATTTTCCTGATTGTGGCAGAAATTATTTCTACTTCTTACACTTGTGAATTAAAATCCAATGTAAAAACATTATCCCACTTCTGTCCCTCCTCAATGACGATAGGTTGTCCTGTTCTTTATGATGAAATGTTCATATTCTATCACTGCATCATCTGCAAACTTCAAGAATAAGTTTCAACAATTTGGGCCCTGTGACTCCTGAAGAAAACATTAAATATGACCAGATTTTAAATTCCGTTCCTGAGGATGACCTCTCACAGGTTGTCTCCAGTCAAGCAGCTCCCTTTCAAATCTGCATTTTCAGTCTTTTATTTCACCAAGTTACTCTTGTTCTAATCCCCTTTCACTTCACTTGAGTAAATTCCTTTGCGGCCATAACACCATGATGGATGGAACTCAGAAATTTGCCAACACTTTTCCTCCTTTAAAATCAAAGTTATTAACCCAAGACATGATGTTAGTCTTGTGCAAATACGAGAAATATTTCCAGATGTAATCTAATTGTCCAAAGGGAGGATAATTCAAGGTTTCACAAGCAATGCCTACAGCTGCAGAGATGATTCTGAAGGAATCATCTGTTCTCCATAGCCACTGGTCTCAGGACATGGAAAGAATGGTCTTATATTAGACATAGAAACTTAAAATGGTATTGGGGATTAGAGTGGAACAGACAGATCGGGAAGCTCATTTTCATGCTGTCATATGTCTAAAGACCATGGATTTGACAGATCCTTGGAAGGCCAAAATTGACTTGATTTCTTTCAAATTTTCTCTTTGCTCCCTAACCTTCTATTGCCACATTGCTGAAGTTTGTGCTGAATAGTGTTTCTCCCCACATATGTGTGCTTTCTTGGTTTTTTATTTATTCTTCCTAATCTTTGGACATGCCAAGGTAAACATTTTCTACCCATCACTCTCTGAAATGTGGATATATCTTCTACTTCTTGAGGTTTTCAGATCATCTTAATTCTTACATTTCCAGAAAGCCAAAATACAGACTTTGAGGACACCCTGAGACAAAAATCACACCACTGGCATATAAATTAGTCACTCTGCACAGCACCTACAAAAATTCTGAGATTCTTAAAGTTAAGACCAAGTTCACCCTTCCTTTAATGGGGATGAGAGTCAGACCCAAACATGAGCAGAGTCCAGAGGCATCTGGTTCAGGATTCCTATTTACCAGAATTCTTGATTTGAATAATCAGTAGTTTTGCTTTCCCTATCCCCCTTCCACTACTACTGTACTGTAGACCAGCTATATTACTGCAGAATTGCAACAGTTATGTCAAATTACGATACAATTCACTTTAATCCTACTTTCCATTGTTTCTAATTAAAACATAACACATAGGAAATTATATCACTGTCAAAACTAGAACTACGTTGTTTTTTAAAAATCAGTAGATACTGACAATACAGTAATTGTCTTAATGCAGCTTAATTACATCCTTACAAGAAGACAATTTGAAGACTGACCTATTTTATTCTCTAGATTTACATAACACAGCAAGCAATCAACGGTGTTCCAGATACATTAAGCAAATATTTTAAAGATTAAAATGACTGATGAAAAAGCTACTTTTCACAGGATTTGTTTTAATACCTTGTTGGGTTTAACCTGAAAGCTACTCAGAGTGAATAATGCTCTATGATGGTAATGTTTCCAAGGAAAACTGAATTTAAAGCTCTGGAGGAAAAGTCAACAAGACTTAGTAGAACACATAGTGAGAGACACAGCATTGTCCACAGTCCTGTTTGAGACACTGAACCAAGGGTTAGGGAATGTGGGGAGAATGCTGGGCGGGAAAGCACCACAACACTTTCTCATATTACCCCCACAAGACTGTTCTCATGCAAAAACAGCCTTGACTTAAGGATATACTCCTTTCCATGAACCACATTCCTTGGCAATCCTCAAAACAAGTATTTCACTGCTTCTCTGGATGGGGTCCTTACTCCCAAACAACATAGCATGTTGCAACCACTGTCAAAGCCATCAGGAGCTTAATGTTCATCTCCTCTTCGATCCCCAAATCCCAGTTGAGGAGGAAATCCCTTCCCCAGAGCACTTGCACATGCGCTCAATTCCTTTGGGTGGGGTGGCACTTTATAATGTGCTGACTGAAGCTCATTGCCCAGCGAGGATGGCCTTGGATGCACTAACTGGCATGGTGAGTTTTGGTACAAGGGAATACAGTCAGGCAGAACCGAGCTGTAAATTCACCTGCTTCCATTAGAGAAAGTCTTCAGATAAACCAAACTCTCAAAGTAACTCTGCCTTCTGGACAGTTCAGCCCTCAAGTGTTTTCTCAGGGACGTTTATATGTTTCTATTGGAACAGGACAAATATCCAGTTTTATCTACCTTGATATGACACCAAAGTCATGGAGATTTGAAATGGCTTTTAATATAGTAAATGCAATATGCACTCAAAACTCTCACCCTGCAGAAATCAACAGGCAAGAGAAGGCAATATTGCCATAACTACTATTCACATACACCCTGGGGAATTACTCGTATTTTTCCCAGAAGATCAAGGGTCAGGCAAAGTTACATTTAGGTAGCACACCAGAAAAAGAACATGTATTGCTCAAAGAGAATTTGCATCCCACATCAAAAGAAATTACTGAGGCAGGTTTACCACAGTTTTGACACATCGGAGGAGTAACTTCATTCAGCTAAAATCTGAACTCCACGGTGCTCCTGGAAGCAGTAGTAGAAAACATGAAGAAATTACTGAGTATTCTTTATGCATTGGAAAGGAGCCATATTTCTTCCCCAGAAAATCCACAAAACAAAAGAACTAACATTGCTACACAGTCTTTGAACTGATGGCTGGACCAAGGTCTATATTCTATCTAGATGCAGAAAATGGCTTTCTAGACTGACAACTGATTAGTATACAAGGATGATTATATGCAAATCTCCAATTTCTATTGACTTAATTGTGATCTGATGTAACATGTATAATTAACACATGCATTTAAAATAAATGTATATTTAATTAACATGCATATTTATAAAATGAATATTTATATTTAGCATATAATTTTGGGTGAATTTAGGTGGCACAAAATTGAGGGGTTATCACTACTGATGAGAGCTAGTCATAGCAGAACAGCTTTCACACCTCAGGCTCTCCCTGGGGATTTCAGTCCCAATTTTTCTCACCTCTGGCGGGCCAGCCTTGGGCCTTCCTCCACTAAACAAAGTCTTCAAGTCACAGCAGACAGATGCGACTCTGGTAAACATCTTCATTAAGGCTGGGGGAGGGGAGTCACTCAAATCATAGTTTGAATAGGAAACTACAACAGTACGACAAGCTGAGTCCAAAATAATCTGAAGCCAAAGGGCAAGAAGCTGGGCATCAGATTGCCCAAAACCGTTTTGTATTTCCATTACGGAAACAAGCTGTGTGACTCCAGCAATTGAGGCAAGTTTATTCCCACGAAATTCTCTTCTGCAAAACAGAAAATGTAAAGCTTTTAAAAATAAATTTGAAACACTATTTTCATAGCAATGGAATGACATGACGCCTTAAACACACTGGAGAAACCAGTGCACCAAACTCCAGCTGTGAGTCAGAAATGCTGATCTGGAGAGTCCATCCAAACTGCCTTGCTCCTTGCTACTCTCATGAGTAACTGAGTCATGATGCTTATCACCAGGGCACTTGCTGACATGAGTACATGGCACCAAAAGCATAGGACGTGGCAAAATATTTATGTGGGACAAAATATCAACGACAAAATATCAATATAATCTCTTTTCTCCTTGAGGAAGGAATACTGAACAAGTACCTTAGTACACTACTGAGAGGTGCTCAGTTGTGCTGGTGATCAGCATCAGATGGAAACTTACGTGCAACCCAACCCAGAAATTCAGTCATGGGCTGAAGCAGCATTCTGGGGCAGGGGTCATGTCAAGTAACCATTTGTTTCCTATCAGCCAGAGTCAATATTTGTATGAAGACAGTTATTAAATACCTAGTTTCCTTGGGAAAAATCAGGGGGAGAGTAATAGCACATCTCCAATTGAGTAGTTATCCATTTCTCCCCAGAGAGAACAGAACTACATTTTCTTCTTCACTTCCCAGGGAAAGTAGAAATTATGACAGCTGTTGAATGGTTCAAAAATACCCCAGTGTACCCCCCTTCCACAATATGATGAAGTATATCCTCCTTATAAACGCCTAGAACATAAATAGTTCTACCATAGTATTCCTGCAGTATTTTGATCAAATGTCATCTAATTCTAGACAAATACTTCCTTCCTGATATATTTAAAAATCAGGTTTAATGGTTCCCATACAGTGGATGCAATCATATTAGTTTCAGGAATGTACTGACAAAAGGGAACATTCTGACTAGAAAGACACTGTGCCTTCCAGCACCTTGCAATGGCAAGGGTCACACAGCCAAAATGACCTAGCGCTGCCAACACCGTGATGCACTTAGACAAAAATCAAAACTTACAAAGAATAAAAAAAAGGATTAATCAAACAATGTATTTCTTCATTAGCAGGATGTGATGTTTTTTCTATTGCACCAGATCTATCAAATCACAGATTTTGTAGTTAATCATTTGGATTGCACATCTCCAGGAAGCCAAGGAATCAATTTACAGTCGCCTTTGTCCATTTCTTCTTCTGCCCCACTCCCCGCACTTTTCTTATGTGGTTTTATTGCCTGTCCCCTCAGACAAATCTCTTCCCTGCTGCCATGAGTCTCCTATTCTATAGCCTCTGTTCCCCAGAATGGTTTTTATTTCTCTCCCTGAATGCTCAACTTTCCCTTCCATTCTTTTCATCTTTGCCTATGTCTCTTAACTCAAAGCAGTAAAGAAGAACAGATTTAACAACTGTCAGGATGCCTTTGACAGGGGACCATGTACACAAAATAAGCCTGCATTGTGCTGAGGAAGGAAGAGCAAAAGAAGAGTGTTAATATTTCTATTGGTATCAAGAGGTGAATCAAAGCTTTGTAACATGGAAGGCAATACTATTCCATTACTGCCATGGTTAGTAAACAAAGCTTGTGTCCATAATGGAACTGAACTTGGATGCCTGAGGAATAAGCCTTTTTGCTGGCTTGGATAAAATTTCAAATCATGGTCAAGGCTATTTTCATTCTCAAAGATTTCCCGAATGTTCTTTTAAAATGTGCATTTCCAATGCATGTGTTAATTTATAACATACATACTCAAATAGACCTAAGTAGTTATAAAATGGCCCTGCAGTCACAGTGACAAAGAACACACCAAATTCTATGCAGAAAACGAAGTTACTACAGGGCAAATTCTCTATTAATACATATGTATTGTTCACCATGAGAACAACTACACACTGAAATATGGTTGCCCTGAGATGCGGTGGAATGTCCCTTGCTGGAAACACTCAAGACTCAGTTTGACAGGGTCCTGGAAAAGGTTTTCAGTGGGAGGTCAGACCAGGTGATCAACAGAATTGCCTTCCAACATCTTTTTCACACTATTTTCTATTTCTGCTACAGAGTTGAGGCACAGTTTCTGAGGCACCCAGAGATTTGCATTAATTTACTGGAGGCAAATATCATAGAAGAGGCAGGGCTTAAATTGACAAGGAGAGAGATGCTGAACACCCATTCATGCCTACTGCAGCTGGCTGCTACATCCTAACACCCTGCACTCCTGTTTGATTTACGTTTTCATAACAAAATTATTTTTGAAGGACCATCTGGGAAAGGAGAAAACCCACAACACATATGCATGTGTTGAACATCTCTCCAACAAGGATATCTTCTGTCCCATATAGCACTTGGAAAGAAGGTGTATTTACACAACATCACTGTTTACTAGTTCATATGCATCCTAGAAGGATCCCGGAAAACACCTACAAGGGCTTCAAAGGATCATAGCAAGACACATCAGGTGGTGTACTGTGTTGAAGTGATGCTTACGAGTGGCTGAAGATGCAGAGCTTTTCCTTTTGTGTATCAGACTCCTCAGAACATCTGCTGATTCAGCAGGTATTATTTTTGTATTTATGGGGGTTATAATAGCTGTTCCTCAAAAAAAAAAAAACAAACACTGTTTGTTCATGTGAAATTACAGGTTACAAATTCCCATGATTCATTTTTCTAATTAATGAAGTCTTCCTTTTCTGTCCTCCCTTCATCCCTCCAAAACAACAATAACAATACAACAACAACAACAAAAATAAAAAAGAAATAAAACCACTTTATAAAAACTATTAACTTTGCCAATGTCCCAGTGGAATTTCCTCCGCTCTGTCAGGAGAGCTGGTAGCATAGCATGCACAGCCTCTGACACACAGTGTATCTGTGCTTGGATCATTTGTATATAAGATTACTGGATTTTACTGCAGTTTGTTGCTTTCTGAGCATGGGAAATGCTTTTTATGTGCAGGATGAGTAAATGAAACTACACAACGCGATAATTAGTTCTTGCGCTTGGAAAACAGAGTTATAAATAAAGGCAAGAAGAGAATATATAAATAAAGGGAGGGTAGGGGAAAGAGCCATTTGGTTTCAGACACAGCAGTGTTCAGTGCTATCATTTGTGTCAATGCCCTGTAAACCATTTTCCCCTCTCTCTTCTTCATTGGTATCACTGCTGGTGGTGAATACAGCAGGAACCTTGCCTTGTTTTTCACTTGCGAGAAGAAATGGACAGGACAAGTGACCCAACAATGATTGCAAAGGCTCATCTAATTAGACAAGACAGAAGATGGATGTTCTTGAGTATTTCTTTAGTGAGTAAATCACAAGATAGGGAGGAGGAAAGTGAAAATACAGACCAACACCTTCTAAAGCAATTGCCCAAGAGCCTGCAAGAGAGTTTAGGAAGCTGAGTAACTGATGCTGTGCTCAAGAGAGGGTAGGCACAGCAATCTTCCACCAAAGCCCTTTGACTTGTTCCGAGTTCCCACATCCACAAGGTAAGCCTGCACTCTAACAACAGCACTGTACATTTGCTTAAGAACGAGCACAAGCATTTTTACACAACAGGAAGATTAAAGCCATCATGACCTTACCGAAGAAAAAATTCCAAGACAATCTCATATGATAATCTGTATTGAACAAAATGTGATTTTATGATTTCTAATGTAGAAGATGTTTTTAAACACCACAAGCAAAACTCCACTGCACCATCCTAAGCCCAGATTGCTTGTTCATGGGAGCAAGGCCCTGAGCAGCCTGCAGGGCAAGAGGTGACTGAGAAGAGCCTTTAAGCATGTCAGCTCCGCCTTGGGAATCTCAGGTGTTGGCACAAGACTCCTTGGCTACAGACACACACTTGCATTAAGTGTCAGAAAAATCCAAATTCAGCCCAAATGGTATGAAGTGCAAAAACTCCTTCTATAATAAGTTGGCAGCAGAAAAATTCATTAATAATTAAATAGGAGGCGCAAAACTATGGCCTCATCTTGGAAAACTGATTATAGATTGCAATGCTGATTTGATAAAAACCTAATGAAGGGTACTTTGTCATACAGTTCTGTTACTTATTTATCCTTACTTATTCATGTTTACTCCTACCGTGCTGTTGACCCTATTTTTTGCTGGTGTTACTTTCTGGGTGGAGATCCTGAACCCCTATTAAAATAACATTCAGGGCTTTTTAGGCACTAGAGACATTTAGCCCAAATAGAAATCTGTTAGTATATGTAAGAATCCTCTGCTTCTAGAAACATCTTGCATAATTATAAAATTTAAGCCTAGCTTAGACTGAAATTTGGGTTTTAAGGCAACAAACAAAATTATTGCTACCCTCAGTCAAACGCAAGAGGGGAAACCCACCCCACATCTACCAGCTTGATCTGTCCTGTTTGAGTATGACATGCAGCTTTAGTCATCTGGATGGCTTTTCACATATTGCTGGCAACATGTCACAGAGAAAGTAACACCTTATTGCTTTTATCTGCATTCCAATCCTGTAGTCGGGTCTAATTATAGGGAATATGGACGAGCAATAAGCAATGAACACAAGGTCTCTGGGGAAAGTATTAACAGCAGCGAGATCATATCAACAGCAACTTGGGAGGCATGACAAGAGCCAATCAATGAGGGATCGTGCAACTGGAAGCCCTTTCTTCAGACAACCTTCTCCCTTGCTATCAGTCATTACCCGAGCCAAAGGTCAGGAGCTTGGTGCTTGTTGGAGGCAGATTTCAAACACGGCATGAAAAAGCCCGGAGCTGGGAGCAGGATTAGCACAAAATGAACCCTGTGGAGAGGCAGCAGCTCCAACCACCCTGAGGCTTCTGCATCTGAATTCCAGGAGCTGATGCCTTCCCCGCAAGGCAAGATACTGCTCTGAGGCCTAGGGTACAGCAAAATGTTTCTTGGTGAAGGACCATCTCCCGGCCTGCCCTGGGGTCCCAACTTCAATCTTCGGCTCAAAACAGAGAAAAGCACAACCTGGCACAGTTCCCTTCCAAAGACTGCACGTCTCTGGACTACGGGACCTCACAATGCATCAGTACAGATCATGAAGAACATATTTCTGAGCAGTTCCTTTCCCAGACTGAAACAGGACATCAAAATGGACAAACACAGGAAGTGACCCTAAGCAGGAGAATTTAATTGACAAAGGTTATTTTACCTCACTTCTGAGAGTATCGCCTCTTGTTCTGATTAGTATGCAGAATCACAGGTTTCACATACCCTTTGCAGGCTGGGAAAGGGAGCTGACTATATTTGTTCAACATTACAGAACTGATTCAATTTTGCACATGCCATTTAAAATTCTTACTTTTTTTTTCTTTTTTAGAGAAAATAAAGAAAAAATAATCCATGTTAGACTATAGGTCCTCAATTACACTGACTGGATGGGTCTGGCAACCTATTCTAGGCTAGAAAAGGCCATTTTACAAAATGAAACTTCAGACTTCTAAAAGTCAGCAGCAAAATTCCCTTTGACTACCCAAAGGATAGAATGTCAGCCAGCTTCTCTTCTATAACCAAAAGTTTATTACATCAGCTTTTTTCTTCTATTTGTTTTCAGTCCAAATGTATACAATTTTCTATTCCAGACTATGCAAATTTCCAGAGCTGAATTCCATCTGTTTATCTGATAAGAGCCACCATATTTTGAATAAAAGGAAGTTGGCTGAGAGAAACACCTGCCCCAGGCTCTACTACGCTTCAAGAAATTCAACCAAAAATTGCGTGCCTCTATTTTTTCATGTTTTTGCCTCTGTCTAAAAGCATACAGCAGGACTGTTAATAATCATTCCTTCTCTCACATATCCACCCCTTGACCAGCTGGCTGCACGATCTTCTTTCATCCCTTTTCTACAGGGTCATTGCAGGAATCAAACCATATGCAATAATTGTCAGTGTACCCTTATAAGCATAGGTATAGGTACACTGGATCTGCTAGGGTTTCTGGACAGGAGCAAATGTGATGCCGTTTTTTAAAATATTTTGGAAAACTGGGAAGAAAGTGTGTTAAAATGCCTAGGAATCATGGCGATTCTCAAATACTTATACCATAAATAGTATTTTTCCAACAACTACATCTGCTTTATAATTGTTGTTTTTAGAGATGAGCATGTGTCAAATCCTTTCAGTATTCTTAGTGCAATGCTTACTGCAACGTTTCTTCAACTAGGACTTTTTAAAGTAATTTGGAGATTACACTTCCTCAGTCAGAACTTCCCACTCTGCTTTTACGTGAACAAATTAGATGAAAACTGAAGCCTGAAGATCCATCAAAGCTCAAGCATACAATGGAGGGGAAAATATTTCCAAAAACTCTGATTCTGGTGAGACTGCTCATGGATCTAACCTTTGTTTTTTTCTGTTTTTTTTTTTTTTATCAGAACAGGTCAGGTTTTGGGCACAGAGCTCCATGGCTAAGGTGGTTTCAGGACTCTCTGAGGCCAACAGGTTGGGACCAACCTCTATGTAACCTGATCAATTTAAGATCTGCTTTCAGCAGGAGCTGCAACGCACAAGGCAGGAATTCACCCAGATATTTGGAACACACAGACCATCTTCTCCAGCAGTATGACTTGTCTCTCCTTCTTATCGCTCTGCATCCAAAATTTCTGCTCAATTTTTTTTTTTCTCCCAGAGAAAATGATGCCACAACACAGTTCCAATCGATATTTGACACAGTATCAGATTCCTTGCAGTAAAAAATACTGGCTGAAAGTCTCACACATGCTTTCTCCAAGAAGCCTCTGGTAGCACGCCTTGCCTCAGCAAACCATCAATTTAAATGATTGGGAAAAAAACAACACATAATAAGTGACAGATTTTTCAAATCAGATAAAGATGGGAACCAGATTATCTGTCTGTGGGTGATAGATTGCAGCAATAATAAATTCACTTTAAGACACTGGATCAATTTTTAATCAAGCCAAGAATTATTATTGCAGAAAGATAAAATGACCCATGAGGAGATGCCTTAATTTTCCACCAATCAAATTATAGCCTTTCTAAATAAGATGTAATGAGATCCATGGAATATCCAGGTTACACAGCCTACCTAATTACCCATGTTCCCTGTCATGTTGTGATATAGTAGTGGTAAACTGACCTCTGAATTTACCAAGATGAAAAGGTAATTAGTTTTTCCACAAGGCTGTAGTGAAAACAACAGCAATGACACATGTCACCTCCTTCCACCAAGTCACAATATCAAAGGTGTTTGTTCTTAAAATACATACAGGATATGACCTACTGGGTAATAAACTACAGTCATTAAGCGAAGCATACATGTGACAGAAAAGCAACCACTACCTCCAAGTTTAGAATACAAGGTCTGAAGGCAAAGAAAATCAACCCATATTCCACATGAAACTTTATCAGTGTATTCATACAGAGGGTCTCAGGAGATAACAGAGTGCTTTCTAATTAAAGATGTCACAATGATATATATAAAGGAAGCTTTCCTGAGACACAGCCACCACAAGTATAATTTTCCTTCCTATTGTCCCTAACCACATAGGTGTTTGTTTCTGCAAATTGCAGCATGGCATCACTGGAAAGCATTCCTGAACACATCCTGAAAACGTGAAGGCACATCAAGATCAAACTTGGAAATCGTTATCATCATGAATTGAGAATTATTTCAGACAGAAGATTCCAGTTTTGTGGACACTGAGCAAGACTAATCATCTCTTTACCAAGATTTTGAAGGTAGGATTAAGAACCACATTTGCAACAGCTTTTGGGGCCTGATATCTTCACAAAAGCTATTAGTAAGAACAGACTGAATTTTCTCTGGAAACCTCAGAAAGCAAGAAATCCCCTCAGTGATTTGTCCCTGTCTATGTGCCCTTTCCTTTGGGCACCACTGCAGTTTAGAGATACAATGGCAGACGTAATTGGATCATTCAAAGAAAGCCATCATAAAATTAATGAACTACAACAATTCATTCCATCTGCTGCCTCTTTCTTGCTAATTTATTAATAACACTTACACAAAAAAGGGGTATGGATTATAAATTTCAATTTCTCCTCTTTACCTGAAAATTTAGTCTGAGAGTCTTAAAAAATTATTCATATTATACCAAATAGATTTATGGCTTATTACTAGTAATGTGGCAGTACCCAATTGGCCATAAAAGCTAACTATTTAAAAGTAACTCAAATTACCCCTTCTGAGCAAATTGGATATTTGGTTTACATAGCTTACACTGCTTTTACAAGTACCCCCCTTCAGTCACCAACCCATCACACTGCTCTGCTTGAATCTTCTCCAGCTCGTCATAGACATCACACGGTGCAACAGCTTTGCAAGCCACAAGGCCATCAGTACACAACTTTTCCTGCAAAGGCAGAAATGTAGTGATACATGCAGAACACAGAATGGAATGGGTTTTCCAGGGGTTCAGATCAGTTCTGCCCCTTTATAGACTTCAGGGGAAAAATTTACATGAAGACCAAGCACTGCAGAATGGCTCTTCCGTGAGCGAGCGTAGAGGTAGAAGTCGATGAACAGATGCCATTGGTTTTCACTATACAGGAAGCATGAACTCCACAAAACCTGTGGAATTCTCCTGTAGGGAATCCTCCAAGTGTGAGTGTGCATGTGCTAAGCAGGTATCCACCACTACTGCCTCTCCATTTTGTACTGAAACATGTGAAAAAACCTCACAAAACCTTGCCCAGTCACTTCAGGCTGCGTTAGGACATGCAGGAAAGCCTGACTCTCTTGTATCAAGGCAAAATTGGTATTTCATTCAGCTGGATTTGATCTTCCCCTGAGGTCTGATCCCCACACCAATACTGCAGGAATATAACTGCTTAGATAGTAAAGGGTTTTTACTTATTTTCCCACTGTATCTCCTACTATTAATGCAGTTATATTGCTATAAAACCCATATACATAGAAATGTCATCCCCTTTACTGAAGAGAAACAGCCATATCAATACAGCATATCCCTGCAACAATGCAAAGATCTATGCAATAGACAAATTCCATGGCTTTTGTGGGACCAGGCAGTGGAGCAGTCAAACTTGAAGGGAATTTCACACCCTAGACTGATTTGCAAACACTACGAAAAGTTTGTTTTAAGTGGGATCACCGTGTATTACCTAATATGTGATGAGGTAATGCTAAACTACTAAAATAAATAAAATAACCCTCAACATTTTTTCCAGCAGAGATTACAGCTGTTGTAGGGGGAGCCTATTACTCAGAAGGAGTTCAACAGTACCAGAATGCTATCTGTTAGGATAGTTTCACTTTGCATCAATGCTCCTAATTAGATGTTTTGATCAAAAACACATCAGTAATTTAAATGCAAGGGCTAAAAGTTGATTGAAACAAAAGATACATTACACTAAGATTAAAGTCTTAGTATTAAGTAAAATATCTAAGCACTATTTCCTAGTTCTGTAATATTTCCATCAATACTATTATCTCCACTTAATTAGGGCGTAAAAGTAAGTAAAGTTAATTTAAAATGAAATTTCAAACAGTGCTCTCGTTTGATTTTCTAGTAAATTGACACTTTTAAACCTCTAATGGGCATCTTCGAAAGAAAATGTTATTAACAAAATGTGTGATAATTAACATAATTAAAATTCTCTAAAGTATACATTTTTAAATGGAAATTGTTTTGTTAAAAAATATGCAAGGGTAGTGAATCCCACTCCCCTCATAATGTAGAGATGCATTAGATAGCATAAACATTGGACAATTCCTCATGGATATCCATTAACCTAGAAATTGCTAGTATTAACTCATAACACCATTACCTTTATGCAGTTATTAATTTAAAAGAGGAGTATTTTCTCTGATCTTATCCCAAACATTTTAATCCCCTCTTATTCCTCCTGTTAACTAACGTCTATTCTGGCACACCAAAAATTATTAGTCATCTCACACATAAGATCAAACTGGCAAAATAAGACAATTTTTACCCTGTTGAAGTGTATTAAAATTAAAAGCTAAAAGTCTTTAATTAAATTAAAAGATTTTGTGATTTTCAGAAGTTATGACATGAAGGTCTATAAAGAGCAAATGTTTGTTCATCCTTGGGGTGTGTGGACACACCTCTCACCTAGGAAAACCATCGCATCTTTCGGGGACAAACTCCAGGACCTCAAGTACATCATTTACGCCTTCCGTACTCTCAGAGATTTATGTGTTCCAACCAGCCTGGGATAAAAGCATGAAAAGCTGTAGTTACTTATCTGAGCTGCTCAGAGCTCTAGAGCCTGCCCAGGGAGTGAGATATCTGAGGAGAGGGGCTGTGCTTCCTGCTCCCAATCCGCTCAGAATTACCTCATGAGCTGGCACTCACGTCACTTCACACAGGATGCAGCAATGTCCTTTCATGTGGGTAAACTCAGCACCAGGTGCAAAAGCACTGTTGATAAGACAGAATAAAGGCAACTTTCTTCGTCTTTGGCTTCCTCCCACATTTTTTTGGGAGGGGAAAAAAAAAAATGGAGGAAAACATGTGAACCTACCCCATCAACGATTCCTGTTTTATGCTCACTCCACAGATGCAGAAGGATTCAGATAAACCTGACATTTTTAATGAGCAGGACTAGTGGGGCCCGCAGCAGAGCACCACATGGGTCAGCTTCTCCCTGAGAGACAGGGAGCCAGGACCTGAGGGGATTTGGAATCCCATGGCTGAGCCCTTACCAGCAAAACCCCAGCCCCAGCACGCCTTGGCACAGTGGGTAATGCAGGATGGCACCCAGGGTCACCTCAGGGCACAAGACAGAGCCAAGATCAGACTTGCTGAGGGCAACCAAGTCAGACACAGCCCAAGGGTCACCAGGGACATCCATAGTGGCAAGACAGGCCCAAGAGAACAAGTGAGCCCCCAGACTAAGGGTATTCATAACCAGAGAGGGGCACAGCTGCAGCTGAACTGGAGACTAAAGCTCCTCTAAAAAAGCCCAGCTAAGGTAGGGACAGAGTTTAAATAAGATATTTAAGAAGAGGGTGTGGTGATGTTGACCATTAAGGCCTGATGGTGTACTTGGGACACTGGCAAAAAAAAATGCAATTTCCATAGTGATAGGTCTCCCACAAACCCAGCACTCCCTTGATCCCAGGGGCCAAGGTCACATCCCTGCACCTCTATGTCAAATCCATTTCTATCAAGCTCTCATGTGCAGGCTCCTGCATCCACCACTTCACACTACTGCTCAAGAGTGAAGTTCAGCTCTGTTGTGCTCCCAAGGGAAAAAAAAAAAAAAGTGTTGCGTTGCCCAGCCTGTCAAGCAGGCTGGGTGCTCCTGCCCTGGACAAAGCCATACAAATGACAGTCGGGAGCAGAAGGCAACACTGGATTCAGCAAAGCCCTTGTTAATTAAACATCACCCCTTAGGCCCCTGTGATGGGGGACACCAAAGAGGGCACATCAGCAATCCTGCTCATTCTGAGTCCTTGTTTCTGGGCAGGTGGGAGTCCTGCAGGGCTACAGGAATTCTCAAAATTAAGTAGGAAAGGGGGATATGAGAGGGTTAAAAAAACCGACAAAAAAAAAAAAAAAAAAAAAAAAACAACACCCATTCTGTTCCTCCAAAGAAAAAGCACAAACTGGCTGAATATTTGGTTTATTTTCTATTTCACTTGAGCCTTGCCAGCCACAGCTAATAGATATTACCACCTGAATCATGAGCTTATATTTTCTAAATAACAGCCATGACACTCTACTAGTGTAACCTCATAATAAGGCAAATATTTGCCACCATCTGCAGTAAATTCAAAGCATACCCCACTGTAAATTCTTTTGATATTGTTATTACAATATTCTGTGATAAATAAAACAAATGCACAAATACAGCTCAGGCTAACAAAATAAATCAGCAAGGCTTAGCAACTGCTTTAATTATTATTAAAAACAATTTGGTATTTTTCTCACCTGTCTCCTCATAGAACTATTTTACTCAGCACTTACAGAAAAGCTCTCTGAATACCTAAGAAAAAAAATTTTAAAATTTGAACAAAAATCTCAGTGTTTGTTTGAACCTTGACTAAATTTTTCAAAATAATTCAGAAGTTACTCAATCTCTGCTTCCACTGAAGTCTACGCAGTTTCCCCCATTGTCTGTATAGGTAGAAGCCAGAATGACATGCTTCACAAAAATTCCAGCTCTAGGTATCAATGCTGTGTTTATCACCACATTATCCAGGAAAACTATCACTCTTGCACAAAGTATAAGAGATTCTCTCTGTCCACCCACTAATCAGCTTGGCTGATTGTGGGAAAGCCAGTAAATGTTGCTTTTTTTGCTCTGTGGATGGATGAATTCCCGGGCATTTTTATCTCCTGTGGAAGGGGTTCAGTTACAGCCGACTGGCCTTCATCCAGGTCTTCATCACTTCCATCACTGATCTTTCCCAGGCAAGAGAGAAATCTGGAGAGGGAGTCAGTTGTCTCTGGTATAAAGCTAATGCGCAGCAGCATGTTTCTGGAGGTCCAGTTGTCACACAAAATCCACCACACATTTAAGAAAGATGCTGAGTAAGATGATGTGAGACCCCCCCCAAAAAAAAAAAACAAACAAACAAAAAAAAAAAAAAAAAAAAAAAAAAAAAAAACAGAAAACAGAAAGCGCTGTTGGAAAGATGAATGAAATTAAATTGCCCATTACAAATCTCCCAGCTTTTTTGGAGTTTTTTGAAAGGAATAAAAAGCACCATCTCAAAAATCTTCATACAACTTCATAGTAAAAAAGGCAGCTTTTAAACCAGTAGTGGTAACAGGAACAGTTGACGCAGCCACAGTACCATAAATGACCATAAAATGTCAGCCAATAGTAAAAAAAAAAAAAGACTAGACCACTCATGAACATAAATGTCATCATTTTGGATTACATCATAGCAGAAGAAGGATTCAAGACACCTGCAATAACCAGATGGAGTCAGAGTTAGCCATTTATTAGCTTCTTAGCTAAAAAAGATGGAAGTGCTACACTGTCTTCAAAGCTTGGGATAAATGGACATAGGAATTTCACCCTTAAAGATGATATTGGAAGCCTTGAAGCAGGCACAGAGCCAAGTAAGAACATTCTGCTCTTGCTAAAGCTGCTTCAGGAAAACAGCCATTTCCATGCCTAGTAATCACCTTCTACTTTTCAGACTAAATGCAGTCTATATCTATTCACCTTCCATTGGGTATTTAAATCCATATTTTTAAATTCTTCCAAGTTTGTTTCATGGTGATGTTTTGTTTTTTAACTCTCACTTCATACATAGCATTTCCCTACCTTTTATTTGTAATTTTAGAACAATATTGTTCCCTTTCAGCATTGTTTTATGTAGGCTAAACAAATCATACTCCCACAGGAGATAAACCCAGAGTATCCTGGGAACTCCTCTCCGAATTCCTCTTCTTGAACATGGTTTGCTGGTATTAGCACACAAGAGTATTTACAGAGGGTAGATCTTTTTCTCATCCAAGAACAGCGTTTATGGAGATACTTCACGTATTTCAATCATCTCAAAGCAAGTACTACATTCCAGTCTCCCTCCTACTTACATATTTCTAAATTATGAGTTTTCAATGGAAATAGGATATTTATGAGAGTGGCTTTACATTTTTCACTAGTGCATTTAATGCCTTTTATTTCACTTGCTTTCTCAGGGTTATCTTAATTTTGCCATAGGAGATTTAAGGCCTCCTCTGTGTTGCCAGTGCATCTCATCTTTCCCTATCAATGCATGCTCCAATTTTCATGCCAACATCACTAAAGAAAAATCTTCAACCAAATCCAGTGCCAAAACTCACTCAGGAAACCTTTCTTTCATTAGTTGTTTTCAGCATAAAAATATTTCTTTTAGTATAACTGCTTTGTCTCTTCCTAGTTCCACTCCACATTATAGTCCCAGTAGCTGCCTCCATAACAATTTAAATTAAGAATTGACTGTGTTACACCATAGAGACTCTAAAGATGCTATACAGCAGATCAAGATGATTTCTTTTGTTTAAGAAATTAGTTATAAAGAGGAACTGATCCAAGACACTTAGATAAAATTCTTTCGGTAAAGTTATATTTCTCTTTTTACTGGTCCTTCCTTCTATTTTTTTTTTTTTTGGTTAGTTTGTTTATTGCTGTCCTGGTTTCTTAAAACTGTGACAATAACTGAGTCTGGAATTTGGGATACTCAGAATCTTCCCTGAGCCACTGAATTAAAAAGAAAAAAAATCAACTGTAGCTATTGTTCTCTTCAACTCCTGCTGACCTCAGTGTTTGATCACGAGTTGCTCATCTTCAGTCACTACTCTTAAGCCAACTAAATGGCTTTGAGACAGTATGACACTGAAATTCCTTGAGTCTAGAACATGCTTCAACAGTAAAAAATCCTCCCAAAAATAATTTGCCTTTACTTGTCAGGATTTAAAGGAAAGCATTCTGGGTTGCCACCAAGATTTTCAGCTCGGAATACTACTGAGGGATGTGATTTAATGGCTCACATGTGGGCAATGACACAAAGTGGTCAGATCCACAGATGGGCTTATATGACTTTTGCCCTAAAAACATTTCTATTCGTATTTCTTTGCTTACAGTTTGCTTACATGTTACAGTTGTCCTTATTTTTTCCTCAGATCACAGTGACAACTAAAAGCTGGGGACTTTTACAACATAAAGCTTCCAAGTACTCTGTGTGTCTACAGGGACCATAGCTAAAATTACTCTGGGCATTTGTTAAATTATTAAGAATTAGCGCTAATAATAGTGATAAGTCCTCAGCTTCTGGAAGCACTAGACTTTATATCTATGTAAAAGAAAAACTAATGCTTTGAAAAAGCTTCCTAAACAGAAAGACAAACATGGAACTGTATTATTGTCTCTTCCAAATTTCATCTGTCTCTAAAGCCCAAACTTCTTCAAACTATTTTCATTACACTGTTATCTTTAGATACTTAATTAATTTCCACCAAAGTCCCCAGTATTTTCATTCCTTAGCATCATGCTCAGTGTGGCCCCAGAGTAAAGAATACATATTCACTCTCTTAGAAGCTAGAGATCTTACCATATTTAACAAGAAACATCTCTGACAGTAATTGGAGTTTTGTATCAAGGTAAATAAATGGTAAGAGCATAAGAACATACTCTAGTGGCCACATGCATCCGGCAAGCAGTAACATCAGAGAGCAAATTTAACATACAGTCTCAGTGGATATGAATTTTCTGTAAACAAACAATCTGAAGAAAGCCTCACTTTTGTCATCTGTTATTCCCACTGAAGAGAAATGAATATTCTGTTTCATACTTTTCCTACCAGGTGGCTCCATTATTTACCACTAGTCTTTTTTCCCTCAACATGTGTGCAACACTGTAATATCCTCAATGACAACAGATTAACATTTTTTCCTCAACAGTAGCATTCAATGAAAATTACTCAAATTATCCAATATGCTAGAATCATGGTACTTCACAAGGGTACGTCAGAAAGCCAGTTTCTCATATGGCTGGGAAAAAAATGCTCACTCCTGTCAAGATACAAAGGCCTCTCCTCACAGCATATATTCCCACAAGCAGAGGACATATAGTGAACAGCAGTCAAGGGTGGGGACACTCACAGAGGCTTCAATCTTCCTGGTCACTGATAATGTGAGGAGCGTTGGACAGGTCACCTATTCTCCCTGTACACTGGCTATCCCTGTGCAATACAGAGATAACACTGCTTCCTCCCTTCAAACAAAGTGCTGGAGGCATAAAAATTCCTAGACTGAGAAGTGTAAAATCCCTTGATGATGAGGTAAGTGCCTTGAGCAAATAGTGGCTGGATAATTCAGACTGAAGTTTGAGCACTGTGTTTAAAGAGTTAAGTTCAGAGCAGAGAAGGCAAAGGCAGGCATGAAGGGCTCCCTTCTACATACCTAGAAATCAGTGGCTTCATCAAACACAGGACTGGCCTCTGAATGCTGAAGTTGTGCTAAGATGTCTGCTATAGAGAAAGAAGTACTTATTCTGACCTGGGAGGGAAAAAAAAAAAGGCAAATGCCATGGCTTTGAAATAAAAGAGCAAGAAGAAAGAATAGGCTCAGGAGGGTTTATAAATCCTCTTAGGCAGCTTCTCAATATTCTTTTCCCTACAACTTTAGAGCAGGGCTTTAGAAAATTTCAAGGAGGATGGTCAGACACTAGAAATAGACATTTCTGGCTTCATCCTGATTAGAAGTCAAGTTTGCTGTGTTAACTCATCAGGTCCAAACAAACCTCAGTAAAAGTATAGCCTCATTGTAGTACCTCTGCTTTGGAATAGCCTTAGTTTTCTTTCCGGTTATTCAGTTATAGCATTCCTGAGTATCTGTGGAAACAAAGTAAAAATAGATTTATAGTGACACCAAGAAAGGGTCAGGGGATTCAGATGAATGTCATAATCAAGGTGAAACCTACAAAATATTTTTAGAAGAAATTGTTGCTATCAAATATTCTAGTAAAACACAATGAAATGAGAACTTTTGGAAGGATTTTGAAGTGTTGAACCAGCAGGGCAAAACTGGGGATATCCCCTTTTGTACAAGTCTGGGTTATGAAAGGGTCAAAAGCTCTCTTTCAAGGAAAAGGACTATTGTGAAGGAAAGAACAGGCTAGGATTGTTCAAGCTGCTCCACCTTGTTGTAGGGGGCTGACACGATCCCCAGGCAGCTGTCAGGAATGAAACAGGGCAGTGACAAATCACAAGTACATTTACCCCCTTCCTCCCTCAGACCTTTAACACTGCATGCCTAACCCCAAGCACTCTCCACAGCACTGCTGCTAACTTGCAGCAAACCATCCCCTGTTTATAAGATTCCAACAGCTTCCCAGCTGGGGAGTGCTCTTTCCCCCCAACTACACAGCCTAGTTTGCAGTAGCTGCATTATCAATGGCTTTACCCTCGTCAAAGCCCACTCAACCTTTTCTTAGCCATATCACAAAGGCGGGAGATGCTCTTGTATGACCAGACGTGACAATGCCCCGGGCTGTATTTCCCCCTTCAAACACCCACCACAGACCGATGGCCAGCCCTTGCAGCCTCCAGGTATTCTCGGCAGGGCAGGCATTTCTATTAACTCAACATTCAGGAGGTGCATGACTGAGAAGGGGGGAGAGCAATCAAAGCATTTGAAATGCCAGAGTCCTGCCAAGTTTCCTGTGCTGGGCTGTACCCTGCTACATTAGTTATAACTGCAAGAAGCTGCTATCAGCAGCTGATTGAGCAAAAAGCTGCTTTGGAGCTTTAGAAAATTAAGACACTATCAACATGCAGATAGAATTCAAGTGTGAATTCCTGTCTGCTCCTCTCCATTTTAAGTTCCTAGCTCCCTACAATCCCGATAAGAAGCTGTAGGCTCTAAACTACAGTTTACCCAGAGTGAAAAATAAGCATCACAAATCCCTAGTTCCTGCTGCAACTGTTGCAATATTTCTAGGAAGCTGGCAAAAAACTTCTGTTTAGTTGGCCCATCATTTATTTTGTCACTTCAGTTGCCTTTGTTACTGGTGATGTCCAAAGGTTTTCCATGTAGAGCTGCCAGAGAAGACCCTGCTGAACATCTCCACATCTTGGGCCATGACAGGAGTGTGCCAGATGTGCATTTTTAAAAGCAGAGTGTGTATCAGCCTTCTCACAGAGTCCTGTCAGAAAATTTGATTAACGGTAACATGCTACAAATCCTAAGCAAAAAACACAGCCCCACATAAGCATTCTACCCAGATCAAAGCCATGTGGCCATGGATACACAGCACCAAATGTAGCTTCTGATGCTCTTTTGCCACTTGGAATGCTTCAAACCAAAAAAAGATTTCAGGCTAACAGAAAGTTTGGGAGTCATATTTTCATAGCCTCTGAAGATCCAGAGTAAAAAGCACCACACTAGACTCCCATGGTTTGAAAACCTGAAACCTCCAATGAACACTGCATTTAAATTATTTGGGATAGAAGGAAGAACAGGCTTTCCACTCCTACTCCATGACCCACAGGTTAATGGATTAATGCAATAAAACAATAAGTTATAATAGGAGTCTTAATACAATGAAAATCATAAAACTAATAGTGATCTGTTTCAGATGAAGCCACTGATGAAAATAAAGGATTAACTCTTTTCCCCCATGTATTAACCATACTGAAGATTTCAGCCATGTAAAAGTGTGATTTACATGTATGCACTTGCACACACACACAGGCAGATCTATGTAAAAAGATCAATTTAGTCACTGAACCTTGTACTACCAGATTTCACTTGCTCATACCAAGGAATTCTATTAATTTCTGCACCAAGATGATTATTTTAGAAGCGGCTTTTTATAGGTATCTAACAGCAGAAAATACCTGCTGAAATAGACTGATATGCTAGAGAGGGGTGCAAGAAGAATAAAAAGACTGAAAAAATTACACACTACATGAAATGCTATTTGTCTCAGCAGACTTCACTAAGGGCAGCAACACAACTGCATGCAGTTGGTCATTTCCAACTAGGCTTCCTGCTTCTGGAAATAAGCTTTAATTAAAATGTGGGAAGTCAGTGGTGTTATCTCTCACGGATCTTCAGGATCCTCATAAGTCACATTTTACCTCTAAAATGAAATTATATGAAGAATTTTCCCATTACCAGACGTATATCTTGCCTTTGTGCTCACAGCAAAACCTCATTTGCTGTTTCTTGAAACAGTGTGAGCTAAGCAGACATTCAAAAAGAGAGAAGGAGACCAAGTTTCAGCTGGAATTTATATTTAAGAAAACACCTGCTGTTGAGGTGAAACAAAGACTAGAAGTCAAGCATTTCAAAAGTATCACTCTCAATTCATCTTCGAATTCTTTCCTGTAAAGAGTCTAGCCCTATGCAAGAAAAGCAAGTGACCCACAAACACAATGGATCCTTCTCCTTTTCCAGTACGTTGGACCAGCATTGAGGGTGTCATAAATCAGTTCAGGATTGGAAAGATTGCAATGCAGGTCCAACACAGAAGTACCTGTTCCAAAGGCTTATTCCCTCCAGTTGACATTACAGCTGACCCTCAATAATTGGTATTAATGATTTGTATGACAGTAAAACTGAGGGACCAGGTGAGGAGCCATGGGACCTAACACCCATTGTGAAGGGGGAAAATAACCTTGTAACCTAAGTAACAGAAAAAAAAAAAATATTTACCTTCAGGCTCCAGATTGAGAAGCATGCCACAGCCAGAATGGAGTGATTTATCAAAAAGGAAATAAACCAGGAACTGGTTTAAACTAAACAGAGATTTTTCACATCTTTGTCCATTCCCTGAACCATAGCTGACCATTTCCCACACAGCCTTGAAAGAATTTCATTTCCAAGTTCGTTTGAGGCTGCTGCACTTTGGCCCCATCCCACCTAGCCCAATGTGCTTTTCACTTCCCTCCATCTGAGTTGGCTGCAAGAAATGTTTTTTCTGTGGCCTCTCTGAAACACTTTTTGGACAGGCACTTTGTGATCCTGCCAAAGACATAGAGCCCTGAGAAGTGCAGTTACTTTGTGCTCCTCACACCGATGCTGACACCCCTGGTGCCCCATTTGTAGAGGAACGCTGTTTTCCATCCTCACGGATGTTCCACTTGAACAGCTGTCCTCCTGAGGAACATGTAGCCCAAGTGAGTTAGACACACTCATTTGTAATGGCTGCAAGAGCCACGTGCTCCTCTGCTTTACCTGGAGATCCTGGCAAAAAAAAAAAAAAAAAAAAAAAAAAAATCCACACCTATATATATTCCTGTGCCTCTAACTGTTCAGACATAGCTCATAGTCATCTCACTTCAAGGACCTCCTCCCTTATACGTCTTGTCTTCTCTGGCTTCCACAGACAGTCTCCCTCTCCAGCCAGTTCCCTTTTTGCCTAGGCAGTCTTAGAGTGACACCAAAGATGTCACTGAAGCCAACCCCTCCATTCCTCCTTCCTGCCCAGAACATCTTCATCTCTTCATGTGCCTCTGAGATCCCTTCCTCTTCTCCCACAGTCTTTGAAGCTCAAAAAGCACCATTAGCACTCAATGCCTTTGCCTCTGCTTCTGGGGGAGTTCCACAACTCCAAACACCTCTTCCACCAGCAGATTCAGCTGGATCGATTTCTCTTGCCTTCAGCTCTCCCACTGTCCACAAGGGATCCCACTTGAACACATGCCAGACCCCCTGCTCAGGGAGCTGCATCAGCCATATGCTGTTCAGCCTGTGCATCATGCTCAAAGTGTGATATTCAGCCACGCACCGAGACTTCAGAGTCACAGTCAGAACTAATAAAGTACATAGGGACACCTTCTCCCTCCACAGCTTTGATTATCCCACCTGCATAATGTGTGGTTGGTTATGCAGCTATTTTCTTGATGCTGACTGGCAGCCTACAAACACTGCAGTATATTATTTTTCAACATTTGCTTCCATTCTGGAAAAAAAGCCGTAAAAACTGTGAGGAAAATTGAGAACAGATCCTTTCAGCTGGTGTAAATCTAGATACTTCCGTTGACTTTCGGTGGATTTATGCCAGTTTCAAACTGAAGATTCAACCCTTTAAATAACAAGTCACATGTTTTGCACATCATCCATATTCTTAATAAATTATCTAACAGGTTTTCATTTAATTAAAACTTGAGATATATATTTTTGTATGGAAGGATATTAATGGAGATTTTACTAATCCTGGACAAGTTGCCTTGCTTTTGACACTGATCAATACTTGGGAATTAGAGTGGAAGAATAGTATGATCCCACTCAAGTAAATGCCCCACTAACTTGAGCTTTACCCCAAAAATGAGCAGATGAGGTCACACACTAAGAATTTCACTCTATTAAATTACTATGTGCTGATTCTCTGCCTTGCTTTTCAAAAGTAAGGTGACAAAGATCACTGTAATCTACATTTAATGAAACATCGTATCTCCTGTGTTTTCTCATTGATCATATTTTTTTTTCATTCTTAAGAGAATATCAGGCTTTTGAAATGACAGAGGCTCCTTTCCTTGAAGAAAGCCTTGCTGCCTGCCAGTGATCTTGTCATATACTTTGGAAGTCTGCTCCATTTGTAATTAGAGTCAAACTATCAGGGTGTTTTTGAACCACAGAATACCTTTCCAGCAGTAAAATCTAGTCAATCAAAATAGTAAAAAAAAAAAAAGAAAAAAAGGGGGGGGAGGGGGAAGGTTGGGAGGTGCTGACAAAACTTAATGAGAACCTGACAAAAAATGGCCAAAATTGCAGGCAAGCTGAACATCTTTTCCAGGTAGCACTCCTGAGTAACACAACTAAAGCTATTGCAAGCAGGTATTCCAAATAATTATCACAGGATCCCCATTCAAGACAGGCATTTGCCCAAGACCTTTGATGAACAGGGGCAGCACCAGGATATCCCAGAGCCACCTTCTTTAAAGATTCAACTGTAGCAGGAGAATGCTGAATTCTTCATCTTCTGATTTAGAAATCTGTTCATAATCGCCTGATTTAGAATTGTTGACATTGTAACTCCTCTGTATGTCACCATTTCTGCTTTTGCAAACACAATGATTATATCTCGTTGCTTGTTTCAGAAATATATCAGTATTTATTCCAAGTTTTGGAAATGGGAAGAGATACTGTGAACTCCCTAACGTACTTTGCATGCCAGAATTTAACTAGCCCCCAATGAAACTGCTGAATTGTGCTTGAACAAGTGTTATTTAATGCTGTGGTCAGAGGACATGATGTTTGCAATGTTATCCTGGAGAGAGTCAGGTTCTAAGAGGACTGAGAGTTCTTGATTTGCTTTCAAATTTTTAGTGCTCACTAGTAAACCATTATTTTTCTTCAAGTTTTCTGCACCTCACCCCTAAATCAGTGGAAGCCAAAATCTTCACCCTTTTTTTGAAAAAAGGCGGAATCCAAAACAAAACATCTCAGGATGCTGGGGCTTTATGGAAAAGAGCAAACATCAGATTTTTCAGCCCTTTTTATCATTAGCTAACCCAACCCAAAGAAGTGACCTTAGCAGTCATATCTAAACAATAGGAGGTCTTCTTTTCTACACATAAACAAAGAGGGACTAAGGAGCATTGAAATAAAATCACTCGTGTCGGTAAAGAATCATTGACCTTGTTCACTGCTTTTTTGAGGAAGCAAATACATCAAGAACATAGTACTCAGTGCTGTCAGTTCTGGTGTTTGCCAAGTACTTGGCATCAGGTGAATCAGATGAGACACAGATTATAGTAGCTAAACATGAATTTCAGTCATATAATCATAGAATATCCCCAGTTAGAAAGGACTCATCAGGATCATCCACCCAACTCCTGGCCCTACACAGGACAGTCCCCAGTCACACCCTCTGCTTGAGAGCATTGTCCAAACACTTCTTGAACTCGGGCAGGCTCAAGTGCTCTTACCACTTCTTTAGGGAGCCAGTTCAGTGCCCAACCACCCTCTGGATGAAGGAAGTTTTTGCAATATTCAACCTAACCCTCCTCTAAATGTTTCATGCTATCCCCTGGGCTCCTATTAATGGTCACCACAGAAAAGAGATCAGTGCCTGTCCCTCCTCTTCTTCTCAAGAGGAAGTTGTAACTGCAATGAGGCCCCTCAGTGTTCTCTTCTCCAAGTGAACAGACCAAGTGGCCTCAGCCACCCCTCACATGGCTTCCCCTCAAGGCCCTTCACCATCTTCACATTTCTCCTTTGGGTTGTCACTAACAGCTTTATATCTTTCTCACACTATTTTGGGCACCAAAACTGCCCCCAGCAGTCGAGGTGAGGCTGCCTCTGTGCAGAGCAGAGCAGGACAATCTGCTCTCCTGGGCAGGCGACAGTGCTGTGCCTGATGCCACCCAGGCACCCTATGCTGTTGTTTCAGGCTTTGAAGAACAAATAACAAGATAAAAGGATACGAGTGTAAAAACAGAAATGTATTCTAAGCCTCTAAAATATCACCTGGTTGGAAGCCAAATTTGATGCCTACACAGTTCTCTCAGTGATGTTCCCTAAGGTTGTAAATCAGCGAATGCCTGCACACCATCTCAGACCTGACATTTGGGACCAAGCTCTTCCATTGACAGCCATTTTGACCACTGCTCTCACCTGTCTTCCCCCACTGTGGGGAGAGAACAGCAGCAACCATCAGTCTGTTTTCTACACATTATTTCTGGTTTATAGGCTGGTTTCCTCTGAAAGGTCTTTGTAGGTGTTGTCAGGAGTTTGACCATTGAGTCTCTCTAGACCAACACCTACAGAGACAGAAAAGGATTAGCCCCAGGGCTGGCTGGACAGGAGAGATCTTTCATTCTCTGTAACAAGCCTCAGGCAAACAATCACTGCTTCTGGATGGAGCAATGGAGTCTTTCCCTAAAGAACATTATGGTCTTCCCATCCTATGACCCCACATGATGGGGCTAAAAGCAACAGCAACCTTTTGCTTCTCTTTTCCTAGGAGTACCAGATACTACAAAGACCTTTTCCTCTGTGCTGCACTTACACCTACCTGATCTTTCAGAAAGGATCCAGTGCATGCCTTTGACAAGCAAAGTTATTAATCTTAATGCAAAATCTGCACAGGGATTCTCAAATAATTTCAGAATTATACATACATACATACAAAACCTATAACATTTAAACATTTGCGCCTATGCCTTCACCCAAAAGGCTCCTGAAGTATTTTCCCAAGGTATTTATTTTTCTTTTCTTGGTAACTACGTCTTGTCAGAAGAATGAAATGGAATATTGGTAACTTCCATTTATGAGTTCATTATGTCTAATGGACTCATCAAAACCGTGGGGTTTTTCCTCTTCTTTTTTACTTTGTATTATCCAATCACAGACTGCAACAGCACAAAATACTTTATTCTTTATTTCATTTAATATACTAAGTGTTCTGAGTAGTCTTTACTGACAATCTGATTTCTCACAAAGGAGCATTTGCAAAATGAAAGATGGATATTCTGTGAAATATTTTACTTGTCGTCAGTTTTGTGTTCTTATATCTCAGACTGAGACATCCTCTGACAAATAGGTTCAGTTGCCAGAGGAAAGACTAGCAGTTCCTTTCTCAAAGGCTGGACCACACTGCTCCCGTGTGGTTTCTGAGGAAAACAGAACGGGCTGAAATGACTGACAGAGAAACTCCTTGTCCCATGCTTCTATAAATCAGGCCCTTCATATGTTTCTTAGATGGCTCTATGCATTCTCTTGACACCTGACAAAATAAAACTGACAGTGGCAAATTTGAAGCAGAGAGTTTCTGGGTTTTTTTAAGCCCACTGTAATGTTAGTACCAGTACCTAGTTCCTTTAAGTAACTCAACTTTTGCTTATTAGCATATGGCTAATAGTTTCACACCAAAAATAAAGGAAGAACTCTGGACGTGCTGAGAAGATCCCCTCAGATACTAAAAATCAATGGTCTGGGCTGCTTCACCCTCAGGATATTCACCCATGTCACAGGGGCTGCAGGGAGGAAGCACCAGTTTCTGAGAGAAATGCTGCACATTGGCACCCAGAGACATAGAACCATAAAATATCCTGAGTTGGAAGGGACCCACAAGGACCATTAAAGTCCAGCTCCTGGCCCTGCACAGGACCACTCCAGGCATTGTGGTGACATTGGTCTCTGTAAGGCACTGTTTGCCATTTGGCAGATATTCTTGCACATCCGACAGTGGGAATGATTCTTGCAAGGAGTCAATCCCAAATGCAGTAAATACTTTTAGTAAGAGTGCAAACCTTCCTCTCCTGAGGTGTTTAAGAAGTCAAATGCTATTGATGACCATATACCATCCCAGCAGAAAGCATTGCCAGGTCCTTCATTTGCAAAGTATTTAATCCATAATACACAGTTAGATCAAATGAGGTGACCGATACAGGTATTCTGGAATCTGAACCATTAACACCAACCATAACAGACAAATTACCTGAAAAATAATTATGTGCTGACTAGACTTGCTCTTCGAATATGTGTTAAGACCAGTAACATTTCCTGTAAAGAGGTTACATTTTCCTTTGATTATTACACAGCTAATTTTACATTAATTCAGTGGATTCTTTTCCCATTGATCTAAATTGTTCCTTCATACCCAAACTGCAGAGAGATGGTGAAAACAGCTGTTACTTCTCAGAGTAAAAGTACTTTTTGACCCGTTTCATCAGAAAGGCTTGCCTTCCTCAAAGCCTGACTCAAAAGCTATTTACCCTTCTCTGGGGGACATGTGGACAGAAGAGGTGGGTAGTGGGGAGTGGAAGAGACCTAAAAGAAATAATTCCATATAGAAACAAGCCTTACAGAAGAAACCTCAAAGAAACCCCAAAAGTTAATTCTACCCCACTACCCCTTATCCCTTTCTATGGAAAACCAGCAGACTGACAGCTCACATAAATAGAGCAGACGAGTTCAGCATGAAGGCAAGAAGAAACAGAAATTCCTATTGGATTGTGGAAGCAGCAGCTATCCCAGAGACTGTTACTGTATCATCTCAGATTGTTTGCAGACCCCATTTCAATTAAAAAAGACATTTGTGAATCAGACAGAAATGTGGTATCTTAGAACGGAATCTGAGGATCTGTCAGCATCCTGGAGAGTTTACTTTTAAAGCGTACCAGGCCTTAACCACATGCACACAGAAAACGAAACATAATGAACACAGACTTAAAAGTTCCAATGGTTCATAGACCCTCAAAAGGGATGAGCAGCTCTGAAGATGATGTTATGGTGCATCAAGCAAATCCTCCTTAGTTCACACAGTTATTGACCCGAGACATCACAATTATTCCTTCAGAGCCATTAAGGGTCAAATGTGTTAATCCCACTGCCAGCACAGATTATTTGTTACACATTTTAGTGAGTAGGATAAGGAGGATGTTATATGGGAACTGCACGCACTCATCATTTGGAGACTACCTCTCATCAGTCTTGATAGCCAGGGTCTTACATTACTAACAAGACACAACAAGGAGTGGAACAGGAGATCAGAGCACCAGGGAGAGGTACAAAGCCACCAGAAGGCACCATGTCCTCCTGGGACAGCCCAGCTGCTCTCCTCCCCAGGTTCAGCTGTGCGCTGACTGGCACAGAGCTGGAGAAAAGACCTTTTCCTTTCAAGAGCAATATGCCCACAAAGCACATAGAAACAGCTGCATCCCTTCATTTCCTCTGGTGCGGGAGAATCACTGTCACTAAACTTTTCACCGGATTGCAAGGAAGTGGTTTTGTATCATTTTACATCAGCAAAAGCCAGCGGCAAGTGGAGGTTTAAGCAGAGACAAACCTAGAGCTGTACCAGCTGAGGGAAGGAGTCACCTGGAATATTCAGCAACCCTTGGTACTGCACTACCAAATAGCCAAATCCACAAAAGCCAGCACATTTAACTGCAGGACATTTCCATGTGCCTTTCAGACCTCTTGGATGTGCACACAAATCTCTCAGCTGTCTATTTGAAAAGGTTTGTGCATATTTTTCAGCAAGAGACACACTTGTACCCTCCTTTGTGGGCAGCACCTTAAGGAAGCAGGTTATTCCAACTCCAGGAGCAAAACCCACAGTAAAGAAATCAAGCCTTCATCAGCCTCTGACAGAAAAATGCTGATGTGTAGTAGCTGTGACACAGATCACATAAATCAGCATTTCAGAAGTGACTCCGTTCTTCCTGGTGCCAAAATTGTCATAAATAGCAATTTCAGACTTATTAAATCTCCATATTGGAGCATTTTGCCTTTTCAAAAGAAAAAAAATAAAAACATCAACAAAACCAAACCAAGAGCAAGGATAGCCTAGGTAGGAATTGTTTAAAATGCCTAAAAATAGTTTAAAACTATTGTTTAGGTCTCTCAAATTTACCCATGATTAATAATCTCCTGAAAAACTATGCTAAACAAATGTAGGCTTCATCTGGCTGATGATTTTGTATTGAACTTGCCGTGGTATTCTTCCTGAAAGCAAGGCCAGAAAATGGGCAATACAGCAGTGGAGATACCTCAGTGGAGGTAAATGGGAACAGTGCCTAACCCCACAATCCACCAGGTGTGGAATTCTGCCCTTGGATGAAATATGCAAAATATTGGAGGCAGTAAAGGAAAGGGTCCCCTTAACACCATAACAATATGGTCATAACGCCACGTACCCCAATCTATCCCAGCTGCAGTCCTCTGCATCATTCCTGTGGCATACAGATACCCTTTAATCATGGAATAAGCAGAGGATATACATAAAAAATGGCACACAACACGAAGATGAATATAAACCATTTACTGCATCATCTCTCAGAAGACACAGTAAAGATGTACAGAAGTCTACCCTGAGGTTCCTGCTTTGCTACTTGTAAACTGGAAATCATCATTCCACAGAAATGCCACTTGATACCTCCACTCATGTTGTACATTACTCTGTCCTGCAGGATATACACATATATGCTAATATGTTATTAATATGATAACTCAGGGCCTCATTTTCTTGCAATTTCTTAATACTCAGTTGGTAACAGCTGCACTGCAGCTTCTGTTAAATTGTTTTCCAGTAGCAGAATACTTCCATGGGCAGGGTAAAGAAAAAAATAGTGTCTTCATTTGAGGCTTAAATTGGCCTCAAAAATGTCATCCAAAAAATTGCTTAAAATATGCATTTTTTTGCAAAGTGTGGGAAAACTCTTCAGTCTTTGGATTATTTATTTGGGGGAAGGAAAAGTGATTTTGGCTATGTGCAACCTCAAATTGCATGCAAGCCAAACATTTATAATTTCCTTCATAGATAACTGAATATTACAGAGACTGTGAGGGAGATGGGAAACAAATTAAGAGAAAAATACAGGAAGACAATATTTTTAGTGTACACCATACAAAATTTTACATTTACTTAGTTTTGCATGTCTTTAAGGGAAAGACAAGTGAGTACTGCAAACCTGTAAGTAGGCTAGTGACCTGTAAAGTCGAATTTTATAACAGCACCAAAACATTTCACAGCTCCTTAATAGTGTAAGTGGAGAAACTGGATTCTCCATTTCCAGCTCTCTTTGTAAAGACAGTGAAGCTCAGATTCAGCAAACTGCTTAAACTACTTAAGTATTAAGCAAGAGCATTATCTCAACTAATATGTATGCAAGAAGTCAGAAGATTTGAGTTAGGCATGCCCTGAAAACATTTTTTTTAATGAATATCACTCAATTGACTGAGAACAGATGTGAAAAATGAATAAATACTAATATGGGGGCTATCATCCATTTTCCCCTCAAACCCACAAATCCATAACTGTACCCAGCCACACTGGGCAAACAAAGATTTTCTACTCACTCGTTAGGAGTAAGAAATTCAAAGCCATCTTTTTTGTGTAACTGCTCTCCTGTGATGGGAGGAAAATTCTTTTATGCTTTTATCTTGAATTCAGTAAGTCCTGTGAGAGGGGATTGTTTACATTTGGCCAAATGTTTTCATATCTGTGCCAA
Organism: Cinclus cinclus; assembly: GCF_963662255.1. Classification (NCBI taxonomy): domain Eukaryota; kingdom Metazoa; phylum Chordata; class Aves; order Passeriformes; family Cinclidae; genus Cinclus; species Cinclus cinclus. The sequence continues at coordinate 113,922,846 of NC_085048.1, forward strand.
TTTTAAAACCACGGATTTGTCCTTTGCAGAGATTATCTATGCTGAGATGATGACCATGTTTTGTGTTATTCTCATCTGCTTACAAGTACAGCTAAGGTTTCTACCAAAAAAATTCCTTTAAAACCTGCAAGTTAGACAACATCTTTTACATACAATCCAAACTGAATATAAACAGAGGTACTTGGTAAAGGCCTTCCTCTGTGGCTACCATTATTCAAAATAAATGTTTTTAGTTTACCCTAGATGGCAAAACTAGAAAGCAGATTGCAACTTTATATTCAAAAGTTAGTCAAGCTCATGTCACTATTCATAAAGTAATATGAACATCAGTTCCAGGTACATGCTGTTGGGAATGCTCAATAAAGATCGACACTTTGGATGCATTTTTAGATGGTGAAATTACAGTAGCAACAGGACATTCAGAAAGGGCTGCTCTATGCCTCCCATTCCCTATTTTCTCTTGGGAAACTGAGTCATCACATCATTTTCCCCTTCACTTTCTAACTATTTCAGGTTCTGGGGCACCATCTGATTCACACTGATGCCCAGGTCTAATCTTAGCACCACAGTACCAACTACAGAAGCTGAAGTGTCCCATCACCTATAAACGTGCCAGGACAGCAGACACTTCAGCATGAGCAGAAATCAAAGCCTGTGAGCAGCCCCCTTGTCTTCAAAGGGAAGTGGCCTGAAGTAGCAGGGCTATAATGGCCATAGCTGTCTTCAGCATAAAGGTAAAACCGAGACACAGATGTGTGAAAATTTAGTGTAACAGGTCCCTCAGATGTCACTCAGTCACTTTTCATTACTAGGAGTTTCTTGCTGCTCTTATCTACAGAACTGTTTCCTGGTCATAAACCTTTATCATGATACAGCTACTTTAATGCTGTTGGTCACTGAAATCACCTGTTGGGTGTTTATGAAAAAATGCTGAAATTTCAGACACTAACATCTAACCATGTCATTAGCATTATACACCCTCATCTCCCTCTTGGTGAGCACAGAACACATTAAGCTGCTGCCAGAATGACAGAGCAGTTGGAAGACCCTATTCTTCAGAGTTTCTATATCACAAGAAATCTCTTCCTTAGTTTTGTCAGATGTTATGGGCAGGCTGGTAAAGCTGTTTCCACTTCTCCAGGATGAGCAACAAAAAAGGGCTTGATTTGAGAGCTTTTCCTGCTTTCTCAGTTGATCAGAAATTCAAAACAATGCAAGTTGTTCCAACTGAAAAAACAAAAAAAAACCAAAAAAAAAAAAAAAAAAAAAAAAAAAAACAAAAAGCAGAAATTAAACCACTCTCTCCAGAAAGTCATTAAGTCATTTCAATAGAAAGACTTCTGTTACATGCCAAAGTCTGCACAGTGAACCCCACTGGATATAAAGCATTGTATGCATAAGGTCTCAGAATAAATGTTCCTTTATAAAATTCCCCCAAAGAAAGTAGACTACTCAAGTAATTTCTGCATCAAGAGATTTTCTGCAGGATCTTCTGCTTATCACTCCTTTTGCCAACCAGCCCAAGTGATTTTAATCTCCTTTTTCTCCCTGTCACAGGGCATAAATGTTTCCACTGCAAGTTCTGAGACTTGAGTGTCACTCTGAGCTGCATAAAGCAGATGCTGAACTGACAAGTTCACTGAAATTTCTACCAAATTTCTGTGAAATGCACCCATAAATAAAGTCTGTCAACACTTGCTGTTCTACACTGATTGCCAACATCTCACTATTCTCAAAATAAATACCTCCTACAAATACTTTTAGTTGCCTGGAGTACTAGATGTTTGAATAGAAGTTAAAAAATACAATTTCAAATGTGAATTGATGATCTTTACTCACTCTTAAAGAACCAAAATCCATCAAACAGGTATAAAAGATCAAATCAGTCAGTTTCTATCTATTTCCACTGCTGGGCCTCAATGGCCTTCAAACAGCCACCCATTCTGCCTCAAGTTATTTATGACAGCTGCTTTATCATGCAGTTATGCACTCAGCAGTGCATTTCCAGGTTTTCTTAAATCCTAGGGAGAGAATAACTCTTCCATTATTTCTTGTTTCTAAATGTCTGAAAATCAGAAGCATTCAAAAACTAACTCAGGTTACATAAAAGCGCTGCTTGAGCAAAATTCAAGCAGAATGGAATATACATATTCCATTTCAAAGCAGGTTTCTTTACAGTTTTTAATTATTTTTTTTCTTAAGAAGAGAATAAGGAAGAGTTTTAAGGGCATTCTCTGTTATAAACCAGTCGGCAGGTTATAAAATAGGTAAGGAAAGCACACATACACCCCAAACACCAGTTCATGTGTCAAACCAGGTATCAAGTGTCCCAACACTTACAGACAGGCACACTGGTGCTGAGCTGTCACTCTGAGGAGCAGTACTTCACTAAAGGTGAGTAACTCTGCAGTACAAGTCTGGCTTTACCCAACTATCACTCATTCAACAGTACTTGTGTTACAGATTACCTGAAGAATCCACCCAAGGTTTGTAATGAAGGAGACAAGCATCAGAATAGTCAAGCGTTTGCATTTTCTCTATCTATGGGCTCATCATACATAGTACAGTCTACCCCCTTCCTATTATTAAAACTGTAGAGTTAAGTGCTTGCAAAATCATCTACAACAGCAGGTAGATATAGAAAGAGGTGATTTCTGCCTGCCAACTTTTTAAGTATTGCAGACTTTAAACTGGACACAGGTTATGCCTCTGTTGGCTAGACAGTGAACTACCAAACAGTCTGAGCAGCCACATAACATTTAAGATAGACTCCTCAGCACAAGGGGGAAGACTTTTTCAGTACAATCCCACATTCTAAAATCCACCATTAAAAGCTAAAGTTAAAAAATACAGTTCCAGTTCCGATAGAAAAATAGGTCCTCTTAGATTAATCAGTCTCACTTGATTGCCCCAATGTAACTTCTAAAGCCAAACTGAGCACTAGTAGGAGCAAATGAAACTGTGCTACAGACTGTGTCATTCCCAGTCCTTAACCAGAAGCTCAGAGGCCAAAATCCCATCTCCTGCAAGAGAGGCACAAATCTTCAGATTCAAATTCTTATCCTTCCACTCTTATCCTCCCATTTGACAAAGCACAGAGCATCATTACAGTCATCTTTTCAATGAAAGGGAACATTTATTTCAGACATGCAAAACCAGGCAACTTAATTATGACCCTTCTGATGAGACAGTTCCTAGATTTCCTATCAACATGTTCCCAAGCCCATTCCCAGGGGAACTCAGTGGTAACATGAAGAGCGTGACCATTTATTTGGCTTAAGGAACACATTAATTTATCTGGCTTATAGAATTTAAACATCTGACGAATGACAGTGTGGTTGATTTTATTCATCAGCTAATTGCTTTGCCACCTGGAGCTGCAGCTTTATATATTCAGCTTATAAAAGATCTGAAAAGGATCTCAATTATTCTTTAATTTGTTCCTTGAATTTAAAGTAGGAAAATCTGGCTTAATCAAACATTGTCTCAATTCTATTGGGATATGTCTAGTTACCTTATAACAAGGTAAGCTTTCATTTAATCATATGATATGATAATTCCCCACTTTCAAGCCAAGTATCCTCTTAGTTACAATCAATTTTCCACTGAAAAAATAAACACTGTCTCTTTACCGAAATCCCTGTAGAGGAAAATAGTCCTTTTAAAGCAACTTGCTGTTAGTACAACCACCCTAGGAATTTTTGTGTTGAAATTCATTAAACCCCCTCATTTAGCCCTGAGGGGTAAATTGTGATATCCTGCTTTTTCGGAAATGACTCTTCACACACAGGATGATTTTTGGCATAGTTGAAAAAGTCTAATAATGAGCATTTGGGCTGAATGGTGGGATAAGCAAAATCAGGGAATTAGTTTTATTTTGCTGTATAAAACGACTTTATGTAACATCCTCTGAAAACTGACTGCCCAATAGTCCTTGTACTTATTTTGACAGCAAGTAACAAAGGAGTAAGAAGACATATCAAGCACAAAGTAGCTTTTTTTCCAAAGTACAGTTAAAATTCTGTGTTTCCATAAGAAGATAGCACTAAAAATTATATAACTGGGTCAGAGCCCTGCATAGCCACATAAGATTTTCCCACAACTGCACACCCCAACAAACCACTTGCTAACCCCAGTCCCTTTTCATGCTTTACCAGAAAAGCCTAGCTCTACAATGAGAAAGAGTGCAGGAGAGATCACTGGCAGCCTGAGTGTCTGGATAAGGGCAGTACTATGGAGTTTGCTACTTGGAAGTAGCAGCTTAATTTAGGAAGCTTAAGATGCCATCAAATGGAATGTGTAACAAACCTAAGCATGTGTTAGCATTGGAATAGCAGAGAGGAAAAAGAAAATCAGGAAAAGGAGAAAATGAAAACTTGCAGAGAAATCACGATGAATTTGAATGCATGGAGTGCTGATAGATATCAGATTTAAAAAATGAAGAGTCCAAAAGCTAGTCTTGCTGGAAGAAACATCCTTCTAATGAAAACAACATGACAGGCACTGGAGAAATAATTAGACAAGGAAATGATATGAGGACAAATAGTGAAACTACTTAAACGCAAAATTATTTGTACTAAATCCCAAAACACTAGGGAGCCAGAGGCAAGAAGAGATCAACTGGCCCTGCTAGTGCTTCTGTGGACAAGGAGAACAACTCGTGTTGTAGGCAGAGCACTGAGGACCTGTAACACTGGGCCACAGAAAGGTGAGCAGCAGCAGCAGTGTAGAAGGAGGGGTTTGAATGAGGGAGTAAAGCAGCTGACACAGCCCCATCAGGGTGGTGGAATGGTTCGGCCAGCCAAACATGATTAGGAAAGTTCTCTGATGAAGAAGACAACAAAAAAAGTGACCCAATAGAGGAAGCACGTGCAGATCTACCTAATATGACTTATTTTGCATCTCTGGCTTTGATAACATAGTTCTCTAATGCACACTACCAGCATTAGCAGTAGTGATTTACAGTATTAACATTAGACTATATATTAATTGTTTTCACCTATTCTTTTTATTTTTAAATTTGTACTTACATTTGAGTACTTGGAGCAACTGAGATGCACTAAGTGGGAGCAGACACTGGTGAAGTATTTGGAGGACAGGATTTTCATCCACTGAAAGTAATTTCTCTAGAATTTGAGATTCTCACTTTCTCTGGAAGACTTTACAAGAGGATGGGGATCTGCAGGACACAGCATAAATATAAACACACAATAGCATTTGGAATTCAAAGGCCATCGTATTGAGTAAATACTCTAGAAGAAACTTGGGGTTTTTGTCATGAGACAAGTGTTTCTGTATCCAAATGTTTTGCTCTGGATTTATGAGGCAGAATGGAAGCATTCAGTGAAGGAGCCTGGTATTTGGCAACACTTCCTTGAGCTCTCCCTGGAGCTCTGTTCTGTGGGAATGTCAACTTTGCTCTCCTCTAGCATCTGACACACATATGAGGTTGAAGCAACAGCTGACTTCCCAACCAGCTTTGTTCAGTGAATTCAAGCAACATTTTTAGCACCAAAAAAGTCTTTTAATCAGCCTCATTATGGCTTCAAACAAAGCTGCATCTTGGATGCACTCAAGCTACTGTGAATTCCCAGTCTGTTTACTTAAAATTCTGATAGAGGGGTTTATCTCCAAAAAGAGAAAATATATATTTCCAAGACTAACACCCAGACATATTCTTTTCCTTACAAATATCAAAGACCAAAATATGTTTCCTCAATGCAACCTGTGATTTATGCATCATGCAACCCATAAACTAATCTATAAAATGGCAAAGTCTGAATTCAAACAGGTGGAAAAGTCACAAGAAGAACTTAGACTTAGGCAGTCTGCAAAAACTACATTTCAGGCAATACCTGAACAATAAAAAAAACTTGCAGCATGGGTATGCTACCAGCTAAATATTTATTCTTGCTTCCCATCGAACTCGCCGTTTCTGCTAAGTAGAGTAATGCAATGTGACCTACAAAGTTTTACAGAGAACAGAAAGTGATAAGGTCTGCCCTGGGTTTTGTGCAGTGCCAGCATAAGAACAGAGAGGGATTTTTAAGAGTTTTGTAAGAGTATAAAAGCACCATACCCAACAGAATGATTCCTAGCACATATCAGAAATACCTTCCAGACACTTACAACTATAAAACACTATAAAGAATAGAAATGAAGCATCCTTTGCTACAGCTTTTAGATAATCTACCAGTGCTCGCCCCACATTTTGAAAAACTGCTAAGAGCCAATCCTGAGAGCCATATTTATTGTCATGAGGATTCATATGTTTGCATATGCTCAGCAAATAGAGATATCATATTTGGAACTCGAGTGTGCTCCTTTGGCCTATTCCTATTCTCTGATTATGAACATAGCACGGGACAACAGTAGCCCCATTAGGTTTTGGCTAACATCAGAGAAACTGTCCTGGCCAGCAAGGAGCATGTACCTCATTCTCCCAAACATATGTCAACAATCAAGTGGACTACTCAATTAGAGCTATTCATTGCTCTCCTAACTTTTCAGTGAATATTTTTTTATTTTCTTTAAAAAAATACCTACCCATGGAAAACATGTTTAACTGGGACAGCACTTCCCTTATTAAAAAAAAAAAATATTATTTTCATCTTCTAGCTTGTGTTCCTTTTTCTTCCTCCTCATTTATCTCTTGCCTCCAACAACCAATAAAAGTAAATGAGTCCTAACCTCTCCAATTTTTAGAAACTGAAAAGCCTTGAAAGAGTTTCAGAGGAGGAGGAGGAGGAGGAGGAGGAGGAGGAGGAGGAAGAGGAGGAGGAAGAGGAGGAGGAAGAGGAGGAGGAAGAGGAGGAGGAAGAGGAGGAAGAGGAGGAAGAGGAGGAAGAGGAGGAAGAGGAGGAAGAGGAGGAAGAGGAGGAAGAGGAAGAATAATCAGGGGTGGGGGAAAGGGGTAGAGAATAAAAATCAAAGTAACTTGGAGAACAGCTAATTTTTCCCAAGTTTCCAAGCTCCAAGCACTGCCAGAGTGAGCAGTATTTCCCAGGCTCAAGTTAAACACCATTTCCAGTGGTGACCTCCTCTCCCACTGCCCTGCTTGCCAGGGTGCAACCAGCTCAGCCTTAGAGATCCTGACAGCGCTGGCAGGAGATGCTGTGAGCTGAGAGCCCATGGAGCTGGAACATTTTTTTAAAAAATGATCACTCCACATAAAAGTAGAGACTTAGTAGACAGATGCAACTGTATCCCTCTGTTCTCTGAACTGGATGTTCTCTGATTGAACAAACCGTACTCTCAAGCACATCCCTTAATTATAGCATAGTATCAATAATATCAATAGTGCAATTGTCAGGAGTAATAATAAACTAATGTTATGAGAACAAGCTCATCAGTTTCTCTTTGAGCTCAGAGTTCCTGTCTGTTCAACTACTTCTCAAACAGAAGACATGAGAAAATACAAGGAGAGAGGAAGAAAAAAAACAGCTGGGAAAAAACATCCAAATTTTCTCTGCCAGCATACTAGCACAGCACATACAGGCAGTTTTCCTACCAGCAGAGGCACATGACTTTAATTCCTTGCACAGCAGTGTCATTAAAATGGATATGTCCTGAATGGACAACACACGAATTCAAGTCTACAGAGCTCAGCACCAGATTCAGCTGGGCTTATCAGAGGAATTTATAATTCTTTCAGCACCCCTTTTTTGATAGGTACTATTATTTCAAGCTTAACAAACCTGTCTTCTACAAGAATTTAGCACCTTCCCACTCTTAAAGAGGAATGGATTTATCCCTGAAATAAAGCAGCACAGGAAAAAAATACATTATCAAAAGAGTTATTTCCAGTAGAGGAACACAGTTCAATGAATTCAAAAATCTCTTGAAAAAGCAAATGTTTATTTTATGCCTACCTTACTGTGGATCTTTGTCAGAAACCTTGTTACCCCTTGACAAGGTAAGGCTGAAGACTTTGGAGAGAACATAATCTAAAAAATGACCTGTATCCTGGAGAAGAAACCCAAGAAAGACTGATAAGACCATCTCAGCTAAAGCAATAGAAAGCAAAGAGTTGGAAAGGTAGTGTTAGTCCATGCACACAAGTCAAGCCAGTATTTTGTAGCAGACAATATCCCAGCAGAGAGCACAAAACTCATAAATCCTCATGCTATACAACTGAGACCCAGGATCATTACATCCATTTGTGGGTGTGATATTATGAGGATAGTTATTCATAAAGAAGAACAGAGAAGTGGTCAGGTAAAAAAAGAAGTTAAAATAATGAGACTAGAACCTGCACAACCTAAAAATGAATAAAAATGGATAAAAATTAATCTATGCCTGATTTATTCTTAACAACAAACTACCTTTCAAAGATAGCCAAAATGAGGCAAATCCTACTCTAATATAAAACGCAAAAATAACTTTTGGTTCTGTTGGTGAGTGCTTGCAATATAAGCCAAGGAAAGTAAGAGTTGTGATTAATTCTTAGATAATAACCTCAAAGATAGGATACTGCCACATGCTGAAAGCACTCAAATAGCTACTTTTACATGAGCCGATCTGAAGTTCAGCCTCCCACCTTCCAAAGCAAAGGCATCTGTCCTCTGGGGTAATTTCATCTCCTCTTTACTACATTCCATTTTGCAAGGCCTTCTTGAATACTCAGAGATTTTTTCAAAAAATTAACTAAAAAAATACTTAAAATTGTAAGAATTAAAAAAAATAAATATCAGCATTTAGAGAAGGCAATGGAATGGTTGGGTACCTGGCTTCGTCTTTTTTTTTTCAGTCCTGACAGAGACAATATCTCAATAAAAGAATTCCAACTCCTTTCTACTGTGATCTAAACTCACTTGGATTTCATCCCACAAACATGGGAAACTAAGCTATCATTTTGGCAGTCCACACAAGCCTAATCTTGCAAGATAGAGCTCCCTGAGGTCTGTCTTGCCCTAACTGCTCAGACTAGTACCCACATTGTCTTTAACTTTGCTTTGTTTTCTGTCACTGCAATCCCCTTCCCAAATAAATTAAAATACTTCCAGGCATGGGATTAGTCGGTTGTGGAGTTCACTCTCACGGTAAGCAACAGTCATACTGCTTCAGGGCTTTAATGTAAGACTGGAAGGATATTGCAGGGAAAAATCTCACCTCTAGGAAAGGTAAGTATGCCAGATAGCTCTCAAACACACTGCTGAAAATGATTGTTGCATTCTATAACAGTGAGATTTAATTTCACACAGGCCCACTGGTTTCCTCTGTTGAGGATCTACTCTTCAAACTATCTGTTGATTAAGTTACAATGAAAACCATTATTTCTTCTTAATCTCTGTATACACAGAGAATAATAAGACAAATGTCATGTTTCAGCCCTTTCCTTAATTTCTACAATTGTAACCAAACCAGAGAGTTTAATTTTCCTCCAGCACATGGGGGTTTAAAAAAATCTAAGGTGGTCACACTTCAGTTAATGGAATTGTACCCATATAAAACTAGTAAAAATAAACTGAGCCCTGAATCAAATTTTCAAGCTTAAACAGACTAGCCAAAAGCTCATGCAAATCACAGTCCATGGAATGTATGCAATAGCTGCCTCATCAAACCAGGATGCTGTGTAGAGATAACATGACACTACAACCATGTACTTGGTTACAACAATATAGGCACTACTGTAATTACAATAATGACCTCCCAGAGCTATTGTGTCTTTAATTAAGCCTTTAAGAGTAGGCATTTGCCACTTAATCCTAACTCACTGTAACTACTGCAGCATATCATCTACATTTTCACAAAGAATTACTGTGTCATATTTCTGTCAAAAAGATGAAAGGGAATATTTTAGTTCAAGTGGCATTTACAGAATGAAACCGTATTAAATAAGTGGTCCATAGAAGTCCTTTAACAGCACTTCAGACCAAGTAAATGCTTCTGTTCCCTTTCTTTCTCCTACTATTCTGCTTCTTCCCAGAGTAAACTGGGAGAAAGCAGGCAGGAGGGGTTACACAGAGCCAATATCACACCTGATTACATGGATGACAAAGCTGTGACAACAGATTTTAACCAGAATACAGCGCACAGCAGCAATGCCACAAACTTACAGTTTTCCAGGTTCATTTAACTCTTTATCACTCATCAAAACCAAACCAGCAAACAGTGCTTATTGTAGCCCACCAACTCTGTCTCTGCTTTCTTTGATTGGAAAAGCTTTCCTGAGACCTCTTTCTATTCAAAAGTATTGTCAGCTAAAGTAATATACAGTGCAAAGGAGGGTGGTTATGTTATTTTCAGCACCATTAACAAATTGTTAAGGGTATTTTTCTAATAAAGGCTCTAATAATGCGGAATTCTTTCCAAAAACATGCATGTGTGTAGGCAAAAGAATTTGAAGAGTTTCTGTCTGTTGTCTGACTGGCACCACTGTTAACTCAGATACAGGGACACTGAGTAGTTCTGTCTGTTCTACTTGACTTCAACAGACTCCAAGTCATCAGAGATGAGAACAATTTTCTGCTTGTTATTTGAGGGATTCTTATTCTAACTAAACCTGTCTCAGCCCAATTTCCACATCTTTTCAGTGTCTTCTTTGATATGAGTACTTTAATTTCACTATACTACTTGCCTCCATCAACTCAAGTACCACATGCAAACAGTCTGATGAATGAGAAGAATTGAATCAAAAACTATGGAAGTAGTAAGGGAAGTTAAAAGTGATCATTAGCCCCTTGTGTATTTCTGTATCATCACAAAACACTTTCAACACTGCCTTGCCATGGCACACCAGAGAGGAAACAAAACCAAGATTATTTTAAATTTTTCTCCACAAACAAGGCAGGGTCATTTATCAGCAGTCAGCACTGGTTTAAACCAAGCACTCTGATAACTGTAGCTTTTCCAAAAGCACCCATATCCCAGGATCCTACCAGACTTGCACATTTTCTCTGAGCCTTCTATTCTTTCTACAAGCAAGTATATTCAGTTACTTCCCTGTCTGGCCTGGGAAAAACTGAAAACAAGGCATTGTTTATATTAATATGCCACATGAATGACATATAAACAAACAAAAATAAAAGCACTAAAAATCTTTTATATCTCCAAAAAACATGAATTTCTCTTCCACAAAATCCTATTTTGTTATTGTGTTTCAAACCTTTGTCATGCTTGTTCTACCCTTTTACAAGATCTTTCGTGAGTCTGAAAAATACTCCCTGTTCACATCACAGGATAGATGTCAACCACTGCCTGAAGTTTCTTTTTCTTTCTTTCTCCTTCCCCTTCCTTTCCTGCCCTTTGCTGCAGCGTTAAAATCGCATTACCTTCCCAAGCTGATCTCGATAATAATCCACAATGGATTACTAGAGCATGAGAGAAACTGATGCTGAGTGGCTCTTTTCTGCCACTTCAGGTGTAAGTAATACTACTATATCAGGTACACAGAGGCAACCTCTCAGCAAATTCTAATCTCCTGCCCACACACCACACAAGTCTAGTGAAGTAATCGAGGCTGACACTGACTGGCAAAAACTTGAACAAAATTACTTTGTATTATAGCGCCCAATGCTTTATTCATATTTCAAACTGAATTTTACACACACAAGTGGAAAGACTTGCTGATAAATACCTGTTGACATGGACAAAACAACCTGTGGAAAAATAGGTGTCTGAATAGTTAAAGGTGTTTGAAATGGTTGATGAGCACGTGTGGTTCTTTTCTGCCACTTCAGGAATAATTACTGTATCAGGTACACAAATGCAACTTCTTCTCTTTATAAGGAAGTAATTCAAGCTAATTCAGAAAGGTCTACAAGATTGACCTATAGCCAGCATTGTCTGGTGGGGCATCATTCAAAAATGTTTATAGAAAATTGGCTTCC